>NW_028187044.1:2844454-2927128 GCF_003343005.1 Rhea americana | reverse complement strand
GTCTCTGACAAGAAGAATGTGTAAAGCCAGAGTTTGGAGTGCCATACAGGAGCTTGCTGATCTCACAGTTTGTGTAAACCAACCACTTTTACAGAATTTGGTGAGTCTGGAGTTCACCTGGTATCTCTGCACCAAAAAATTAATTTTAGAAGTTCCCAATGTTAAGCTTTAAGACCTCCCTCTGGATCCTCAGCTGCACTCTTGTTGCTTGTTGTATTTTGTTATTTCTGCACCATCTTTCTTCTTTCACTTTTCATTTTCTTGTCTTCTTCCCCCTTTTTGTCCCAAAGGGCATACAGTGTGGCAGCCACTAGCAATTCTTGATCTGAGGCTACCATAGCACAGTGAATTGTTTAATTCTCCTAGACAATTCCCTATGGCATCTATCTGTAAAAATTTCTTTTGATGAGGGCAGTTCATGTCATCTGATGAAGAATTGCAACATGAAATCTTATTTAGCGTAAGGAGGCTGTGCATGTCCCGTATCACAAGTACAATACTATAACTCATTTTGACTGTCACAGATTTTTGGTTATTCTCTGTTTATTCCTCCTGCCTGGCCCTTATTAACAGAAATAAGTTCTCCTATTCTCCCATCACGGAAATGAGGGAGTCTGTGAAAGAAGTTYGTATCCTAAACTATGCTCAACAGCAATGTTCCCTTCCATCTCCCAGAACTAAGCCCATCAAGAAGAGAATTTGGACAGTATCCTCTCAGTAAGAAAGACTGCAGCAAGAGTTTATATCAGTAGTGTGAATGTATCTCAGAAAATCTGCAAAATAAGGAAAACTATTGCTAATGAACTTGCAAGACCTGTGGAATAAGCCTTTGTTTACAAATGACCAGGTTGCACAAAACCTGTTCTTCTCAGAATCTATGTGAGCATGATTTTTTTTTTTCATGTTCAGTGTGGAAGAAAATTCAGCTGCTTGTATATATTTTTCTCCTTGGGCTATTCAGTAGTTCCCACGGGTCTTGTCTGTAGGAAACTAGGGCCACTGTGGGTGTTACTTATCTTAACTCCGGACACTTACTGCATATCTCAGCTAGTGAAAAGAGACAGCCATTTCCAAGGTACAATGCAGCCCATCCTAGTAGATAGCTAWGTCATCTCCTCTTATGGGAAACCCTTTGCTCAGGAGCAGGCATCCTATCTCAGAAGCTTGCATCCACCTTATACACTTCTACCTACTTGGATTTTTGAATCCTACCCTATGTATCTTAAGGCTGTTGCCTRCTAATTTTATTCAACATTAGGCAAGAGAAGTAGGCTATAGCTCCTCTTTTAAAAATGTTGTTTTTATTTGACTTCTTAAGTTACACTATGAGTACTAATATGATGTAATACTAAACTTTATACATATCAATGCGTATCATGATTCTGTGAAGAGAGTTCAACTTTGTTCATGAGGTTAAGAAATCATGGCATTGGATAAATTGCTTTTTTTGGTTTGTTTCTGACAAAGGTTGATTTTGGGGAAGTTGGTATACCATAGGAATAAATGCAACAGAGTATGTATTGCATTATGAATTCTTCTGTGTAAGCCAATGTACTTCTATGTAAAAAGATCATAGACATTTTTCTTCAGTTGGATGGGGAAGGTGGGAGGGGGAGGGAAAAAGCAATTTCTTTYGTTTGACCAGAGCATAATCCTAAACAAATCCCATACCATAGAAAACATATTTGTTCCTTAAACATGTAATAATAACCTCTAGGTTTCTTCCCGAGTTTTTATAGAGGCTCATATCAGGAACTCAGGAGTGAATGATTCTGCCCCTCTAGTCTATAGATAAAATACATCCCAGATGGTGCAGGTTTGCATGCTTACAACCTTAGGTTTTAAAATTAGGCAGTTAGGAGGAACTCTAGATTTGCTTGTTTGTTTTTTATTTAAAAGAATCACATATTCTTTTAGCTTTTGCGGTTATAAAGAAACACTTGAAAATGTAAACTAGGTACTGTGAGAACCACCTGCCTGAGCCTGAGGACAGCGGAAATGCTGCTTTGAGATGTGCAGCAAGTTTCCTAGGCAAGAAACTAATAGGGCAAGCTCTTCCAACATTAAACTGTGAAACGAAGAAAGAGATGAAAAGAATGAAACAGGTCAGCCATGCCATAAAAACTGAAATGAAACTTGATACAGGGCCTGCATCCCTTGTTTCAAGCTGAGAGCCCAGCATTTCCCTCTGTGCTCCTAGATGGGTGATTGTTGCCTTTGCCATGGAAGGGGCAAGCCTGGAAGACCATTTGGGGTTGGCAGCTGTGCYTGAGTACACCAGATTATCAGGCTAGTGATTTCTCTCCATTGGTGGCAGAAGGTAGCATGGTCAGCCTGACTGGAGGTGTGAATTACTGTGTTCATCTTAGATGGAGGATTAAGTAAATATTCTTGCTTCAGGGGTAGATAGGCTAAATCTGTCCACTAGTCTAAGCAGATGAACCCAAGGGGCTGGTTGAAAAATACATATATCCTCTGATTGAGAAAACTCTGTTGAGGGCCAAAACAGAAGTAATGAAGAGACTTTCCACCCCCAGTATTCCCCAGCTGGGTTTGCAGGGTGTAGAGGGTGTTTAGGGTATATTCAGGTTTACTTCTTGTTAGGTATGACCCTACTGTATACCAGACAAACCTTGAAGGTTTATTCTGTAATAAGCTATTTGGTTCATTTTAGTGTCCTTCGCTAGATTATTGCTAAGACAACTGCATGAAGATGTAAAAATTATTCAAACTGAGTACATTTTTTGAATTGATAATGGGTCTGACTAATGTAGGSTCTTCATCTTTGAGTTGAATGCAGTGTCCATCTGGAGATCTCTTGTCTGTTGACAGAGGTTCTTACATTAGTGTCTCTCCTACAGCACACAATTTTATCATTAAAATTTACTTGGAAATTTTTATTAACTGTTCATTTTTCGTATCCTTTGGCCTCATTATAAAGAAGTAATTGACTAAACATAGCTTGTATTGTCAGGAAGTCTATTAGAAGCCACTGAGGCTTTTTCAGAGAAAATTGATAAACAGAGTAACAGAATCTCCAAAAGTGTTAAGTCTCTTTATTCTAGCCATGTGGGTCTTCCAAAATACCTACTTAATAAATACACCTCTAGGAATATTGTAGCTATATTCTGGGTACTATACACACATCCATTCATCTTTGATTTGATTGTCAAACACTATCAAACATGCCTTTACATTCATTGCTCTGAAATAACTGTAATCATTGTAGACTCTTAACAACGTGGTAACTCCACCAACACTGGAAGGTTCAGTATACTTTGATCAGATTTCTGCTGTGTTTGTCTAAGCTATTGGACGTTTAGAAAGGAATAGAGGAATGCCCCAAATGGTGATGTTGGATGTTACATAACGGCTCACTCACAAGTTACTGCACTTTCAAAGACAGAGCTGTGTCTTTGTCGTGGCGATGGTTCATTTACAACTAGCTTTCTGCAAATGCTTCTGTGAACAATTTTGGAATTTGTTCTGTGTTGATGTTTACATGTGAAGAAGTATTCTTCAAAAATCARTTAATTGGCACAGTAAGCAGCGCGCTGACAGTTTGGTTGTATCCCCTAGAACAGGCCTTCATTTCATGCATGTATTGGTTAACAAATGTGCATTATCATCTTGTCTGTATCTTTCCCAGCTTTTTCCAATTTGTAATGTTTTCTGAAGGTGACATCTGTTGCTTCTGACATTACACACATTATGCAAGTAATTTCAGTCTTTTAAACACTGAGTAATGTGATTTCACTAATAGTTGTATGATGGGAAATAGCAGAAATGTATATTCTGTAAGATTTGCCATTAATCTGTGTTTCCTGTCACGAGTCTTGAAGCTGCAGATTTATTATTGCTGTCTTAGAATTTAAGATCTCTTATGTCTCTTCGTGTCCATTGATGCTGACTGGAAGAATKGTGTTATTTGCTTGCCTGTTGGTCTTGTCTTTAATCCAAATAGTAAAAATAGTCAGTACTTCATGTACCAAGTAAGGGGCGATACTTGTCTTTGACGAGTATCTGTTTCATCTATAACTACATCCAGCAAAGTAGTTACAGGGCTCCCAGAAGGAAAGAGCTTAAGGTGCAGTAGCATTTTGCTGCTATGAAATACCARAATATACTGAATTTCCCTCCTTTGTCTTTGATGATACCTTTATTTTGGAATGCACACATCTCATCTTCAGTATTTGCTTTCTCAGTTTAACATGCATTTGGGCAAAATGAGCTTGACAAAGTGTGTACAAGCAATATTTTGCAGCATACCCATAGCATTCTCCCATCTTTGCCATATTTGAAACTTAATTGTTTTCATTTGCCAGAACCTTAAACAAACTCTAGACACTAACTGCAGTGCAGTCCATGATGATTGTGAAACCAGGTCTTACATTTTCCCCAGGTGGAAGCATCTAGGTTTTTCTTTGGCAAGAGATGGTTATCAAGCACCATTTTTCTTCAGTGATTCTGATCTAGCTGGCAATGTATTGGCCTTTGTTGTCCCTCCTGAGTTTCCCGCGTTTCTGGTGGAATTTCACTTGACTTCATGAGCAGAACTGGCTGGAAATCTGCTGAGGAAAGAACATGTCTTTGTCAAACTCAGGAAGCCAAATTTTAAATTACCCAACAAAATAGCAAAGCACAAAGACCTACTTCATTTCTTGTGACCTGGATTTCCTTTGTTTTTGTTCTCCTTGTGAACTCTCTGACAACAGTAATTTTGCCACCAGGTTTTACTGGCATGTTGAGGTGCTCTCTCTAAATCTGAGAGATGCTTCTTTGCTTCCTCTACGATCCATCAAGATTTTGTGATAGCATAAAAATACCAACTTCGTAGATTAATCTAGTTTTCCATCAAGACAAAAACCATACAGCTTGGCCTTAAATATACAAGATCAAGGTAAAGTACGAGTACAACACTGAAGGAATCCAGTGTTTTCCATAATGAATGCCACCTTTTCTTTCTTGTCTCCCCCTTAAAATCAACTGGCTTAGCTAGTCACATTGCTATTTCCAAAACAAATACTGCCTTAGCACAGTAAGCAAACCTTTTGAGTTACTGAATTTAAATGCAAACTGAAAAATGATGATTGATTTAATGGCCATCCTTGAAGTGTTGGAATATTTGTCAAACTTTTCTGTCTGGCAGCTTGAACGACCTTTTCAGAATTCCCTGACCTRTGTGTCAGCAAACATGGAGCATCTGCCCCAAGCATATGTTTTCTAGGCAGAGGCAAACAGAACCGTCGTGGTGGTGATCTCCGCACCACTCAGATATTCCGTCTATTAGTACAGATATTTCAGTTCAGTGAATTAGAACAACAATCTGTTTCAGGTTCCAAATTTCAAAATACTAAGCTCACTGAGAGGAATCCTCAGTCTGTATATGARTTTGTTGAGTCGGTCAGCAGGCTGGTGTAGGCTTCCTCCTGACCTGTGAGTCTGGGAGCTCATGCGCTACATTTCATTTTCCTGTCTTCATCTTTGATAATAGCAGCATGCAACATCTGGAYGATGCTGGTTTCTTTTTCATGCTGGTTTTCTCAGCATGTGCTGGGCAAAATGGATTTGGCAAATCAGTTTTCAGTCTTTCTGGTAATAATTGGCATAATCACCCTGAACATTTTATAAACCAAATGATGTTTACTGTATCTCTCCCCTGAAATGAAGTCTGTTATGCAGTGTGCAGTCATTTGCTGTTTTCATTATCCAAGATATTCAGAACTGCTAATCTATTTGTTAAGCTGGTGCTGGCAGCAATGTTTTACAGGGAGAACTTGAACTGCAAAATCAAGCTGGAGCAAATGTGTGAGCCTCTAGGAGTTCACTTCTAGTTTATATTACTGCATAGCGTAGAATCATTCCTGTAAGAGAGCCCACAGCTTTGAAATTCTACATTTGTGCAAGGTTAGGGGCATAAGTGACTTAGGACAAAATACAACTCATTTCCTGAATGGACCATTGTTTTTAAYGGTGTGTTTCAGCTTGATTTGGGAATATCATTACAAGACAAATGAGAGCAATCTGAAGGTCAAAATGGACTCTCTTTGGGTGCTAAAATGTACCAGGTTATCATTTCTTTCACTATGACGTACAGTATTCATGCTTTACACATGGTAATATATACAATATTCATGCTTTACACAAGCTAATAAACTTAATTATTTTTGAAAGATACCCATACTGTAGAAAGTATTCATTTCTAAAGAAATACATTGTACCTAAGCAGCCCTTCAAAAGCTTTGACAAAACCTTTCTGTGTGGGCAAAAGCGCTTACATAATGGAGCAAGGAGAAACTGAGTCAATACTGTATTTTAAAAATGATATTCCCCTTTTCTCCTGTACCTTAAGTATTTCCTCAACCAGAAGACATCAGCCTGTCTTTTCAGGAGTTTTCTGAAAGTACTATGCAGTCAAACTGCTGAGCTGTTGTGTATACAACTCAATAAACAGGTCTTGATGGTCCCTACTCCTACTTTAAAGAATAAGTAGCATATGAATTCTTAGAAAATCAAACATAAGTTGAACATAGAAAAGTTATAAATGATTTTACGCAATTGTAAATGACAATTGTAATACCATTAATATCTTGTTCTGAATCTATGACACAGTAAATCTGCTTGTGTCACACAGTATTTTTCCCTCACTCACTCTGCCTTGATTGTTATAATTTAGATAACACATCACTCTTACACACCTATACCTCAAACATATATGTACATAAATATTGCCTTTGATCTTTTTTCAGGAAGGATTTCCCAGTCTTTTGGTTATGATTGCCCTCTGTAGCATATGTCAGTTAAACATGTTGGACCTGGCTATTCACATCCCATTGCAATCCGGGGTGTGAATAAATGGTTTCTGCAGCTTTGCTCCCTGAAATCAGAGATCTACTCTGCTGCATATTCATGTTTATGGTGAAATCTTCTTTTATAGCTTCAGAACCAGTGACTGTGTACTGTTGGCTGCAGTGGCTGCCTGTTGCAGGGGGCCTCTGCCCAGCTAGTGAGACCATGCAGAGTGACTGGCAAGCACCCCAGCCCTTGTTTCGGAGACTAACTTCCACAGGATCCCCGTGGTGAAACCAAGGGGAAGAAACAGCCCCCCGCCAAAGGGCAATTCAGAGCTGGAGCGCTGAACTTCAGCTCCTCCAGGCACATTTCCAAGCAGCTCTGTCTCTTTGGTGACAGCAGATGAAGCCTGCAGAGCTAGGTCTTCCATCACTAACACTGGCCCTGTGTAGCACGTCCCTTAGCAAACCAAACAGATCTCTGGTCTACCGTTTGCTTCTCTGCTTTCCTTGGGCCAAGGTCAAATGCAGTTATCTGATGAGCATATGCTGCTAGCTTTCTTCTGACGCAGCTGAACAGTCTTTCAATCCTGTACTTTTTTAAGTCCATTGCTAACTAAGGGTTTACAAAGACCTCCAGATTTCCAACAAACTTTCTTCCCCCAGGCTGATAAAAATGCTGACAGTCTGCCAACACGTTTAGTTCTGAACATTTTCATTATTCTCTGCTGTTGTTTTTAAGACATTCAGAGAGCTCAGCTTTYAGTGGGAGTGCTTCTTTTGTTTTTACTTTTGTGTTTTGTTTTGGTTGAAAGGATTAAGAGCTTTAGTGTAGATGTCTTCAGTATTTTGTGATTAAAAATATGACCTCCGGTAAATAGCCAATGCTATTTCTTTTCCAATTCAGTCAGGAAAGTTACTGCAAAGATCACGTACCGCATCTAAACGAAAGGTTATCTTCCCAAGACGTGTCACCTATTARCCTATGACTGACAATATGTTTTTATTTGTGTGCCAATATTCCTGTTTTGGATCCACCCCTGAGTTTCCTTTGGGAACTTTGACAGAACAAGCTCTGCCTATATTAAGTGCTTGGCCTTAAGTTAGCACTTCTTATGCAAGAATATTCTAGTGCTTTACAAACATTAATTACACTTTACAGTCCCTATGAGGAAAGACAAAGTGAACTCCGGGTTTGGAAGACATGCTGGTTTTGTTGATTGGCTGTATGCTGAAAGAAATGTAAAATCAACCTTAGTTTTGCCCAAATGTATAACCAATGTAAAGCTAAAAGAAAAAGCAGCAAGTTTCAAAAGCCTGCTGTTTCTATGCCAGAGAAGAGGAAGTAAAAAAACAGTTTGTGACTAGAAAGCAGTGCTTTCATGATTTGGAATCTCACTTTACATATACTACCTGATGGGTCTTTTTTTGTGTGTGTGTGTGAGCATATACAACACTGCTTTGTCTAATTAGCCCTGGCACTTCTTTTGAGTTTTTTTTTTTTTATATATATACACATTGGAGAAGAAAGCTCTGCCAATCCCTGGGAAACATGTTTAATTCAGAATACCTATTATTCCTTTGATGAATAGAAAACATATTTAAAGCATATGCGTAGACCAAAAAAAATAAAGTCAAAAGGCAAAAAGAAAAGGAATTCAATTAAAATGCTGATTATATCAGGAGGAGATCTGTGTCCTCATGCTTGATGACAGTCTTAAAGAAGACATAGTGTGTTGGGATGTTGGCCAAGTTGATGCGAAAGGGGGAGCTTAGAGGAATCCCTCTGAAGATGTATGAGGACTCTCCGGACGTCCAAAATTGCCCTCATAGCCGCCTTCTATCATCCTGTGCCATGGCAGTACATACTGTGATCCTCAAACCTGGCTGTAATCCTGCACCTGAAGCAGCTCCTTCCTTGCCGGTTGTTGTGRTGCCCATTACCAACCAGACCAAGCGAGCAATACTTCAATGATTAGTTTCTAAGCACAAAAGAAGAACTGAAGATCTTATAAATGCAGAATTGTCTTTTAAATTACTTTTCTGTTTATTCATTCTTTTACTATAGTCCTTTTGCATCACGTTGTTCTCTTAAGATTGTTTATATTTTTCTTCTAACAATAATTGAATCTCCTGGGTTTTCAGCGTCTGTGGAAGGGTTGTGGTTACAAATTTGGAGTAAGAGTCAAGCTAATGGCAGACTTCTCACTCAAAAAAAGAGCCTTTTGTCACTTTTATGGTTTTTACTTATAAAAAAAAAAAAAAAAAAAAAAAGAGAGGCAAGGATATTGGCAGAGCTAATATACTATAATTTTACTAAGGTAATTAAAGATGGAACAACACACTGAACCAGTTAAAATTAATTAGGGCAGAATCAGTAAGTCATCTACTTCAAATGGTCCAGTCGCCGTGTAATATTGCAGGTGATCAATTTGAATGATGAGTGTGGCAAACAAACAGATACTGTAAGTTAATTGTGGAATAAGGAGAATATAAAACAAATGGAAATTTTCTCTCTGGGCATGTCTGTTCTGGTGCAATGAAGGGTGATTAGGCTCTGGCCAGGCCATAAGAATGTGTGTGGCCTTGGGCAGCACTCTACAGCAGCACTTGCTTTGCAGTGTGAAACATTACAGTGGCAATGGTTGAATGAGGTATGCCTGTTAGTCTGATCTCTCCTAATTTAGTGCATGGCACCCTGGTTAACCTTCGCATTAATGAAAGCAAGCACCAATGCTGCAAAAAGTGAAGTGACATGTTTCTTGTGAAATACAAAGTGTGTCTAATAACATAAGGCAAAATACAGTATTGCCTCCTTCAGGAATTTAGYAGTTCCTAAATTGCAGTGGACTCCTGTGTTTCTGTGTTTGTAAATACTGCCTGAAGTCATGATTTTCATGATCATTAAGACTGGGCTTGTGTGTTGGCCTGTCACCTATCAGTGCAGGCCTGATGCAGGTATGTGCTGCTGCTGTGCAATTAGCCAGGGCCTGTAATGGAGTTTATTGTGGCTTTATGCCAGTCCCAGGAGGACATAGGAAGCRTGTTCCCAAAATAAGTTTAAAGAAGCACGTGATACTAGAGGTAGCATAAAGCGTACTGCTGCGCAGTTAACCGGGCACARTCTCTTAGGAGGTTGCAGCCAGCAGAGTGAGTTCCTGCAGGAGCAGCATGGGACTCTGGGCAGCCCCAAAGTTCTGCTGTAGGCTTAGGTGTCCTAACAGCAGTTTTTGTGAATCCTAATACCATGGTTTAGTATTGCTGTTCACAAGACCTCCCTTTGAGTYCTTGACAAGAATTGTACTTGAACTCAGCTGAGTGTTTTGAGCGTTTGTGAGTCACGTTCTGTGAGGATGGGAGCACGAAACATGGGTGTTAACCTGCTGCTGTCTCTGTTACTGGAGCACAAAACTTTAGGCATGGTTTTCTCGAAGTCAAAACAGCGGGAGGATAGCTACATAATCCACAGAATAGCAGTCTCTCCCAACTTATTTGTAAGGCTAGAGATGATAATTAGTGAAGAGAGCAACACTGAATTTTAATTGGGCTGTAATTATAACATGGCAATTTATGTTATGAGACTTTCAAGACTGYTCAGCCCCTACAGCATTTTGTTCCTCAGCTAAATCTAGCTCCCAAAGTTTGAAGCAGATAAATAATTGGTTCTGAAAGATACTTACTATAAGTGGGGTGTGCACACGCTTGCGTGCATATGTGTGTGGCCATTTATTGTAGTTGACCTGAGGGAAGCACCTGTGTCAGGTCTGACAGCCAGCCAGTTGAGCTAGGACAGTTGCTGATAACCAGGCAGATCTAACGCTGGAGCACGACTGGCTTTCTCAGAAAGCAGGAGACATACCAGCTGCATTCAGTCCGTGCTGTCAGACAGATGGAGAACCTAAATAGGACCCTCAAACTGCTGAGATCTGACAGGCGTGCAGGCATGGAGGGACTTCTTCCCTGAACCCTTGGCAGCTCCACCTAGAAGAAGCTTCAGTCTGCACCAGCTGTGGTTAGCCAAGAAAAAAAAACAAGGAGGCTAATGTGTCTGTGGAAACTGGTCTTCCCCAACAAGCATTAGAAGTCTAGATACAGTAGAAGGAATCTCTTCACCTTGTTCAGATCAAAACTGTGCATAGGTGGACTAGCTTAAGCAGTAAGGTGCTTATTTCGCGTATCTAACCATTCGAAGATCAACTTCTTTTATGAGAGGTCTGATTTTTCTTGGTTCCAACTGAGCTAGAAATGTCGGAAGGGCAGATCTTCCTGTGGTGTGGAAGAAAGATGTAAAAATC
This sequence comes from Rhea americana, assembly GCF_003343005.1. NCBI lineage: Eukaryota > Metazoa > Chordata > Aves > Rheiformes > Rheidae > Rhea > Rhea americana. The sequence continues at coordinate 2,916,042 of NW_028187044.1, read as the reverse complement.
ATACTATTGCTCACTCTTTCCATTATGTGTAAAATGCCATCTGCAAATGGTACTTTACCTCAAATGAAGGCAGTCTCTAGAAGAAAAGTCAAAAGATGGGCAGCTGGTCACAGTAGGGGCCAGCATTAACGGTTTCTGCAGGAGGAAGGTACAAAAAATTACCTGTCCTCAAGCAAAATAATATTCCCAAGGAAAGTAATAATTAAAAAGTCCATAATTCAAAATGAATTATGAATGGGTCAGGTCCAGAAGTCTATAAAACCCCTTGTTTTCAGCTAGCTCATTACCAGGCCTCATCTCTTGCTCTGGAATTTTCTCCTATTTGCTGAAATTTAAACCCTGAGACTACAAATAATGGAGAAAAGTAAATCTATAAATATGTTGAGCAGCACTTTTTAAAATTTCACATGGTGGAGGTGGAATTTGACTGGTGCAGGTCTTCTGGAGAAAGTTAGACAAAGATCTGCTAGGGATGAAGTAGCTGATCTTCCCTTGGAATAAGGGAGGCTGAACTAGGTGACCTCTGAAGGGCCTTGCCAGCCCTACTTTTCTMTATTTTGTGGTTAACTAAAGCTTTGCCACTTCGTAGACTGTATTTTAGATGAGACCACTATTTTCCATCAACAATTAATAATAAAGAGAATTCTGGCTGAATTTCTCRGGAAAATAGTGTTGTCTGATCCGGGGGAGATTCTCGAAAAGGATGGGGAGAGAAAAAAGAAATAACTATAAATGGGTGAAGATTTAAAAATCATTTTGTCAGCTGAAGGTCTCTTCCTGCTAAAAATGCAAGAAACTTTGATGAAAGGTGTCTCTCTCTTTCACAAACACATACACGCATGCACGTCATGTGTTAATCAAACTTTTCAAAGTTTGAAAAACCTCATACTGAGAGTTACTGGGTGTTACTGAAGAGGGAGAASATGAAACATGCTTTAAAGAAAACTTCTGCTTCGTGATTCAGCTTCCCGAGAGTATTCTGAAAGGATCAAACAGGGAATCACAACTGTGGGCATCTCRGATTCAGTCTTCCTTCTGCCACTGATTTTGCATTATCTGGTTTTGCTTCGCACAGAGAAACATCTCATTAGGAGTCTTTGCATATATTCAGGGCTGAAACTTTGGATATCTAGAAAGCAGTATAGGTGGTTGTTGTGTGTTGAAATGGTTGCATTTTTGTTATTCTCGTAGAAGCACTATAATGTGGAAGTCAGAAAMATCTTTTCTTTCCAAAGTTGAGAACATGCTAAGTGACTGACATTTGGTGTAAGGAAAAAAGAACAGAACATGAATTCTCTCAGAGTTAAAGCTTTTAACTCAAAAAAGGAAATACCGGTCGTTAGGGAAGAAGAGGGTGTTTGTTTCGCTATGCTTGATTGTGATTTCTGTTATTGTAAGTTGGCAGAGGGAGGTTGATGTATATTGTTTTGTTTGGGAAGAGGTTCTGCCTTTCCTATATCTGCAACTACAAAATTGAAAATTATCTCAATTTACTGCAGAGAATTTAATGAAGTCAAACCACATGAATATGCCATTTCCAGCAAAGACTTTTGTTTGTTTTGTTCGTGGTGTCATGAAACTATCACTATTCTGGAAGCTATCAAGAATAAGCAATTGGGCTGCGATATAAGAATTTTCTTTCATTAAGTTTACCTTTTCTGATGTAGCAGCATGTAAGTTACTGAAATTAGTAGGAATGCTTTAGTTTTTTTCTTCAATATACCAGTTAGCAACAACTCAATTTGCAACTGCCAGTCATACTTAACCAGGCAAATGAGCAAGCAAGCCAGCAAAATAAGATTGTGGTTGCATACACTGACTGGTTTAGATATACAGCTAGAAGGAACAGTTAATGACCAGAAAAGAGATTTGCTTTATCAGACCATGCTACATGACCAGTTTCTGTTCGTGTTCTTATTAATAAACACTGCAATTGTTATTCTTACCACTTACCGCTATAAGAATTAATCRGGCATCAGCACTCTGGTATGTAGATGCATTTTACATCAGAAGAAAAAGCCTAATTAAATCTCAAGGAGCCGGAGYATGTGTTTCACTGCTCTCCACGGTAGGACACACAGTGTCTTAAACAGCTCTAAGGCTCTGRAGGAAAACAAGGAAAAAAAAGTTTGAGCTTGTAGTATCCTCTGTTGTGACARTGAGGTTGTAACAACTGCACAACGCATAGCCAAGCTTACCACATTCGCTCTTCCTGAGAATCTCAGTAATGGTGTTCAAGAACTGAACTAGGTTTGATACGCTGACTTTAAGCAGTCCTGGGAAAAGTGTCAGCCCACCGGGACTCTGATTAAACACTGATTCAGGGGCTCTGGRACAGGCCAGGTGGCTACATGGGGCTAGATCCAGTGATGCACTGTGACCTCCCCCCCAGCCCCTGGTGTCCACACCTAGAGAGATTACGCGTTAATCAGGATAATAGGACGGCCTGAGACTTTTATGGTGATGAAGGTAAAGACCCTCTGTCTGGAGGGAGAGCTAGGGTAGGAACAGTAAGCGTGCTTCGGACTTTGATAGTAGATACCTGCACTCGCACTGCTGGCAGCATGGCCCTGAATGTTAATCTCTCCCTGCCTTTAGACATCTGTATCCCCAAAATGCATCGCTATCCCCAAAATGCTCTTACAGCCTGCAATGGTTATAGCCATGGAAGCAGTGCTATTTGCAAGCAATAATCATTTTGTTTATTACAGAATAATACTAAACAGCTTTCAAAATGCATGTTTGCATAAATATACTGTATATATGCATATATAATACAGTTACTAAGGGGGATTAATTGTTCCATGCTTGTGGATTTCGGATATTGCTTAATGTTTCTTCTTATTCTTTAAAATTCTGCAACAATTTATTGAAAAATCATTGGCATTTTTGGCTGGTTTGATGAACATAGCACACATGGAGAATTTAATTTGCTGCAGTTTCGTGCGGGAAAAGAAAGCCAGCAGTAAAACCCAATACCATGGCAACTTTCTAGCAACAGAATACCAACCAGAGGTTTTCAGGATTTTTCTAGAGCTCTGAAAAGGTTAGTTAAGCAAAGATCTGTTCATATGACAGTAAGATTTTTTCTGCTCATTTCCTGCTGATAAAAGTTGTGTTAAAATATTGCTCTTGTCTGAAAGGATTTTTTTGTTCCCTGGGAGAATGTAGTAGTTTTCTGCTGCCTTAATATTTTGAATCTTTTCATTTTGGCAACATGGCTATGAGAAACTGATGATGWTGCATGTTTCCTTACTAAGAACAATTTCATGGAATACTGGAATTTTTTTAGTGTGCAAACTTAAATAAAGTGAGATTAATCTTTGGATTTTTAATGATAGTATTTCAAACATCTCTAATGATCACTTTACTRCTGTGTTCCCTAGAAAAACATTTTGGACACTTTAAGAAAATTTCTTGTAGAAATGCAAGTAAGGAAGATTTAGGCTTATAAAGTTGTTGTTTTATAAGGCATTATATGTTAATATTCAGAAGCTACCCTATAACTCAGAAAGGTTACAGTGACTCTATTTATTAGTTTAGAAATCAAAAAAGTGCTATTTCTCTCAACTTCCAGTCTTTAGATTGCTCCCTGGAGGATTAATTTTATTTTGTTTTATTTCTTTTTTGTTTGCAAGGAAATAGAAAATTAATTTGCAGTAATTATCTTACAATAGTAATAATTGCTGATAGTGGCTTGCTGTAGATGTAAAGAAATGATATGTGTTGTCAGAATTGGAAACCGTAATGTGTAAATCACATATGAGTTTGGAAGTAGCCGAGAACTGAAATATAAATGTAAAACTGAAGAARTCCAAAAGACGTAAAGGGCTTGTATGGGATAAACAATTTTTAAAGCTTTCCTTGGGGCAATGTTTTTTGTCTTCCTAGCTGTGCTAGGTTGTGCTAAAAGTGAAGAAGATACTGTGTCAAAGCCTTCCTTGAAAACAGCTGTGATTTTAGTAGTAAAAGAATATTAGCACTGCGTCTTCTTTCTGCTGAAGTAGGTCTGTAGTGACTTGTGACCATGTCATGTGTCACGTAACCATGACAAGTCCGAATCAAGCTTAGCAGAAGGACCGACTATCACCTGAATCACTTCTCGTCTCTCGGTCCATGCCGCCAGGCAGTAAGGCTGTTTCGGCTTTCCCAGGTCTGACCATTTGCCTCTGGGACCTGGGAAGAGGGTACTGCTGGCACAGAGGAAAAGCGAGTTTAGTACATAATAGTGCTTTAKAGGGCTGGCCTGCGCAGACTGCAGATTAATGAAGGGTATGAGCGGTTCAGCAGCGAGTTGTGTGTCCTCACAGGAACTGAGAGCCAGCCTCCAAGCAGATTGTTAAAATGCTGCAGCTTCTGCCTCCAGAAGCTGTGTTATTTTGGTTTTGAGCAACAGTAACTCTGAGCTTACTACAAAATTCTGCTGTGAGTTAATATTCCTGGAATTTAGCTTAAGAAGCTGGTCTTTGCAGAATGCTATGTCAATAATATCCCCCAGATGTGAAATGTATTATAGAAATTAATAAAGAATGCCTCTCTGTGAGCACAGATAGAACAAACAAAATAACCTGCTTATGTCACCTCTTTTTGTAAGAAGAAACCACAAAACAAAAAGTGTGGCAAAACCATAGGCAGTGTAGAGCTATCACAAAGCTTTGCCCCTGTCGTAAGCAGCAATATCGCATGAARTTGTTCATCTAATAACTTCACCGTGTAAGAATGCATATTGTTTAGAGATGAATCCACCTGAAGAATCCGTAAATTCATACTGAGCGTAGGGGGAAATGGGGGAAGGGAGACTTGTCCACTCAGGAGCTCATAGGATATCTGTATTTACCCACGATCAGTCAGACAGTTGTGAAAACCTAAGGAAAAAAAGCGAGATCCTCTCCATGGCAAAAGCTTTTCTTTCTTATGCAAATTCAAAATTGAAAAATCAAACTGTACTTATTTGTTAATATTGAAAGAGCAATTCAGTCTTCTGTGACAGGTTTTGTCTTGAAATAAAGAGAAGCATTGACCCTGAAAATGCATACAGAAGAGCAGTCAACTTTGAAATTTTCACAGCTCCTATTGCAACATACAAATAATTTGATTTCTTTTTGCAGCAGTTACTGCACTTTAGGAAAAGGAAAAAAAAATACATTATCACTTGATGGTCTTCTTGGGAGTGCTGAGAGAGCCAGTAGTACCTGGGATCTGCTTTGCTTTTCTTTCTGTTGTCCTCTGAAGAGGAAGAGAGATGGAGCAGATGGAGAATGCAAGTATTTATTTACCACTGTTTAATGCTATATAGGTTATTTATGGCTGTTTTGTCAATAATCTATCCATCTTGAACCACTTCTATGTACTTGTGTAATAATAGGGCTCTGGAGCYTCTGTGCGCTAGCCACTCTGTGCCATGCACAGAAACGCAAGCCCAGGAGGATGCACTCATCAGACAACAGGGATAAACACGGTGGGGGCGGTCAGGGTGAAATGAGGAGAGTTTGATGGAAAACCTACAGTTACAGCTGACAGCTTGCTTAACAAATACCAGCCACTCATTTGGAGCTCACAGGGCTGMTCCTTGCCACCTTGCAGCCTCAGGTCCTTACTTAGCAGTCAAGGAAACTTTCTAAGAAGGCAGATTAGATGGAGATGTCAAAAGAAAAAATAAGTTGCTCAGCAGCAATATTTAGTTTATTTAAAGTTTTGCCAGGCCCTTCAATGGATCTTTAAATGGACCTGCTATTAAACATCAGAGCTCATAATGCACTTCAGTCTAGATCCAACTTTTTTTAGAAAGATGCTCCTAAGCCATGACCTGGAATATAAACTTGTCTTCTGCCTTAAGAGGGTTTTGTTCCTCTTTACGTCATCTCTGAAAACCTTTCTGTTTGTTTCAGCTTGTTCCCTGCCTCCCCGTTTTTAGAGCAAAATGAAAAGTTCAGTAGTTGTAATTCAATAAACAGATTTTTTATGCCAGGTTTTTATATCTACCCTAGAAAGCTTTCATTTGTTTCTTTTTCTGTAGGCATGAAAGATTATTTATTAAATATAGTAATAATAATAAAGTGGAGATAAGCTTTCTTAGATGGCATTACTTCAGATTCCAATGTGTTTTTCCCCAGCCTCACTTCATTACAGCCCTATTTGGTAGTGCATAAGCAGCATGTGTCACACTGAATGAAGGCTAGTTCAGAGTAACGTGTCAGTAAGATGATTGCTCTTGGAACACACAGTGCCCTTACTCTATAATTAAATGCAAACCTGGGTGGAAAAAATTGATGTTAAAAGTCTTAACTTAAACTCAGCAGAGAATAGTAGTGCAGAGACAACCACCGTCACGCTAACCTTAATCGCTTCCTCCGTGTCCGGGTGCAGGAGTCGTGCACGGCATGCTCCTGCCAGCGTGAGGCAGCCGGGGGCCGACAGGGGGTTGTGAGGCTCAGCCTAACGGAGAAGCAGGGCCGGCCCTGGGCAGAGGGCTGCAGGGAAGGAGGGGTGACGGTCGCCCGCGACGGGGCGCCCAGCCGCCTCGTGCTCTCCAGGAAGCAGCAGCTCCCCTTTGGTCTCCCGCAGGAAGCAGCAGAGCTGGCCCTCGGGCACGTGAGGATGGTACCGGACCAGGCTGTGCCGATCCGTTCCAGGATGATTTAAATTTTTTTCATCCGCTTTTAGGGCTAGTCAAAATTTCAAAAATTTCCAAACCATTTTCATTCTGTTCACCTGGGAGAAAACAGATGTGGTTATCCAAATATTCACAAAGTACCAACTGGAAATTTAGAAAGAGATCACTTCTTTCTCTTGGCTGTCCTCTGGCCTTCTGAGCAGAAGCAGCCAAAACACATGTTCCTCCATGACAGCTTGTATATGAAGGCTTTTAGAGCAGAGGTTTCTATCTTTCCTTCCCTGTAACAACCTATTTTATCTTGTAAAGTTACCTTCATGCCTACCAGCCCTTCCATTTACTCACTTTTCATAAGTCATGGTCACATCATACTTCAAATCGGTCCGGCATTTCAAGACAGTAAGGTGCAAGCTCCTTAGACAGCCGACAGGATCTGTTTGTCTGATACACTCAGTGTGTGTCCTCTCTTGAACTGGCTGCACCACTGCCAGAGCCATATTTTTTTCTGCCCCCTGAGACAAGACGTGCACTTTTGATCTTGTCCCTGTCCTCTTTCTTCAGATACAGCTCTCAATTTTCAGAGAGGCTGTCTCAGTCATCTCTCATTTGGAGAGAGCCACATGATTTCCTTCTTGCCTTAGCTTTAAAGAAGAGTTACAGAATAATATGTCAAACAGCAAAAATAGTAACCTAAGTTAAAGCAGAGACCCTTCGAGAGGTTCATTGAGAGCTTCTTCTTATACTACCTTCAACTTTTACTTTTTGGCAATTTCAGTTTGGGGAAATCTACTTTTGTAGCAAATTCGTCTCATAAAAGCATGATGTGTGCTATTGAGCTGTGCAGACAGTAGGAAATGTGTTGCTTTTCTCCATTGACCTTCTTGGCAAATGAAAATAACAACAATGAAAGAAAAGACAAATGTGAATTTTGGSTGAACTTCACTACCATCAGTCCTCATCTTAGTGTGACATTTACATAGTCTGAGAGCTCTGGATAATGTGCTGGTAGACACCATGCAGAAATTCTGAAAGGTTCTGCGTCATTGCCAGCTCCCTTTACTCTGTTCCCGGGCATTTCTGGAGTAGCCTGAAGTATAGTTGTGTGACTAGATCAGTTTTGGCAGTCTTCTGGGGAAAGTTAGCTAAGCCTTAAGGGTCAGATTGCGTCTGCTCCTTAAACTGCTTCTCAGCATTAGGAAATGCGTTGTACCTGCTGCACTTTCGTACCTCTGGCAAAGCTGGCTTTTTCCCTGCTACTCAAGGCTTCCAGGCAGGGATCTTCATGAGCCTCTTTATGGGAAGTAGCTGCACAGAGGAAGTTATCATGGTGAGTGGTAGCTGCTCATGTTTTCTGTTCTTATCCTATCTTACTTAGAGAGGGTTTATCCTGTTCCCATTGAATTCTGTGATATTAGACCATTTTCCAAAACCTTCCAAAAGGCTTTCAACTAGATTTTACAAGAAAACCTCTTAGGGAAATGAAGATACCATAGGATAAAAAGGAGGGAACTCCTATGGATTAGGAAGATGTTTGAAAACTGAGGGAAAAATGTATGAGCAAACGGTCAGTTTACAAAGTGGGCAGAGGTCCTGAGGGCAGTCTCAGAGAGATGTATACTGGGATCTGTGTGGCTCAACACACTTGTAACTGGTGTAGAAAAGGAGGAACTTGCAAGGTAGCAAATTTTGCTGATAATAGAAGTTACAGAGGGTGAAAAGATGAGGGCTGACTGTGAAGAATTTCATAAGGCCCTTACAAGAGTGGTCATTAAATTAGCAAGTAAAATTCAGTGTAAATTATTGTAAAATGATGCAGCTAGGAGGAAAAAAGCCTTATCTTTGGATATAATATAAGCTCTAAGCTGACCGTTATTGCTTAGGAACAGGACTCTGGAATAATGCTAGTTCTATGAAAAAGTCAATTCAATGCTGAGGAGCAGTCAAAAAAAACCCCTCCAAAACACAGATAAAGTGTCAAGGATTATAAAGAGTAAGTTAGAAAGTGAACTAGAGAACATCCTTATGGCCTTATATATTGTCCGGGTAAGCTTGCATCTTGAATCCTGCCTGTATGTCTGTAGTTCTGGCTTCTTGTTTCAAAAACAATGGAGCAAAAGTGGAAAAGATACAAATCTTTTCCATACGGTGTTGCTATGTTTATGAGACTCTGAGGAGAGTTACTCAAATTAACTAACAAGTATTCAAGCTGAAAACTATCTTCAAACATTTTCCATGCCCCAGAATATTTTTTTTTATAGACAGGAATAGTTTTGTAAGCCTTTAGGCCTCTCTGAGGGTAATCTCTATTGTCAGACTTCATTTGGATTTTTGAGAGCACKCATTGCTATTACTTCAGTATTTTGATTCTGAAGATAGAATATGTCTGGGGCAGTGGAAGAAAAAGGCAGAAAGCACTTACGTTTTACTGTTTTTTTTTTTACACCTTGCATGTTTCATCATATGCACATCTCTAACAAGTTTGTATGCAAAGCATGCATGTCAGAGGGCCATTCCTTCATGGATTTCCAGCAGCATAATATTTAGGTAAYTCTGAAGTTAGGAAATCATTAAGATACTCTGTAGAGACTGGAGGAAGCAAGCTTACAAGTGATGGTATTCAGCAGAGATGGGACCTACAGCACCTCCTCCATTTCTTTCGTAAGTTTATGCTACTCAATAACTTTTGGAATATTAATAGTGTCAGAGGCTTTAGATGAAGGACATAGTGCTCAGATAAATTATACCTGGGAAGTAGGAATTAGAACTGAACAGTATTTAATTCAGAATTGCAAGCCTTTTCCAGGTGGGCTAAAAGATGTTTCTTTTCACTAATATCTGTAGTATAATTCATTTCTATTTCACAGTGTTATCCCTGTTGCTGTGGTATCTCACCATCTTCTCTTAAATTGTTAGCCGTTAGAAAGATATTCTAAGATTGTCATCTAAATTTACCCTCCTGATTCTCCATTTAGCCTTTGTAATCAAGGGGCCGGTTATCCAGCAGCAATCCTGAAAGTCAGCTGGATGCCGTTGGGTGATGGTCAACCCTCTTAGGAGTTAGTTTGTCTGCTTACAGGTAGGTGCAGAATGTAGCAGCCCACATGCCGGTTTCTCTGGTTGAGCATTGCCTCTTCCTATCCAGGCAGCAGCCAGTAGAGAGCAATATTGCACACATGTGAAATTACGTTATGGGGGAATTAGCAACTATAAGAATTGTTTTCTCCAGGACTGCTGTAATAACTAAGCTATACCTAGAGGATTTCAGGCTTCACTAATTTCTTTATTCTTCTCAGTACTTCCTTTTATCTTGTATATAGTCAATTGGCTGTCAAACCTTAAGCAAAGTTATTTGGTATTATGTATTTAAAATGTTTTATTCTCTAAGAACCCACTAATGTGATGTAACACATCAAAATTAGATTAAACAGCTATAGAAAAGATCTTTCAGTTATTCGGTAATCAGTCTTTCAGCAGTCAGCTATCTGAATAAAGCATTTAGCTTCTGTAATGAGTGTATACAAGCTCTGTATTCTGTAAAAATGGAGATTATTTTTATTAGAAAACAGAATTTGATTTAAACTGTATCAGCATGGAAGGGTCGCAAAATGAAAATATGTCTGCATATGTGTATTAGCATTCAGGTATTACCTAAACTTATTCAGCTAATTTTCTGACATCTTCTTCTTCAGATTTAGTCCCATTTTTTTACTGATACAATATTTATGTGATATATAAAAATGTAGAAGATGATTCTGTCTCTGAAGTAAAATACCTTATTATCTTAATGTCTATCCATAGTCACAGTATTTAATCTAGAGTCTTCCAAGGAAAGAACAGATGATCAGACCTGAATAATTTATCCAGTATCTCTAGAAGTCTCCAAATGTGGAGATGTAAAGGAGCACTGGATATGCATTGAATCTTGAGTTATTATAATAAAAATTTTCCTTCTCTTTGAGTGACCCTCAGTAACTGTTGCCCCACATTGTCCCACACAATAGCTTTGATTCAGCAAGGCAGGTGAAAGACTTGTTTATGCTTGGGGCAAGGCAAGGCACRGCACCAGGAGGAACAATATTTCAAGCGCAGAGAAGAGCCCTTTTACTGTACTGAAAGAAGAATTAAAACCTTAGTCCTGCACTGAGCCTTGGTCTTGCAGTTCTTCTATGAACCCTCTACAGACTCTGCAGTTAAAAAACAAAACAAAACAAAAAACAAAAGCCCACCCATACACACATTAAAAAGCTAATTCTTAGCAGCATCCCATCAGGTGAGATCATGGATTCTGAAATGTGCTTCAGGCAGAGTGGAGCTGCAGTCTGTTCATTAGCTAATGTGCATCTTATGAACACATCATCTTTATGCATCATGATGCAATGCAGATTTTACTGTTGAAGATGGAAAATACATCTTAAAAAATAATCAGTAAAGCTGCTTCTCTTCTCCGTCATTTGATCTAAACATTAATTAAATTTCCTGAAGGGTTTCAGAGGTTTTTAGAAAACTTTGGAAGACAAGGTTTTAAGAAAAGTATTTGTAAAGTTGGCTGTCCTCCTTGGTTCATGAATTGGGCGGAAGGTCACATGGAAAGCTGAGTCTTTTCAGCACTGGGATACACTTCACTGGATGACACACAACAGCCTTTTTTACATGCCCCAGTAGAAAGAGAGGTGCCTTGGGAGTGAAATTCTTTGATCCCCTTTATGAAAAGGGGATCATCCTGAAAGCAAAATAGGTTGCGTTATAAATTCTTACAAACTTCCTTTATCTATGAGTGAATGAGACCATAGGTGCTTATGAATGATGGAGTTATGTTTCTATGGATGAGCTTTGATAAACATTGTTTTAAGAGCTAAACTTCTTTCTGTCAGCCTCATCTTGTTGCCAGATGTTTTACAGCAGAGTCAGCAGATAGGAACATAGGCTTCTGCCTTAGTCTCTTTGGTGTGAAGTTTGTCATCTTTTAGTGTAAACCCACATTTTGTGCAGTGGTTTAACTCCCCTCATCCATAATGTTGTGGGAACCTTGCGCTGTTCACAGGAGCTGAAGTACTATGCAGAAAGGCTTGTCACCAGGAGCCCTGCCTATGGACAGCTGACTGCCAAATCACCCCCTTTCCTACYGCCTGCTTGCTCCATGCTATGGGGCAGAGACTGCTAGGTAATACCCTGCTCGGCACCACTACGAGAAATACATGTGAGGAGAGGGTAAGGAGATGTCAGTCTGGAAAGAAAGGAAAGGCACAGACAATAAACTAGGGCTTGTCTTCTTTTATAACTCTGTTCTGGAGCAGAAATGGTTTTGAACCAAAAGTGCCAACATCGCTCCTTGTTTGAGTCCAGACTGCAAATGGCCCCTGTCTCCATGATGAGTATCTCAGGTCTAGCTTCAGGACATGAGCATCTGCTCCTAGGAGCTGAAAGCCTCTCCCTTGCCTGACAAGAATAAACTTAATGAAATTAAAGAGCAATAAAATGTAGCTACATTACTCAAGATTATTGCTTTCTGCTACATTGTGTATTCCTGCTATAATTTACCACCACGGGAGATTGTAGGAACAAAGTCTGGGTTTTACAAAGGTCTTTGTGATGTGGCTGTAATCGCATCTTCAGCTACACCAACCACAGTACTGAGGGCAGTCAAATTCCACATTTCAGACTGCTGCTTGCAGGGTCAAGGCTGAAACAGCTTCCACTGAGTAGATATCACACAACTGGCTGCATGAGTTTCATAAATTTAGGACTTTTATTGAAGCATCAAGTGCCAAGTGCTTCTGAAGACAAGAGGGAAAGTTTAATAGGATAAATGTCCATCAGATCCAGAGCAAGATTTTCTCTGCTTAGAGAGTTCTTGCCAAGTTACTGAAGAGCTGTGGGTTGAACTGATCATCTGCCAGGATGGTGGTCCTTGAAATGGAGAGCTAGAACAAAAGGAAAAAACAAAACAGAGGGAGGAACGAGCAAGTATACTCTTAACAGAATTAGATTCTCCCATTTTTTCACTGCTTCCGTGGAAGTCTTTTGCTGACTTCAATGGCATGAAGGCTGGTAAGTTTTTTGTTGTTTTTTGTTGTTGTTTGTTGTTTTTTTCCTTTTTAAATCTCCAGATTTCAAGTGACCCCTTSTAGTTTCTGTGTGTTGAGATTTATGTTGCAGGACAGCGTTCTCTTTAGCTTTTGCGTAAAAGTAACATGAGCAAGGGAATACCTGACTTGCTGGGTGTGGGAGAAGAATTTTCCTCTTTATAGAAGCAGACTGGCTTGTCCAAAGACAAACGCGTATTAGGTGTTACTTATTGTATTAGATGTTCATTTCCAGCTGAAGTGTGTAGGGTGTCCCTGCTTGAATGTCCCTATTAGCCCTGTTCCCCCTTTCTCCCACACTGGGTAGAACACCTCCTTGACTGGCCTCTGCTCTTTATGGTTGACAACCTGGACCATATCCATGGATAAAGGCAGCTCAGTCTTTTGCTCTATTTGCWGTATAGTTCAGACTTTTCTTGTTTAGACACTGATCTTTATTAAATTTTAGTCTTCCAAGACATGATTGATACAATGACTGGAGAAAATGAAGGGAGACTGCAGAGCTTCCTTCTTAGGTCAAAAAGCTGTGATGGGATAACTTGGTAACATGGATCAGAAGAGCTGACAGATCTTCCTCTCTCAATCCTCCTTCTCTCTGCTGACCTATAAATCATTATTTTAGAAGCTCATTTGCTAAGCCGAATCCTGACTGTCGTCATCAGCAGGCCTGGATCTGGAAAACAGCRCAAGAGGGGTTGCTGGACACTGTACCTTGAGAAAGGGTCAGCTGGAAAGAGAGTTGCTGCCATCTGTCTCCCCTTCAAGGCTTTCCCATGGGGGTGAGGGAGCTGTGAAATGGCTGTGCAGTGGTTAGAAGAAAAGGGAAATTCGACTTCGCTGCTGTATTTTGCTCTGAAACTCAGTCCTTTGTTGCACTGAAGAGCCATGGCTTCTCCCTCTTTCTCAATATTTCCTCCCATCAAAAAGAAAGATAAAGGAGAAGAATTCTTAAGATTTARTAAGACAAATCTGTGAATAAGGAAAGAAATAAAGGGGCTTTTAGGATAAAAAACCCATTTATTAGTTATGTATGTTACCTTCAGCTGTGACCCTGAGACCACCAAATGCATTCTCAGGAGCTCCTTATTTTAAGTTTTGTTTCTTCTTAGGTAATACTTCTCACCTATGCCCTCTGGAACCAGTTAAACCACAAGTATAGATGTGGTTGGGCAGAATGTGTTTTCTGAGATGTCCATGGTGGCTTTCCAAATAATTTAATCCTCTACCCCCTACACAAGAGAAAGGAGCAAAACCAAAATCTTATTAGAGAAAACAAATTGCAAGCGAGGAGAATGGCAATTATTATTATTTTATTCRTAAAAGGAGAAAGAAATGGCTCACGAGTATCTGGCTGCTGGGAATGAAACACTGACAAACACTTATCCTCCCAAAATGATTGGAAACTAGTCCCAGTAGAGGGGACATGTGGAAAAAAAAAAAGATGTTTTGCAGGAAGTCGCAGAAATTTCAGTGCTGTGAAAGAGATCAAAGTTTTTGCTGTTTACCTGGTCCATTTATATCACTTTGTCTTTGCTCAGCTTCCTCTTTCTTGTGTTTCCTTCAGGAGTTGTTACCCCTCTATTACCCCCTTGCGTGCAGCCACAGCCTGAGCAGTTGTTTAATTTGTCTCTGAGCAGCAGCAACTAGTTAACCTTTGTTACACAAGAAAGTAAATAAAATGGTCCCCTTTTGGCCTTCAGCTCTTTGATTTGTGCCACCAGCGTGTCTTCCCACTGAAATTCCTAAGAGCTGGAATCTACTGACAAGATTCCCAYGTCAGCTCCCACTCACTCTTACAAAGCTCTAGCTTTTCTCTCTTCTTTCTTAAGTGCTTCAGTGTATCTTTGGGGAGAGACATGATGAACCACTGAAAATAACACAGGGTGGTTTTATAATAATTCCAGTTTATGACTGAACCAAGTGTAAACTAGGATTCATTTTTCAGGGAAAAATGAATGCTCCGTTGGAGGAAAAAATAAAAAGAGAGAGAGAGAGAGAGAGAGGAATGTATCTTTTAAAACTTCCTGAGAAGTTCTAACAATGACAGGCCTTTTATTTGTCCTGGTTTCCATCCAGACCATTATGTAATTGTACTAACTGTAGCTATTGAGTGTTCAGCTGTGTCCTAAGTCATGGGAAAATCAGCCTCTTGGGGAATCCTTACAGCTAGTCCTAATGTGAGATCTGTATGGAGACGCCTTTATGTGAGGAGAGGTCAGGTACTGTGGCTTGAATGTTCCCAATTCCCATTTCTTTCAGAGGGAGCAGAGGGTTTTCTGAACCAAACAAAAGCCAACAGCACTCACAGGAACGCTTTGCCCATTTAATGTTACAGCGTGGCATTAGCAAGACCTTTGTATGCAACCTTGAGATTAGACCTGTAACTCCAACGCTTTCAAATGCATCTGTTTTCAAACAAGAGCTTGCATTCAGTCTGAATTTATTGTGGGTTCCAGGTAAAGATACACTTGGGGCTGGCAGTTTGGTGCTGAGAATGAGCTCATGGCAAAGGAAACGAATGCTCACATCCCAGTGTAGTCATTAGCAGAGTTTTGTGACCTGCTCAGGAAGCCTTCAGTGCACAGAGACGGGAGCGGATGTCTCCCCTTCAGGCTTTGCCACCCACTCTGCTCTGCTCAAGCAGATTGTTGTAGCTGTGTGCATTCATTAATGCACAGAATTGGCTCACTATGCCCAATTTATAATAAATTGATGTACACAAAGCAAGTCCGTYGGGTTCTGACCAGAATTTAGGACTTGCTTTTGCAGGATCACAAAGTAGGCAGCATGTGCTGCTGTTTCCTTCACGTTCTTTGCTCCTTTTTCCCGTGTATGTTTTTTGAATTGTGTTTATAACTGCTCCATGCTACAACTTCTCCTCATCTCTGAGGAAAGCTCCAGGGGCTTCATCTAGGCAAAAGTGTTTTGTTGTTGTGAAGGTCTGGGGAGAGATCCGGAGTACTGAAGCTGTCTTTAAGCACCTACAGTGCTTGAGAGAAGCAAAGCTTGAGAAACAGAGAACATCTCCAGCAGAAAAAGAGCCAGGGAGAAGAGAAATACTGACCTCAGCAGTGGTGATACAGGGATATGCAGGGGTAGGAGAGGGAAATGGTCCTGAATAGATTTCTCCTTTTAGATCATGGTATTATAAATTATTTAAATTCTTATTTCAAATTTAAAGTAGTTAAACTAATCAAATGTGACCAATTGGTCAACAGAATTGTGCTGCTGTCACCTACTGGAATAAAAACTCATACTAATTTATTCTGATGCTCATCTGCATATCAGCATAAGTAATTGTCACTCAAAATTAAAGCTATGAAGCCAGTACTTAATCGACATTAACTGTCATTTATTTTTCTCATCCAGAAGTGAATCCAGCACTTTTTATTTTTCTTCTATTTTTTTCTGTTGCTTCATCTTTCACTAGTCCTCTCTGAGGCACGTCTTGTACRTGTGTGTGTCTGTGACCATCTTGTACAGCAGACTAATGGGCCTCTGCTGCTTCCGCAGCCCCGCTCCGCCTGTGTGCTCTTGCTTTCTCCATACTCGAGGCAGGGGTTTCTCTGCCTCATGCATCATCRTTCCTAAGCTGACTGCAGAAAGGCAGCTCAGAGTCCTAGTATGAAGAGAAGAGGGAGAAAAATAGCTATTGCTTGAAAGTCCAATACATCTACGTGATCCTAATTTATTAGTGCTGTGATGTCAGAAGTCACTTTGATTGCAAAAATGTGTGGGCTGGTGTGCCTTTCTGCCTTACTTCATGTACAGCCTTGCATGTGTAATATACATAAATTTAAAAAGAATAAAATATTCCAAGAAAGTGCATAACCAAACTTCATATAAAAATAGCATTAAAAAAACAGGGCATTAAGAAGCATGGAAGTGATCAACTATGCAATTTCACATTAATGCAATTTTATTTACAGCTCATAAATTCACTTAACGTTTTGCCACACTTTGGACTTTGCACATTCCTGCAACACTTTGGTTGGTGCTCACAGAAGCGTAGGCTGTGACAAGGGTCTCTGAGGAGATACTCATGAGCCCTTATCACAGCCTGGGCTTCTGACCACAGCGATGTGAATGTGAAAACGTTGCCATGGCCTTTTTAAGCCGATGTGGTGGTGTGGTCACTGAARTGCAGAGCTTTGTCCTCAGGGTGCGGTAGCTCAGAGGGGAGGACCCCAGGGACCCACATACGTGACGCTCTCATCCTCACATAGATGTCACCACGGAGAGCTGGCTTCRTGAAGTCCCTGTGCTCCTCTCCCGGGAGGGTGGCAGTGAGCCCTGCTGACATTGGCATCTACCATGTGGCAAAGTGCATCTGGGCAATCACAGGCAGAGTTCACCACCTTAAAAACACCATGGATGCCCTAGAAATGATTCTGAGGTTGTATTTTTTGACATTATGTACTACTAGGTGCCTCTGCCTGCTCTACACAAATCTCTCTCTTTGAGGATGCTCTTATCACTGTTAGTACTCCAGAAAGGTGCAAGCGACACACCTACAATCAACACAAACCCATGTAAGTYAAGGAGTAGTTGGGTAAAAGATGTAACTGTTCATGGTCATTGCAGAATGCAGGCGTGAACGTGAGTTTTCGATACGTGCATGTGCATGTTGTCTTCAGTGGATGCAAAAATCAGTTCCTACCACTTCAGACTAGTCGTTCATTTCATTTCTTGTAAGAAGCTGTAAACTTGCTTTTTACTTRGCAGGTGGTTCCACAGTGGAAGTTGGTATAGGGATAGAAACATTATGATTTTGATGTCCTCTTTAGGAGAAAAGCATAATCATGTAAATGTGTTCATTTATACAGAATTTTGTGTGTAAGGAGAGTAGGAAAACCTGATATATTTTCCTAAGACTCTGAGGAGCATCATCTTACAGGTTTTATACCCAAAATCTTAATATGCATCCATAGAATAGTCTATGAAAAATCTTGCTGCTTATTTCAAATATATTTTACTTGTTATCATAAGAGCAAAATACATTATATACCACAATGTGAATATTACGCATTGTAATTAAGTCAGTTCAGGAACTATTCAAGAAAAGTTTACTTTAGAAAAAATAATCTTGGTGAAATAAATTAATGTCAAAATATTTGAAGGTTTTGCATTGCAAGTACATTATCCTATTTTATTATGCCTGTAAATTCATTTCAGCAACAGCTACAATGAATGAAAGAGAAAAGCTATGTATTTATGGCTTCCAGAGCGATTGATTAGGAAGAAGGAGTTTTTACGCTCAGGGATGTAGCAGAGGTCATGACATTTGAAGATGGTTTAGAGGGCAAGCTCTTTTGCAAAAATTGTGAAATGCATCAATGCTCTTAGTCCAGCTCCTGGGAGTACCTATTGCGTCTCTGAAATCGGCCCTTTCCTTGCAGTCTTCTTCCTCCCACAGTTAAATCCTTGCTGGAGCTTCTGCTCGTTCAGTTTTATGAAGTGCGGATGTGGAGATAAAACTAATCTCTCGCCCTCAGAGCTGTTCCTTACAGGTGGAAGCTAAGAGATTTAATGAAATATTATAATGAACATACAGTGAAAAACATACCACTAACAATGTAATTTCTTTGGTGTGGATAAAGAGAGGTCATCACTAGTGTTACCAGTCTGGCACCTTTTGAAAGCATAATTCACTTGTAAAAGAAAAAAGAAGCGAGTGTTGCAGTTAATTCAGTACTGTACGTTGCATGCTGAGTGATGTATGAGTCTTATTAGCACATGTTTATGAGAGAGCGTGCAGTCCTTGAAGAGAAAAATCTCTTAAATTATTACATCTTACCTCTCTCACCTTTGTTCTAACACAAGGTCAAAAGGATGTGTTTAAAACGTTGCCCCTCCACACGCTCCCTGTAAAGGTGAGGACGGCTGGAGGCTGGGCCGGGCTGCGCTGGGCCCGCGCAGCGCCCGGGCGCCGTGGGGGGCTGGCGGGTCCCCGCTGCCGGCTGGCCGAGACCAGGAGCAAYGGCTGCGTAGCGGCTCGCGTCCCCTTCCCGTGGATCCAAATGAGGTTTTAACTATCAAGTGCCATGTAAAGGCAAATAGACCTATTTAGCTATTGGATCTGCTTCTCTTGATGAAACCAGTTAGCTAGGCATAGAAGAAGTGAAGAAATGACCAAATAACGATGTTCTCTGTACAAGTGGAGGAGAAAAGGAAACGCRAGCCAGCCGGAGAAAGGGATACAGGGCACGAAAGCAAAGGGGGCACGACAAAGGGCCTGGGAGGAAACTTAATTCCTTCTCTTGCTCTCACAATAATTTCTGTTTTGTAGTGGTCCACTGCAGTAAAACGTTGTGCAGAACCTTGAAAGCGATGGACCGAGGGTGTGCGAAGAGTCACTAACCCTAATGACTCACTGACAGACACAACCWGCACTTCCCGAGGCCGCGAGAGGGCTGCCAGGGAAGTGGGTCAGAAGGCAGAGCTTACTTAAAACCAATCCGTGAACAAATAAGGCAACTTTGGGCTTAACGAACAGGTTTAGCCTGCTTTTGAGTCTATGATTTCTGTGCTGGTCTTTCTGTGCACGTCACCTGCACGGCAGGCTTGTGCTCCCTGTTCTGCAGCGCTGCACAACCTTCCCGTCCCGCCAGAGAAGCAGCAGCGCTGGCTGCTCCCAGGCCCCGGCCGCGCTCCCCGCAGGCAGTGATTTGGTGAGAAACGAGAATTAATATGCTGTGGTGTGTTAGAGGTGACTCGGTGGTAATTTTGAGGAGATGGTAACTTCTAAGAGGAATATGGTAAAAGAGCCCAGTGAAAATGAAGGAATTCGTTTCTTGTGTCTGCAGCTTCTCTTTGATTATCTGGATTTCAGATATCAATTCGTAGTAAAGTTTAGAATGAGATGGAGGCAAATGCAAGTTTAATCTGATTTTGACACACAGCAATTAGGCGCTCCCTGAGAAACAGATGTTGTTGTACTGTAATTATAGTGCCCCCAAAATGAGCACTAAAACAGTGCTCGCAGCTCCTCTGTGACGGGTCTTGACAGATTCATCAATTGGAGGAAAGAAAACTTTGTCAGAGTCCCTTACTGCTGCTGTATTCTTACATCTTGTTTGGTAACAGCACTTGTGCGTACATGTTAATGACTTTTCCTGCTTGAATTCAGTTACTGGAAGCTCCCTGTGAGAATAAAACCTCATACTTTTCTTCTCAGTGGGCACCTGGGACCTGGGTCTACAAATGCAGTGTGGGTAGGATTAGTATGTGCAGGGCATAGTGCATCCGTTTCCAAGGAAACAAGTACATYGTGCTTGGGGTAGCGGAGATCTTGGGAGCGCGAGATGGTAGAATAGTCCTCTTGTTTATTAGTTTCCTCACTGATTCRGAATATAAAGCAAGACCCTCATAGCTTTCTACTCACTTTACAACTGGCAGCATTGATCACTACCACAGCTGCTGCTAAATGCAGAGAACTGGTGACAAGCCTCCCTCCTTCCAAACATCTCCTCCATAGAGCTACACGTGTGGGGACTCCTTTGCGCATGTTAAGAGGTTATTAGGTTGTTCCTTGTCAATACGAAGAAGTGCTTGAGATGTGTGTTTTCCTCCACTTTGCCTTTCACTCTGGCGCTAGCCACCAGTGCGATACCACTGCGCAGACACACAAAGCCGCTCGTTCCTGCCTCCCTGACCCACTTTCAATCCAGAGTAATCTCCAGCAGTGAGAACAGGAGTGCATGGCAGGGCTTGGATTAAAGAAGCCTCACTGGTCTCTGTCAGCAAGAATCAGAACAAAACCCCGATGTAGATCAAGCCTTTTATGCAGCAAAAGCTTCTAGCCCAGGGAAAGTCCCCTGGACAAACATTAGAAGTAGACTTAAAATGGTCTCAGCAAAAGTTAAATAGAAGAGCTATCTAGTTGTCTTGGCCTCAAGTAAGCTTTTATTCTGGGCAGAGCAGAAATGGATCTTCTAGTCAGATTATATTCAGCCTGAGTTTGGTTAGGTGCTGATGAATGTATATATTTAATAATGTACAAAACTGGAAACCTCAGTATTTCRAATTGTATCTAGCAGAGATAAAATGTAAAAAGCCAGTGGTGCTGTGGCTTTAATGACAATCCATACTGCAAACTCTCTCTTTTTTTTTTTTTTAATTTTACCATAAAAAATCAAGATACATGGATTTTTGTAGGTGTGACTGGAGGCAGTGCACAGAACAGTGATGTTGTAATCCTGACAGGTAACAGGGAGAGATGTTTACACGTAACGGATACARGCTTTAAAAACAGACATCACATTCCCGTCACAAGAGAGGTTGCAAACTCTGGTCTTCCCTTTACACTGCGAATTCAGACAGCGGCATGTCTGGAGTAGGCCAGAGGGGAGCTGCAGAATACACATTCTCTGTCTGGTGCTGCTTCTAATATTTCTGATATATTATGTCTGTCAGCTTATCCATTCTCCATTTACATTGCCTTCCAGAATCCAGCTGATAATGTAGATAGTCATGTTTTTGTGGCCTGTTGATAGATAATAATGGATTTATGAAATGACTTACAAGAAATCAGACCTTTCTCATACACTGGTTTAATAGAGAAGGTTAACATAATAACTCAGTTTTTTATGCATGCCCAAATTACAATGCTGTGAATTCTCTTCCCTCTCAACTTAATCCAAAGATCATTTCCACAACTTGATTTACTCATGTACCTTCTCCAGGTGTGATTGAGGTAATAGACTGTCAGAAGAAAAAAAAAAACAGATCAAGGCTCACATCATAGTACATACTGTATTTTGCATAGCCTGAATTGTGTGTAATTTTCCAAAGACATTTTTCTTGCTTAAAGAAAAATAGATGGAAAAGACAGCTCTTATTGGGTTGAGTAGGTGCATAGAGTATTTTCTGTAGAAGCTTCTTGCAGCTTCYGAAATGCCACAGAAATTACTGTAAAGGAAAGGCTACACTCAAGAAAGCAGGAAGCATRGAAGCACACCTCTTTTGCCATAAGAATGAAGTCATCAATGTTCATGGTTGAATATGGGTGTGGATATGTTCAAAGGATATATTCAAATGACACTCAGCCCTCAGTACACAAAATATGATCTGTCTGCATTAGGAACGTCAGGAGGTGACCATGCTTGCTGCGTCACACGCTGGTGGTGGCTTGGTGCTACCTGCAAAGAGCATTCAATTGAATAGCAAATGCATGCAACATTTCTAATTTAGTGAACACCATATAGCATGTATAGGGATTTGTACAGGGAAGAAGGTGCTAATGTCTTGGCAGCAGGGAGGGGCAAGATGCAAGATGGATGTTTGTGTGTATAAAGAGGAGGGTGGAGAAAAGGAAAAGTGAACTTCCTGGCTGAAACACATCAGAGTGCATTAAAAGGAACTTATTCTGCAGTTTCAGCTCAGCTGCCAAGTGCTGGTCTTTGTGCAAACATGCTGAGGCAGCTAAGCACGTTTTGAAATCCCGTACAGGTTGCTATTATGCCTTTTGAAAACCTGCTGATCTGGAATACATATGGTCATTTCAAAGCTGTAGCTTTGGCAGAGCACTGTGATCGCAGGAGGTGGATCGTGACTGTGTTTACAGTTGTTACCACGCCAGTATGATGCTACATGAGATGGAAGTGCTGAAAGTAAGTCTCTTGTAGTCATATTTGAACACTTAAATAAAAGGATGATTTGAAGCACACTAAGCACTACTGTTCTCAGATATTTTGATAGAAAATGTCTTTCCTATTACATGAAATAGTTTTCATGTCTGTAGGTTGACTTCCACAGAATTTCATTGAGGAAAAAGGCAGCATTCCTGCAAGATCAAACATTATGATTTAGTATTTCAAAACACAGCACAAGTATCACTTTAATGGGATAAAAGTGAAGTATTTGTAATAGGGAGAGGAAGAGGGTGGCAGCATCAGAATGAAAATCCAACAGGAATGTTTGGAGGAGAAGCAGTGTTCCCTCACCATGGCCCTGTCCCCGGCTCTGGAAGCTGTCCTCAGATCAGCTGTCTTCTGATCTTAGAACAGAAAGAGATGTCACATTTTTTATTACCAAAGTATGTGTGTATTTTTAATTAGCTTTAACAAGAAGCTGATATCTATTTTGATGTTTTTGAAAGTGGTGTTACTTGCCTAGCCTCTGAACATAGTTTTAGGGTTTTTATAAGTAGGATTAGGCTCTTTCTTTTCTCTCAGCCTCTTCCTTCTAGGGAGATGGCATGTTATGTAGATCAGGTCATATTCATGATCGTGCAACTGGATATTTATGCGCTCAAGGTAACTCTCAATCAAGAACTAGATTTCCTGGCAAACAGGACTTTAAAACGGTATTAGAGAGCGTATCTGGCAATGCGGCAGGTGAAGGGGCTCAGGGTTCCTGGGGCTGGTAGAKGGCCGGGCCCCAAATTTCCCCTCCAGCCCTTGGCTGCCGTGCACGGGGAAGGCAGCAGTTGCTGTAATGAGGCCRGGGTGAAATAGCGGTTGGGAGGGGAGCAGGGCAGCGGCAGCCTTCCTCCACGCCRTGCAAATGAGCGGCCTCGACACCAGATTAGCGAACTCTAGAAGAGATCCCCAACGTGTTAGTTAATCAAGTCACAGCCTAATTAAAGCACATTACCGCTGTTCCGTCTTTCTTCCTGCGGTGTCCAAGACAATGAGCTCCACTAAAGGAGGCCCGGTGGCACGGTTTTGTACGGCTCTTAACAGGTCGGATAACTTTGGTATTTGAAGTGCTGGTCATACAGAGAGATGAAAGGCTAAGATTTGTTTACTTCGTCCCTCCTGCTGGGTTAATTTTAGTACCTACTTGATATACTAATTAAACCATATTTCATTCTTTTACATCCTGTAGTGGCTAAGTACTAACAAATAGAACTATTGAACAGACCTGCAATTTCTGCTGAAACCTGTTTTAAAATATTTCTGTTTTGCCATAAACAAACTTTGCAATGTATAGAACATTTTAAAGTGAAAACAACAGCTTTTTTTAAAAAAGAAACTAACTATATTTATACTGTCATACTCTACAAGATTTCTAATCATCACTTGAACACTCAGAGAACATTAGACTAGTTCAGTTATATTTTTTCTGGCTTTGTAAAGGAGACTAGAATTCAGCAGTGTTGAGTAATTGATGTAAAAAATATCAGCTGGGTTTGCCCTTTTTTCCTTTCATATTACTGTTTATAAGCAATAACTAAAACAGCACAACAAATATTTAAGAAAGTGACCTAATTTTGGACAAACATGAATTGAAAGACAGAAATTGTTAGTAAATAATAATTAATTGTTAGTTTATTTCTGTTGAAATACATCTCTCAAAGCCTAACTGCAGTTTCCTTTGTATCGCCAGACATAAGCATCTTCAGTGTAAGAGTGCAATGTTGACATGTCCAGTAATTTTCCTATAAGTTTTCTATGCCTGATATTTCTCTGTAATGCAAGAATTAGGAAATATGTTCAGAATATGAGTTTTGCTTTCTTTTTTTTTCTTTACAAGCAAGTCTTTGTGCTCACAACTGCAAGGAAAAACTTGAAAAATGGAACTATAACTTTTCTAAACAGCTAGTAGACTAAACAATAAAAAGAAGTGAAATCACCACTAGTTTTTAGTATCACACTCTCATGCTTTGAAAATAATCTTATACATGAATTTTAACCTGTGTAACACAGTCAGGGTGAGACTGGAACCATTTTTTTCTTTAATAAATGACAGAAGAGCAAAATTTGTGTTCAGTTTTGCACCCAAGGACATCTTGGAAATAAGTGGGAAGTGATTTAAAATACAGATGAGATTCTGGTCTTGTACTACAGTAAATCAGGTGTAATTGTTCAGAAAGCAATAAAATAGGTATAATATTAACTGTTACAGGATTGTAATGTGGTCCTATATTTTAATTTTTTTGTAGTATATGAAGTATATAATTTCTTGTTTCTGCAGTACATTTGTATTAGTAACCACTGTTATCACTTAATTAATATATCAAATATCAGAATATCTTGCTAGTAAAGTCATTCTGATTTTTCCCCTAAAGTCTCTCCTCTCATAAGAGATCATCACAAATCAAACAGAAATAGATCAGAAATCATATTCATTATTCCTAATCATTCAGGAAATAGCAAGCCGCTTTCAGTTATCTAAGTGCAGGAATTACGAAGCAGAATAAAATGGCACTACAGGAGCAGCAGGTGATTTCTGGTTACTTCTACTTCGGGCTTCTCACACTAGGGACTTGGGAGAAATTTGACTTTTGCAGAGCAGGTGTTCAACATTTGGGGAAAAAAACAGATACCTTCTGAGAAATGGGCACCCAGAACTGAAGGCTGCCTWAATCAACAGTCACTTTGCAAAGCGCAGGATCCGCACAGCTACACACTACTGAAGGGGCACGGCTTTAAACAGTTTACCCTGGCAAGTCCCATCTTCAGTTTGTTCAAATACTTATTCGAGTCGTACCTGAAAACTGTGTGGTGCATGTGCGAGATTCTCTTGAAGAGCCACCAAACCCAATGGTGCAGTTTTACTGCTGCAGGAAGCGGTGGGTCAGCTTCCTCCGAGCAGCCGTGTACCCCGGGCTTGTCCAGCAGTCTCCCCCTGAATTTGTGCCCCAGAAACTCCACTCCTCTTATCTCCTCAGTAGCCTGCTCTGATGTCCAGGATCTGAAGCAACCAGACTGTTCAGACAGGGGAGGGAGGCAAGGAAGAGAGAYGAAACTTTGTCAGAAATCAAGGAAATTCGCACAAAAATCCTGTTCTGGAATTGATGAAACTTCTTGGAAGCAGAGAGGTTTCTATTTAAAGGCTGTTGGTTGATGAAACAGCAATTAGTTAGAATATTTTTGACCATCTGATTAGCCAGAAGAAGAGTCCATCAAATGCTGAGGAAGCAGTATGATAATGAGCAGAATTTGTATTAAAAGGTTAATCAGTCTGGTGGTGGCAGGAAGAACTSTGTATGAAAGTTATAGCAATTTAGCAGGTTAGCTCTTAAATATTCAAGTGACTTAAAATTTAGAGAGAAGTGTTCTCATGTGTTTTAATAACTAGTTTTATGATGATCTGCTAAAGAAATCTAGCTTCTCTAATTAAATCTATGTCCTTTCATCTGTCAACCCTCCTCTTAGCCTTTGAACCCAGTTAGTAAGGCAACAGGACAGAGACCTCGGACAGCTCTGTTCCTGTCAAYGTATAGGAAAGATGTGCCCAGGCAAATTCATGCCCTCTTGGAGGGAGGGCTGCAGTGKGAGCTCAGCTGTGCTGTGAGGCTCAAGAGAATCAGCTGGAGAGAGCCGCAGAAACCCCGGCTATGGAAATGCTGCTAATGATGCGACTGCTTTTTCCTTGTCCACCTTAGTGTCACTGGTTTCACTGGTTTTGAAATACGTTCTTTGCAAACTTGTTCTCCTACTTTTTGCTCAGGAAGAAGGAAAGCTGCTCTGTGAAAACATAACCCAAATCAACTGACCAAATACCCCGTGCCCCCGTCTTTACATAAGATGGTAATAACAATCCAAGCAGTTGCTTCCAGGGCTCTGTGCTTTCACCACACCAGCTGTAGGCACACTTTGATCGGATCGGTGGCTACTGGGCTGTTGGGTCAAGACAAGTTGTACAAGTCTTGCGGTGACATGGGGAACTGGATACTTGTTGTCAGATGTTATTTTCTTTACTATTTCCTGCAGTCTTTCTCTAGCCCTTTTTCTGGCTTCCAGGATTATACAGTGTCTGAAATGACAGTGTCTGAAATGACACAAAATTGTATCCTGCAGGATGTTACCACTGCAGGAAATGATGACCAGAGCAGGCTCAGGCTGTCTGAACTTCTACAAGAGCACTGTCATGTCCATTCATTCTCTGATCGGAGCTACAGGAGCAATATTTATACCACTTGTATTTTAGTTTACTTTTTGATAGAAGGCACATTTGAATAATAACAATAATACTAAAAACAAGTGAGCTTAGACATGTTGAACTGAGATGGAACTGTCTGAATTTATGGTTTATGCTTAGTAATTCAAGAGAGAAATATGTTTTCTAGCCCTGAGCATTCTTGTTTTCAGTGGACTCAGGAATATTTATTTGGACTGCACAGCCCCCTGTAGCCTTCCCAGCTTCTCTCTACCTGTGTGCTGGCCACTGAGACCAGACACAGTGAGGTTCCTCCACTCCCTCCTTTCCTTGGCAGAGTCTCTGATACCTGGGTCATAAAGCCAGGAGATTTCTTTGTGATGGTGCAGTCTGACGTTGGGCATCACACAAAGCTATTGCCTTCCTGCTGTAAYGCGTCCTTTCACATGTGGATGGTATTTGTTGCGTTGTTGCTTTATTCTGTAACACATTTTCTCTCTGTCCTTTATCAGCTGTGGTTGTTGCACTTTTCCATGGGCTAAAGGAAGAAGAACACAATAACTTCTAAAGGAGATGTCGTGGCCCTTCCACGCATTCRTTCTCAGCAAGTCTTTGTGCAAGAAGTGAGAAAAAGGCCATGATCTGTATAGAAAATACATATGGTGGGGGAGTAGCATTGTAGCTACAAGATTCAGTAGCATTTGCAGAGGGAACATTCTTGAATTCAGAGGATCAGAGAGTACAATCTATAAGGATATAAATCTCAAGAGGGGAAAGAAAAAAAAATGCCAGTAAGGTTATACTGTTGGTTTTCTTATCAAGRAAAAGATACCAAGTATACGATGTTCAAGGAGACTGAGGAAGTCCAGTAAGTCTGTAATAATAGGTGGCTTCAAGTATTACACAGAAAATGATCAAATAACCCRATGGACAAGACTTAGAGATGTTATTTCTCACCCCTTTAGCCTACTGCTTCTGAAAATAGTTCTGGTTTTGCAGCACACGAGCAAAGAGGCTTCTGTCATTTTAAGTAAACTGAGGAAAAGTGRGATTTACAAAAATGAGATTAAAAAGATTTTTTTTTATAACAAGGAAAGAGATAAGACATGTTTTTKTTCAGATCATGGGCCCTTATGCCGCTCTTACTGCGTGGACAAGAATTCCAAGAAGTCAAGATACTGATAAAGTTAATATTGGGGGGGGGGGTCAGTCACTTCATTTTATTGCCTAATGAAATGTAGCCCTCTTTGGAGGTAAAATACAKTCATGATTAAAAGGATAACTGCAAATCTGACTGTGAGTTTATAGACAGGGTGAAGACCACCMTATAGTTGTAGCAACCCCAGACAGTGGGCAAGGCAGCTAGCAGACTGGTGGGGGTGCTTGCTCAGCAGGAGCACTCCTCCTGCTTTTCAGTGGTCCCAAAGACGCAGCGCAGACTTCTGACCTGCTTTTCCTCTCAGTACTTCTCTCTCTCTCTCTCTCTCTTTTTTTTTTTTTTTTTTTTTTTTTTTTTTTTTTTTTTTTTTTTTTTTTTTTTTTTTTTTTTTTTTTTTTTTTTGCCTTCCACTGAATTGTAGCTAGGTGAAGTTTCCATCTTTTCATTACTGAAGACTGAAGGCTACTGTATGGCTGGAGCAGGAGATAACAAAGTGTGCTTACAGTGCTGCAGAGCATTGTTTATTTGGACACTTTTGCAAGCAGGAGTCCAGAAACAAGAACAAAATAATGATATAGCACTTCAAAAACGGATTTAAAATAATCGATAGTGGAGACTCATACAAGAAACATATGAATTAGTCTTTTATAAAGACGAGATAATCTGTAAAGTAGCAGAGTATAGTTTCCTGTGAACTTGTATCTGATGCTCTTTTAATCCTTCTTCATCTTCTTCTCTTGCCTCATGTAGCCRTGTGTGTGTCCATCAGTTGCAGGGAGAGTCCAGTAAGGTTGCCTGGCTGGTTCCTGACTTGCAGCCTAAATATATATTGAGTTAAAACTGACTTCCCTCCAGAAAATCACTAATGTCTACTAAGTCACTAAAGTCTCTATTTGACACTGTTACTATATTTTTTTTAGTGACTGGATGTATCTGAAAGTCATATCTCTCTGTGAGATTTGGTTGAAATTGCCCAGTGGTCAGAAATTACTAGTGAAAGGAAAAGAATGGAGGCACACGGATAGTCAGCACAAGTCTTGATTCTGCTGGAAGCCTGAATAAAAATYATGTTAACAAGATGTCTTTTTAAGGAAGGGCCATCTTGGGAGGCACCGATTATCTTCGCCCACGTATTGTAAGTCAGGGATTGCTCTTCCAAAAAGAAGAGACAGGTTGTTAATGAGTTAGCTTTATTTTGCTCATTATAAYGTATATATATATTAGTTAGGGACTAAAATAAAATATTTAAGCTACCAGAAAAACAGGAGGTCTTGCTGTGACTGTTCCCCCAATAGACTTTTTCCAGACTGCTCACATATGTTAGGGAAACAAAGCAGCGTATTTGCTGAGGTAGAGAAAAGAGTCAGCGCCAGAGGGCTGCAGAGCACATTGCTTTCTCCCATAAGGCTGCATGCTCCTCAGTTTACTGTCCCTTTCCCTAAATAATAAATGTAGTTACTGTAGTTGTCTCCTGGCCTACATGGCTGGGACTGCTGGGTTTTCATCTGAAGTACAGTTTTGAGTAGATTGATGCGTTCAGTTTCCATGCCACTGTGCTTATTGATGGAGTCATACATTTCCCAAGACCCGTTTTTTAAATAAGGTCWTGGTATACATTCTATCTTGCAGGAAAAAATTATTCTTGTCAGGAAGAATTTTGTGAAATCCAATTTATAATTTATCTTCTTTTTGTTGCTACTCAGCTGTAATAAATTTGAAATGATCCTGAATGTAATGTAGTTATTCTGACTATCAATTGAGTAATTTCCATGAATAATTCCCAACTTAGGGATTGCTCTTGAGCTGTTCATTACAAATGTTGCCTTTGGAAAGTGCAATGAGGCCTGGTGACTGACTGCTCCCTGTCCAGCCTGACTCCARGAGCCTTCTGAGCGATCTAGGTAAAGTTCAAAATTACCTCTCTGAGCATTCCCTAATACTTGTTTGTGATCCCTTTTGTTCACCTGTTGCTTAGAAAAGCTATGCAAGAGGCATGAACATAGTAGCATTAAACCAATGAGTTAGAAAGTTGTGCTTTGTTGCATCTTGTGCTTTATGTTTGTATGAAATGTGAGTGGAGTAAGTTACTATAATAAAATGTAAATTCTTGTTAAAATAGTCAAATCAAGAATTAGATGCGTTCTAGGAGATATTACTGAGCTGAATATGAGGTACTGGGCTCTCTAAAGGAATAGCTGGGATAAATGAGGTCAGAACAGCTGATCMAGTGGTCCCTACTTTAAAATCTTTTTATTCAGCTATGGTTTAGCGATGGTAATATCTATATATCTAAGTATGAGCACWTCCCAGTGGCACTTGATGTTAATGGGAAAAGAGCATCTACATCTTTTAAGTGGTTTTCACCATAGGTAGTCCTGGTATCTCTGCACTCCAGCAGTCTGCCCATAAACACAATACTTGATTGTAGTGTGGACAAAAATTCTATGTTTGTTGAAGAATCTATGGAAAAGAAAATATGTTTGTGGCACACTCTGCTTAGGAAAAACCAACATTTGAACATGCTTAGAGGTWTGGAGTGTTAGCATTAGTCCTGGGAGAGAGGGATTGAGATAAGACAATTATAAATGYATGTTAATTTAATTAATCCCATTGCTTTGTCACACAGCTATATTTTYGAGAAAAAGTTTTCCAGAAAAAAACATTTCCTCTTGCTCACTCACATATGGTGTTTCCTGTTCAGTGTTATATCCTGCTTAATGTCCAYGATACAGAGGATTAATTCCTGGGGTAATAGCTTATCTATTCCTACATTGTCACTTTTGTTGTATTTTGTAATKGTGAGATTTGTAAATTATGAAATATATTTATATTGTTCAATGGACCTAACATTTTCTTCTGGTTCCARATTACCTCAGATAGCAGACTTCAAAATTGATAGTTCTTTGTATATAAAAATAATATGTTTGGGATTTTATACACAAAAAACAGATTTATGGTTCTTTGATAGGCAGTAAATGTTAGACATCCAAATAGAAAGCATTTAATACACCCAAGTTTAAGATGTTTAAGCCAAAAGTAACTGTCTAGGTTGGCTGCAGCTAATAGAGAGAGATGGGAACTACCCAAGCCTCATGGGCATAACATTTTAGGTGCTCACAATAGGTAGAGAAGAGCTTCTGCTGAGGTACCTGTTTGCCTCATTGACTTTAAGGAGACCCTACAGAAACGACGTCAGACGTAGATTTCTGTCCTAGCTGAGGGGATGTGATAGTTTGGATTAATACTTTTTACCTCTTTACSGGAAACAATGAGAAAAAAGAGAACATTTATGTATACTGCATATGCATATTTACAGAGAGAAGCATATACATGCCTCTGATACAGGTGCCAGACTCTGAGCCAATTCAGAATAATTGCACTTTACACAGTAAAGAGGCTGGGTTAGTACATGGGGTTATGACATACTGGCACTTCTCCCAGGCTGCCRACATGTGCAATTGAATCTCATTTTTCATTTCTGTTCCTGCTGTGAAAAATAAACCTTAAAAATATTTATTGAAGTGCAAACTGATGCAGTAGTATCCACCCACATTTGCAGCCTGAACAAGCATCACCGAGAGAGGTGAGCTGGCCCTTTCTTCTCACTGGCTGCCTCAGAGGTTATSTGACAGTAATTTAGGAATCAATATTAAGCACTACTGTGCAAAACAGTGGGGGGAAATCACATCAGGAAGGGTTACACATGCATCTCTGAATTATAGTTAGTTTCTGAGTCTCAGTTGCAGAGATTATTTTGAGGTGAGGGCTTGCTACAATCCCGTTATCTCCGTGTCTTATTCCGGTGGAATCTTTAGCTGGTCACAGCTGTGGCCTGCAATGATTGCTTAAGGCTTATGTGGCACCAAGCACATCTATCGGCACAGCAATAACATTATTGTCATGCCCAGTTCATCCAGTTAGGGACAAGGATTCTACTATGAATGGGATATAGGACAAATAAAAAAAAAATGGTTTTGACCCAAAGTTTTTACAACTAGTGTCAGACTCTGTAACTTGCTCATGCTGGTCTGACTTCACTTTGTAGCAAATGCAGATGGAGATAGACAGTAGCATAACACCTCTATCTTCTTAAGTCGTAAATAATCTCTACATGCCAGTGGAKATCTCACCCATATTTTGTTCTAGGAATAGATATAAACTCCAGATTTTTGTTTCACTACACTATTAAGACTCTTTCTGCATCTATGTACTATGAGCAGCTTCTTTACCAGGTTTTTAGTTCAACTTTGCTATAGAAAAAAGTTCTCTTTTACTCTCCTATAAATTTAACTTCCATACCTTTTCAGTCTACATACACTTTTGGTCATGGATGATACTGAAAATATTAAGGAGGCCGTTAATAATTATGATTAATTAATTTTATTACATTAGCACATAGGAGCCCCTGCTGAGACAGGAGACCTATTGCACTGGGCACTGTAGGGAAACATAAAAGAGTAAGTTGCTGCTTCAAAGAGCTAAAAATTGAATCAGAAAAGACATGTTTCTCTTGGCTTCAAGGGAAACTGAGTAAGAGCTTTTGTGATATTCTTGAGCAAGCTGGAAGCCCCACGTTTCATTGAAACCTCTTCTTTTTTATTCCACAGTTTCGTAAAATATATATAATAAATGAACCTGAATTCAGTTTTCAATTAAAAGAATCTCAGGCTAGCTGCTGCTGTGTCTCCCTGCAGTCTGCTCCTTTTACTCTCCRTTCTTCTGGTGCAGGATCTGTACAACAGCCCTATGTTCCCTGATCAGCAAACCTTTTCATATGGCTACATTTGTGTCTTGTCATCACATTTTGAACAGTGAATTTTCACATTTCAAAGGAGATTTTACTTCTCATTTTTGTTAGCTCTGTAGTTAGCTGAAAATATTCAAAACTTTCAAAGTAATGAGAAGGCAAAGGAGGAAGGAGAGGATGGCCTCCCCTCCCACCTCCTTCGCCCTACCACCTCTGTTAACAAAGGAGGTGACTGTAAATGCTGTAAGAGAACAGCGATGGTTAAAGATTGTGCTCTGTTTTGCCATGAGCCTTGAGTCAGATTTTCTTTGTTTTACTATAAGAAATGCAAAAAAGGAAGAGAGCCAAGCTGAAGATTATTGCTTTTGTTGATGCCCAGGCAGAGAGAAGTCTACCTTGAGAAACTGGGTAGCTCAGCGAGCTGTCAAGTTCACAAGGGGTGTTAGGATTTCACCTTAGATTTCCTGGACATCTGCTCTGCATCTAGTAAGTTGTCCTTCTGAGCTCTCTCCTRTCGGCCTAAGAAGCTGGGAAGAAGTTGAAGTGAGAGGAGAAGGTGGGCTGTGTGTGTGGGGACAGCCGCAGCGGGTGCCATGCAGGCTGTGAAGTGGCTGGTGAGTGCAGGCAGTGGCGGAGCAGCTTCCAGCCAGGCGTCATTGCTCCGAAGAGGCAATGGCTTTGTTTTGACTTGCCTCTTGTTCCCTGATAAGCTGGGGAGCTGGAATGGGGTTCAGAGCACCATTGGTTTGAGCGTTAATCAAATACATGGTGGTTCTTTGCAACTTGCTCTGAGCTGCCATGTCTTTAATCTTGTAATAAATTTTGATTTGTTCTCTGTATGGTACAACCTTGGCTGAGGAGAGAGCAGAGAGGGAGTGGAGGGAAGCTGTCCAGGCCACTTGAAGTAAAGGGGGGAACCTGCCTGAGGTCACTCTGAAGAAAAGAAGAGGTTTTCAGGCTCACTAATCTGTTTTCCCTTATGAAAAACAAACTGATGGTTTCAGATTGAGTAAATAAGTGGCTAAAACATCTCCTGAAAATGAGCTGCTGAACAGGAACACAGTTTCTCTCTCCCCTGAATTTGTGTGGATGACAGTCAAGTTCCCTGTAGGGTCTCTCTGACACACAAAGCTGTTACTCA
Source organism: Rhea americana (assembly GCF_003343005.1). Taxonomy (NCBI): domain Eukaryota; kingdom Metazoa; phylum Chordata; class Aves; order Rheiformes; family Rheidae; genus Rhea; species Rhea americana. The sequence goes on along the minus strand of NW_028187044.1, from coordinate 2,882,472 downwards.
GTTGTGTATGGGATCTGGTAAATTATATTAAGCAACTGAGCAACTCCACACGGACTCATCCTGCCTGCTCCAAAGCGCCTGGCTTGCAAGGCCGTGACAAGTTCCCTGGTGTGGGCCAGACGCTGCAGTCCCAAGTCAGCTGCGAGGCTGTGGCACTTGTAYCGGTGAGGACCAGAGGGTCCAAAGCCAGGCAGCAGGAGTCAGGGCAGGCCTGGGTGCTGGGTGATGCTCTAGAAACTCGGCTCCTTCCTTCTTGTCAACATCCACCTGCTTCTTTGGCGGGAGGTGCACTGCTGGACAGGGCAGTTCTTGAAAYGCAGCTGTGTGTTTCAGCAACTGATTTTACTTTAAACCGGCAAAGCTACTTTTGGCTTTAAACGGCTGTTTTATGTAAAGGAAGTGCAAGGTCGTCTCGTGCTGTGAGAAAAACGGGTCTTTTGGTCTTTGATCTCTGTTGCAGCAGGACTGGCCTTCCCCATCACCTTCCTCTGGGGGAGACAGGCAGCCTTCCCTGAGCTGCTTCGTGCTGCGGGTGGAGGAAGGGTGGCCGCAGCCCCTTTCCCTGCTGTCTGGCGCAGGTCATTAGCAGTCCTGGAGTTTCGCTTAGGCAGCGTCCTGGTGCTGGCAATGAGTTGTCACCGGCTTCTTTCCTCGGGAAATGTAAGCAAGGCAGCGTCTGGCCRGCGGCTCAGCTGTGGATGTGCATGGGGCATCTGCAAAAGTCGCCCTCTGGGTGCGTTTCGATGGTAGGAGGGTAAAAACCCTCAAATCTTGCCAATTGAATTACTCCGCTGCACTCACATTGAAATGCTCTTCAAATGATGAGCAGATCCATGGTGGAAAATGAGTTGGAATCTTCCCTTTGGAAACACTTCCACTGGCTCCCTCCCTCCCATCTTAGGAGTTTTATTTCCCATTTCAGTTGTAGTGAGTTTATATGTTTTTACAAGAAAAAAAGGGTTTCTTGGGAGTATTTCTGGCCAGCTTGCTGTGGGTTGTGTGCTTGCGGATTAGTTAGGAAACAGCACAGCGAAGTGGACGGCTCCTAGCTCCTGTCGGGGCAGGACCCTCAACACTGGCTCGCTTCCCCATGGCTGCCCCTCCGTTTCCCTCTTCTGTGGGTGTATCGAGGGCCTTTAGTCAGCTCAACTGTTAGTAATGGGAAACTCACCAACAAGCTTTTGCTAAATTGCGCAGCCCAAGGGAGGCAGATGTCTGGCTTACACTTGAGGCGAGGGTGAGAGCAGGGAGAGCGTTGCAGACGCCGGTGTATGAGGCTTGCCGAGGAAGAAGGGACGGTAGGCATGGCAGGGCGGATAGATTAGTTGTTCATTTATTTRCTTTTCAGAGGCCTTAGCTACTTCGTGTTCTGCGTTTCTGGGCTCTTGACGTGCACCTCAGTTTAAATTTTCATAGTACTCATTTCACCACTTAGTCGTGTCGTGTTACGTTACCCTGTAGCACCACGCATCAAAACTTAACGCTGGAACAAACACAGCAATCACTTTAAACTAATGCTGCCCCGGTTTCATTATTCAGAGAACTGCGTCAGGGGTTGCTGACAGAGAAGAACTTGGAAAGAAATTGAAAGGCGCATTTACGGAAGGGGAAGGGGGGCTACTAAGTTTGGTGTTGTTTTTCTGTGCGCTCTCTTGAGAAAGGATGTTCCTCATTTTGACCATGAATGAAAYGAAGAGGGAAGAGGCACAAACATAAATTCTTCCAATATTACTTTATGCACATAACTTCCATCTTTAAACTCTGCTGCTTTTATTTTCGGASGTTTATATCAACCTCATAGTTAGTATTGCAATATTTTGTAATGGTAATTTTTGATATCATTGTACCTTCATAAAGATGGTAAAAAGAGGAGAGAAGTAGTTTTGGTGCAGTGACCTGATGCTGAGTGAAAGCAAGATCGTTCTATTGTACAGTGAAATATTTACAATTAGTTGGTGTCATGTTTTAGAAAAATAGCATAATCTCAATGCCTTTTTCTTGCTTCACACATGTGCTCAGAGAACTACTGTGAATGGCAGAATTTGGCAAAATATTGAGCATGCAAATGAGCCCAGTAATAAACAGGCAAGCTGATCACAATATGAAGTCATATTGATYCTTCACTTGGCATGTGTGGGTTTAGTGCTAATTGTTTATGATACTTCATACTGTAGAATAGTATGCATTACTATTGCATTATTATGCATTAGTATGCGTTACTGTAGGTAGTGAATATTCTTCAGTATGCTTTGGAAGGCTAGTGAAGTTCTACTGCCAGATTTTGACACCTTTACTTCTAATTATCCATCAGTTATTATGTATATGGCCCCACTGACTGAAGGAGGAGTAACATATCTCTGAACATAGGTAAGGGGAGCAGAATTTGGCTCTGAGAATTGGGCATATATGTTACATAGGACAATCTGAATTAATAAAAGATTTTGTACTGATGTTCTGTGGGAGAAAGAAATACATCTATTTTGATTTCCAGAGGAGTCTTGCTGGAAGAGGTTATCAAAAAGGACTCCAGCAGAGGACACAAAAGCATTTAGAAAAAGCACAGTGAATTTTGACTGCCTTTGAATCTATTTATCAAAGCCATTGCTGTTCCCATTTTGACACAGGTGGAACAATAATAAATATCGAACAAAGCAACTCAATCTGTATTCAGAGCATTTCAATACGTGGAAAGCTAAATGCAGAGAAAGAAAGCTTGCAGAGTCAGACCTATTGACTCCTGCTACTTCTATTCCTCATTGAAAATGAATGGCAGATATATACAAAGATCTGCAAGATGTTTACATTACTAAGGAAGCATATTCAGTAATAGGACTTTATTTAATATTTAACTGAATCAATAATCTTTTACATCATAGGAACATAACTCAGCTATGAACATTGACACTTTCTTTCATTTAAAGTGACTAACTTTGCATGTCAGTTTGCAGACTCATTGCAGCCGTATTATTACACCTAGCTGCCTTTTATCCTTGCAGGAGGGTCTTTGTGCCATGAACAGGCCCCCGTATGAACAAGGAGAGGTGCCACCTCTACAGCAGATGAACAGTGGGAAACTCAGTGGTGATATTGTGGGCACCAGCTCACAGAGGTGCCTGGTCGGCTTGGGAGAGTCTCCTGGGAGCAAGCAGGTAAGGCACCAGCAGCTAGCTCGCTCTGCCACTGCTGGTTTATAATCTTCTAAAGATTACTSTGTCTGCACATCCCTTCTCCTTTGGATTTTTCTCCCATTATCCCCAATTAGATGCTTAAAGAAAATCACTGGAGGGAATTTCACTTCGCTCAGGCAAAGTGGCAGCTAAGGCTGAAAGCCTGCTAGGCACTCAGCAGAGGCTCTTGTAATGAACCCTCTTTCAGAGGCGGATTTGATATAATTCCTACTTCAGCCAGAAATCCAAAGCAGGTCTTTGGTGATATAAGGGAAAAGCAAACAAACAAAATCTGAACAGAMTGGGTTGCTGTAAAAAGCAGTTGAACATCTAAAGGTCATCAGAAGATCACACAAAAAATGCCTGATGCCCAGTTCACCCCTGCTGTCTGGAAAAAAACAAAAAGAGAAAACCTAGTCCATATTAGCAGTGAATATATCTTCTGGGCAGATTTAAAGTGCTCTGAGACCAATGGCAAAACCTCTCATTGCCTCCACTGGCTTTTCGGTCAAGCCCATTCGGTATAAATGAGTCTTTTATCTCCATGTTTAGTGCCTTACAGCAGATGATAACGATTCAGTGTATCTGTTTTGTCTTCAAATTTCCAAGGCTTTCTGGTTCTGTCTGTTTTCACCTGAATATTCAGCAAACAGCCTAGCACATCCCTGTTTGCTTTTGGTCATTTGATCTGTCCTTTGGGCAGCAGTGCAGGCGTTTATCATTTTAGACATCCTCATTCACAGCGCACTGCAGCACTTTCCCAAAGCTGGTTCAGACCTTTARAGCAAAGGAAAGAAGTGGATTTTAATTTTGAGTTGCAGCTGCTGTTGTCAAAGTTCACTGCATTAAGCACGAATTTTGTTTTCATTGTTCTCTCATAACACCGGGAACTATATTAACTACAAAACACACGTGCTTAATGTAAGTAAAGTAATGGAGAAATATATTGTTCTTGTTATTTGAAATGTCACACAAGATCTTGGATTCATTTCAGTAGCACAATGAAACCAAGCTGCACTTTTCACAAAGGCACAGTTTTAGATGCCTAAAATGAATAGATGAAATGTTCTTTTGTTTTCTTCTGCTGTTCACAGCAACACAACAGACAGCTGACTCCATGTTGGAGTGATGATGATCACTTCCTTCTTCTAGCTGCCTGCTGTTCTGTGCCAGTACAGAGGYGAGGAGATTTAATGACACCCCCGTTATTTACAGCCATATCACCTCTGTTCAATTTGACATACTTGTTTCCTTGCATCATCATTTACTCATCTATTTTCTCAATTCAGAAGCCATTACATTACACTGCAGTTCACAACAGTACTAAACTAGAATTTGAATACATTCATAGGGCAAATGCAATGCATCTGACAAAAGCCCTCAATATATGTAAAGGGCATTGAACATATATTAAGGTGTAACTTGCCCAGGTGGCTAACGCAGAAAGAATAGGGCTAGATTGGTCACCCTTGTGAAGCTGTTGTGAGTAAAAGTTCACAGACTGTAATGTCAGCCTCCCTCTTTGCCCTTCTGTGTTATTTCTGTTTCCGTTTGTTAAGATTTTCATCCTTTCTGCTCTGCTTTCTGAAGGTTTTTCTCACCGTCTTCATTCCCTGACCTTGTTATTGAATAGGTGAGATAATATCAGAGACAAGCTTACTGCCTGGCTGGAAGAAAAGGAAGAAGACTGTTTTTTGCTATAGTGTAGTGTTGAGGTTACTTCAATCCCTTGAGTATCACTTTGCCTGCACAAGAGTTGCAAGTGAAAATGCTTTTTGGAAGCCACAATAATCCTGTTATTTCTTCTTTTTTTCTCACCCTTGAATTTAAAATGTAAGTTCTCCAGGACAAACATAAAACAGCCATAATATAAACTATTGTAARGTTCATCCTGTTTATCTGATTCTTCTCTTCCACACAGACTTATGCAGTACTGCTCTGTGGGCATCTGTGCTGACATATAGGCACGTWCATATGTGTGTTTCTACCTATATATATTTATTATACCTTTTATGTATGTCATAAAGATATCAGTGTATTTATAGAGTTTCAAGATCTCACTGATCCACWGGAGCTCTCTTTTTCATATGCTCTCCATAGAGCATTTGTAGCTGTGTTGCAAGCATCCACAGTGCAAGCTGCCAGTCTCATCTGTAATGCAGGAATGTAGAAGGACCTTGGGTCGCTTTTCTCTCTCTCATATTTTGCACAGGCCAACAGCAGCCCACACTGTTTCTGTCCAAACCTTTCCAAACTGTTGGGCTTGAACGGTTGCTTACAGTATGTCCAGGTGGCCCCAGCTGGGGCTGCTGTACCTCCCCCAGCTTCACCAGAATACCCTGGCATATCTCCTTGGTGCACACCTTTGCCCTCTGTGGGGAACAGAAGTAGACTGTTGAGTTTTACCTCGCCAACATTGCAGCAGCCAGTGGTGGCAACATACTGTGAAGAACAGGCAGATTTCTGATAGCTTTCAACCAGCTGACTCTTTTAGTTAAAAGCAAGGCCATCTTCRTGACCAGAATTATAATGCAAATCGAAAGGCTATCAACATGAATATTAAACATGAATATTATGGAAACCATTTTTGAAGTTTAAAATGCTGACCTGAGTGTTCAGTCCTGGAATCTTATGCAATTAGGTATCTAAATTTTGTTAATGGTATATTCCCTCATTGCAGGAATAGTATTGAATCAATATTTGAACAACTGGTTACAAATGAGGAAATGGATATTATCGTATTACCAAGCATAGATTTGTAATCAAATGAAAGTTCTTTTGGCCTGTAAAAAAGGGATTTTGTGGCGTAAAACTAGTTCCTAATAAGCAGATGTTCATGGTACAGAGAAGAAAATATCTTTGCGTTTGGCACGTCTGTTGGAAGTGTCAGTCCAAAAGCCAAGGAATGAATACAGGAGGCAGGAGAATACAAATAGAGGTGCAGCTACTCAACTATTATTTCTGAACCAAATTTTCAACCCAGGCCAGCTCAGCAGCGGAGTTCTTTGGTTGCGGTTAGGGAGCATTCATCGCCATGGGCTATGCTGCTTATGCTCAGGATTTCAGACTACAGTACTGTCAATCAGGCAGCGTAAATCAGCTCTAATGTCRCTTCCAAATCAAGTAGTGCATCAAGCAGTGAAATAAGCTATAAAAGCTGGACCAGATATGAAAACACCCTGTATCCCAGACTGTGTGCACCTACTCTTACTAGTCTAATTACATGAAGTGCAGAAACTGCCCTTCAAATTTTCAGTGAGCCAGAAGGTAGCAAGAGAAGTTACTTCCTTGTAGCAGATTTTGAAGACCTTTGCCACATAGTTGATTTTCTGACATTCCTATCCCTATCTCTTCTATGCAAGAAGGCACATTCCCTCCTAAGTGTTTGAAAACTTTTTTGCAAGCCTCCATTTTCATACCATTGTTTAGCTCTTGTTTTTTTCTTTTGCTGCAACRCTTCAGAAACACTGTAAAACCAAAAAGCACTTGAACGCCATAACTGACTGCAAAGTCTCCTCAGCAACGTATAGACTTCCTGTGACCTAACTTTCAATGAATAATGTCATCACTTCTCACTTGGTTTTACACTTTCCTGGAGATCAGAGTGTGAATGCTCTGTTAATCAGTTCCCAAGGTCTGCTTTAATGCTGTCTGATGCCATGGGTATATATCCTGTGGAAGGCTGTCAGTTCAGTGTACAAAAGTTTCTCACTCTCGTACCAGCTATTACAGACAGTCCTAATTGTAAAGTAATTTGGGTTACTTGAAACTGCAGAGATGTAAGAGGAAATGGGATGTCCCATAGACTCCCATACTTAATCTGGACTAATCTGACTGAAATGCAGATGCAAGCAGCCAGARAAAGATAAATAGGCTTAGCATCGCRCTTTAATTCTCATTCAGCTTTTGCTTAATTACAGAGCCAARACAGACACATAYGAAATACGAAGAATGTCTCTTTGCCACCTTCTGAAAAAAATTATTAGTCACTCATCTGAGTGATTGGTTGAATACAGTTTTGAAACAATACCAAGAATTTGATGCTCCAAAGTGCAAAAGTTCAGATTTTTGGTACACCACAAAGGACAAGATTTTTGACTTTTCCAACATGAGTTACGATGCCTTGTGATCCAGATTTCTTTTTTTACATGCAAGTTTTTGAAGCCTGAATTCACAAATAGTGCCAAGGAACTACGCAAACAAAACAGAGTAGTTTTTCCATAGAATAAATAGCAGAAAATCAAGCTCCTAGTATAATGTAATTGAACTACAATCCTTCTGTGTGAAGCAGTGGATGTAGAAAATTAGGAACTGCATAATGAATGACTTGAAAAAGAGTAAGTCATTTTCACTCAAACGAAAGCTTGAGAAAATTTGCAGAAAGTTCAAGAGAGAGAGAAACAGGCCTACRCAATATTTTTTCAGACTTCACCTTTTAGTTATTTCCTAACCAAATTAATAACACAGATACTAGTTAAAATGGTGTAATGTAGAGCCGCAAAACATTACTGAGCCTGACAGAAGTGATGCTAATTCAACAATTTGTGCTTCATGGTAGTTACCAGTTCAGATTGAWATTTCATGTCAATGACAGAAAATTTTGTGTTCTATGTCTGAAATACCTAGAGCACTGTGTTCTCATAGACAAGAAAGGCCTTTTGTTTAAGCTGTGTATGTACAGGGAACAGATAGAGCCAGTTAGTGCCTACAGAAGGATGATCCAGACCACGCAGGGAGATACAAACACTGCTTTTTGCTCACATTTAGGCTCATCTTTGTGTTCTTGAATCTTTCTTTCCTTTGCACTATGATAAGTAACTTCATATGTTAATGGAATAGGTCCCTGTATTGCTATTAGAAAAATATGACAGACTTAAAAACTGAGAGTGGGGAAACAAAAGACATAAGAATATTCCAAAGTTTTTTGCAATTTTGGCCGCACTTCATTTGAGCGCCATATGTTCAGTATCATGGGAACCCCCAGCAAATTCTGATATTTCAAAAGCTGCTTCCAAGCTAGCTGTYTAGTACTGCCTGGTTTCCCTTGATATTGATGTCTAAAAGTGTAAGTTCAGAGGTAGCATAAAAACTCAAAATCAATGCATCCCTAGCTGGTCCTTYCCCTCTCCATTTATCTTTCTGTTTCCCTTTGCATTTCCCTTCCCCTTTCACTTTCTCAGTCAAGACTGGAATGTGTTTTCCTAGTGCAGAACCTGGGGCAAAGGAAGCCTTAATTGAAGATCAAAAGATACAACTGCTTGACAAAGACAAAGATAGACCTGATCATATAGCCGATAAAGCCTCCAAAATCTCATGAGTTAATCACATAACTGTCAAAAAATATTTAATTTGCCTGTTTTCAGGCCAATCCAMTGGACTTATGCATGATTACAGAAGTATTCAGGCAACAGCATTCGTATTCATATGTTTGACTTTTAGGATGATGCTATTGTTATAATTTATTTTGACCTGAAAATCTAGTRCTGCACAGTGATCACAAATCAGCAGTAGCAAGCTTGGTAGAGAAATTCATGAATATACATCTTCCAATAAAAATGCTGTGCATACATGTGTGAAGAAAAGGACATTGGCATGAAGGGAAGATGTTGAGGAGTTGATGAAAACTTTTCTGACTTGAGTGAAAGGTCAGTAACCGTAGACATGGATGACAAATAGTTCAGCAGTACATAAAGTTATCCTCCTCTTACTCTTTTGCCAGCTGAACCCCCAAAAGTTGAGCATGGTACTGGCATGTGAGAAGAATCCTGTCCAAGCAGTCTGCCCTGAGCAGCACCATAAACGCTTTTTTGCTCTGCACTCTGCCATAGCAATTCAGCATTTCAGGAACAGATTAAAATTGTTCCTTTAGCAACACAATAAATTATTATTCCAACATAAATGCAGTTCTGATATGGCAGAATACTTAAATATATATATATATWTTTTTTCCTTTACCTTATGAGCTCTGTTAGGTATTRTTCTGTTCTCAGGTTCCTCTCTGGGTTATGTATCCCAGAGCCTGCTTTATGGTACAACACTTCCAAGTGAATTTTTCCCTGGATTACTTCCTGGCCTATACCACCTATCCTAATTACCCAAACTGAGTGTTAACATTTCCATGGCATTTTTCATCCATAAATACCAAAACACTTCAAAAAAGAGAAACATCATTATGCACATTTATGAATGATGAGAACAGAAGAATAGAGAAAGGAACAGTCTTGTCTGTGGTCACAGAGTGAATTACAGAGAGCTCGGAATAAAACTTTAATTTTTTTAAACAAGCAGGGGGAGCTAATGAAATCAGGGCTGTGTTGTGCTGACACAAACATCCTCCTTCCGCTTGCAAAGCTGGCTTGGGCGTTTCTCATGGGGTGCCCAGTGGTCAGATTTAAGCATTTCTCTCTAACTTACAGTCTGTGTATCCAGCCCAGTGCTCATAACACACAATATAACTTCTCTCACATGCTTATTGGAATTAAAAAATGCTTAAACTATTCTTTATCTCCTCAATGTATAATTTACAGAGTTGGYTGCAAAATAGGAAAGCACTGAAATATGAAAAGTATAATAGAAGAACATACACAAGTTGAAAGRAAAGAAAATAAATAATGATTATGAAAAGGTTGCTTTTTAAAAGAAATTCAGATGTTTTATTTCTATTTTTATTGTTAGTATGTTAGSTAGTGTGTCACAGTTGGTTGTACACATAGACGCGCACATCGTTAAGTGCTACAGGGCTGAAAGATGCATTGGATGTTACTGTGTTCTCTTGCTTCTAGCCAGTGGAAAAAAAAAGCTAACAATCTCTCTTCTATTATTTATTTAATGTTTGTTGTAAAATATTATTAATTATTAATAGCGTTGAACTATAATAATAACAACGACAAAAATTACACTCATGAAGTTACCAAACATAACACTGTAACCTTTGGGTGCTGGGCAAATCATACTTAGTTACTTGAAGGTTTTAGCATTTATTTCGCATTCGTGAGAAATATTTTTGTTTGGAATAAATGTCAGTACTGACAATATGATAGTAGTAGATGAAATGCCTACTACTTAGAATGAGGGCTCCATGCAGGATGCTGATTTAAGATTTGCCGCTGCTTGGCTTCATGCTTAAGCTTTCCTACTAAAAATGGGCCATCTGGAAGAGGATGTTTAATCTCGCTTGAGAAATTACCTCTGGGAAAGTAGAAAAGAGAAAGAATGACCTTACTAAGTCAGAACTGATAGAGAAGTGGAAGAAAATGATGCAGTGTATCTTATTGAGGATTTTCTCATAAATGTGTGTATATATAGTTTATATACATACATATATAYATATATATATACACACACATATACATACATATATATATATATATATATATAAAAACAGATAGGGAGCGATCTGAAAGGGAGGGAGCCGTGGAGGAGGCAATAGCATTGCACTTTGCATGTGAATCCTGCTAACCTCAGGATTCATAAGAACTATACCCTTGGTTGTTAACTTTTATGAAGTGCTGATTTCCCTCTTGGCTCTGCCAGTCTATCACCCTGAAGCGAGGGCTACCTTCCTGCACGCGGCTGAGCCAAGTAACTGCTCAATGTGTTCCTCTCATACTATGTTTCCTCACAACCCACCTTTCACTGTCTATGCGATAGCTTTGCAGAAGGCCTCCGTCTGTCTGACTGAATGACCACTAACAAACAAACCATCCTGAAGAAGATGTAGCATTTTTTTCTGCCAGGGCTCATAAAGTTTCCGATACATTTGGTACACATCTCATCAGGTGTACGATGCAACACAAAACCAGCACAAAGCAGACAGTTGTTCTCAATGCCATATATATATATATATAAACACCTTGTGTTTGCAGCCTCTTCATTCGTAATAAATTACCTGGTGGCTGTGTCAAAAGCATGCAAAAAAAAAGTGGACAAGTGCAAGCCAGTGGTGATAGCATTCTGTATAGTCATTTTGAACAGTTATTGTGTTGATTTTTAGGCAAATTTGGTCTTTTGGTCTTTTCTGACTTTTTTGGGGAGTGCTCAGGTGGAGCGAAAGAATGAAGTGCAGTTATAATTTTATGACTTATATGACTTGCATACATACAGTCTAAAGTCTCAAATCAATTGAGAGTCCATGCTAAGTGCTATGCAAATATTTAGGAAGAGAAAAGGATATTCCTATGAGCTTGCATTATACGCAGATGAAAGGAAGTTCTTTAACACCTCTTTCTAAGTGATTAAGGCACAGTAAATGAAATGACTTGTTGACAATGACYCAGGAACTCAATGAAAAAAGGCAAAAAACAGAACAGAAAATGGCACTCCTTTCTAGAGTCCTTTGAGGGTGTCTTTCTCATCAGATCATGCTTTCTTTGGTTTGTGTAGCTTAAACTAAAATTTCCAAGCGTTTGAAAGCATGAGAGCAGCACAGGGTTTGTCAGAACAGTGGCTCGAGTTCAGCCCCCCTCTAGGCACCCAGCGAAGGCACCTGTCGGGCGCTTGGGCTGGTTAACGGAGGGGAAAAACACCCTTCCGAGGGGTTCATCTCAGGGCGCGAGGTGGGCTACCTCCTTCTCCACAAAGTCAACAGGCCCCCTTTTTTTTTCCTGTCTCACGAGGAGGTTTAAAGTCCCGCTCAGATGGCATCCAGTAGGACAGTGGGTAGAAACAGAAGAGGAGCTGAAAGTAAGGAAGCTGTCCTTGTGGCTAGAGCATACAGAAATGGTTTGAGTCTTCAACAATTAAATGTGAAGCTTTAACAGAATAACTTTCTGTCAGAAAAATGGACAGTAGCTTTTCATCAAACATTACAAAGAAACATAGAGTAAAAAAGAGGTTGAGGAAATGTATAAATAGTTTTGGAAAAAGTTATTTTTAATAAGGATTTGCTCTAGAAAAAAATGAGGAAAATGAGAGGGTATGTTTTCATACATAGAATGAAACTGTTGGAAAATGAGTATTTAAACAATTTAAATAAATGTCTCTCCAACAGTTTTCATTTTAAAAACATTTTAATTAAATAGTTTCTCAGTTACTTCTTGAAAAATGAAAAAAATACCTTTTTTTAAGGCAGCACTGTTTTTGCATCTTAAGTGCTAAATTTGCTTCTGTAGCCTGAATACTRAATGTCTACACTGAAAATCAGAATTTGGTTTGGGCTTTATGAATTTAAGAAGTAAGCAGAAGAAATGTAGGACAGTTAAGACTGAAGTAGACTCGTAAGTTCCCCCTGTGATGTGTTGAGTAGAGCCTTCTGCAATACATAAGACATAATACGAACCAATTTATACTCATTCTGGCCCATTTGGAGTGTGTGGCTCCTGTGCCCCTTAACTGTTCAGTGTCATTGTACGTGGCCAGCACATCGTCAGCACTCAAGGCTGCTACATCTGGGTGTGTGTAATAGAGTGATGTGTGAATGACTCCAAATGCACCAGCAAGGGTAAAAATGCTGTTTTTTTCTAGAGAGAGGCATTTCTCCAAGTTGTAGCAGACCACTTTCCAGAACAGAAGCATTTCAGCTCCTGCTCCTGCTGAAAGACTTCAGTAACAAACGCTGGAAATGTTCCTCATCTGGAAATGAGGTTTCTCCTCTGCTTATCTGCCCAAAAGAGCAGCACCTTGTTTTTGTCCATTACCACTCTCTATCCTGACACAGAGGCAAGATGAACTACCCTGATGCTCACCGTCAAGGAGCAGCAACCAGCATACTGCTGCTCTGAGAAACCTGGCAGTGAATTGTTCCTGCAGGGAAGGAATCTAATGACACTATAATCCTCCTGCAGTGGGAAGAAGCTGATATTTCAGGCAACTTTCCCCTTTGATACAGCCTTTTTCYCTCTTTTGTCTTGGAGGGTTGTTTACATACATATAAGAATAAATCCCATTTCTGTATCCAAAAAAGAAAAAGCCTTTTTTCCTCTGTGGGCTGTTAGAACTGAAAATAAACCAAGCTGGCTGCCTCTGGGGATTTATTGAACTTCAATTGCCCATGACTCATTCCATTCCATGATTAAAAAAAAAAATCAAACTTGCAGCATGTGAGCCTGAAACAAGGTTCTCAGTGCTGCTGCCTGCCAGGAGAAAGGAAGGATGGAAAGGTTTTACCAATGCCAGTACAAAATGTGGCTCTRTTCTACTTCACACCTGTCTAGTGCTCAGTGGAGTCACTGTGGAATGTTTAAAAAATGGTATCTTGTTTCAAAAGGTTACATACAAGAATTTGGAGTCAACTGTGCAAGCACTTCACAAAGATTCTCCATGCTCAAGAGAGAATGTGAATGCTGTTAGGTGGTGTGGATAGCAAATGCAGAAGCAAAGATGTTATTGACAGCTGTTATTTGGAATATAAAAGGAAAAAGCAATGTATATGGTGAGACTTCTTTCCTCTGATACCAGCCAGGATGGAAGAGAAAGGGCTTTGCATCTAAATGGATGGAAATTGAATAATGTGCAGGGAGCATTTCCAAATGAGATGACCAGGAATGTTCATGAAACCCTACACTGCCCTACCTTTTGAGCAACCACTGAAGAGTTAATCCTGCTTCTCCACTCCCAAAGCGGGGAATCAGGATAAAATGCAACAGCTGTGTGAGACTTCCTCAAATACACTGCTCACCAGACAAGGTACTCTCCCATATAGCATGGGAGTGGGGTTTAGGTCAGCTGTGAGCTTCTTTCAAGGCTTTGCTGCTTGTTTTTGGCATCTCTTCTTTTTTATTTTTTTACACATGTAACGGTTTCATTTGCTGCAGCCAGTAGAGCCTGAATCCCTTCTTCTGACTGGGAGYTTGCTGCAATGGTGGTCTCCAGCTGCTTACAAGCCACTAATGAAATCTGCAAGCATTTTTTAATTGCTTGAAGCTTTACAAATAGCAGAGGGGTGTCAAAACACTCTACTGTAGGCTGAGGGGATTAGAAACGTAGAGAGAATTTAAAAGGAGAGCAGAAAAGGGCTTCAGTTTGATGTAAGAACAGTAAGGGAGTGACAGTAGTGTGGTTTGAGTGTGGGTAGCCCACGTTTTCAGTGGGTGAAGATGCCTGACAAGTAAGGTCTGAGTCTCCCCTGGCAAGCTTGTCTGCAGGTGCTTTGTTTTACCYGTGGGACAGACGCAATACAAGTTTCTGCTGACCAGCCAGCTATGTGTAAAAAGCAGTGTAGTAATAAGAAGGATGATGCCTACTTAAAGTTCTTGTTCAACTACTTTGTCTTGCTTTGGTGCAGCAAAGGCACCTTACTGAGAAGCTGAAGGGAGCTGAGTGGAAAAAAAATTGAGAAGAGATTTTAAGGGGAAAGAATGACTCACACTTTATCAAGTCTTGAGCATTTTTGACTTTCCAGGAGACTATTATGTAGATTATTCACAAAATAATWCTTAAAGGAATTTATAACCAGTTAGTAGCATGGTGGTCACCTGTTCCTGTATTTTATGCCTGCATGCCTCATCCTGCCAAGCCCTACAGTGTACAGTAGGGCACTGTGCTCCAGGGATCACGGCACAGAGGAGCTGAGCAGGGCAGTGGGGGGAAGGTGRCCCATCCCCTGCCAGCCTGGCCTCTGTGGCTGGAGCCGGCGGGGAGCTAACGGGCAGCTGCAGTTCAGTAAGTTGCTGTGGAGCACAGGTGATCTAGATCACTCCAACGAGGTGGCTCCTCCTCTGTATAGTTGTGGCTGTAAAGTGGTTTGGGATTCATATGAAGCCTTAGAGCTGCCCTGAGAAAAGGGAGAGAGGGCAGATGAAACACTTATGGAATGTGAAGAGATGATAGTAGTAATGATCTGAGGTGAGAGTTTTGTTGTTTTTTTCTTCTTTTTTTTCTTCTTTTTTCTTTTTTTCCCCCTTGGACAATGTTCTTAATCTCTAAACTACTGTACAYGATGAGATGAAGAGGGTAGGGGGAAGGGTTTGGATAGGGAGCCAGATACTGTGTCTAGTGAAGCTGATAGTGTTCATGGTTGTAGATATCATCTATAAAAATCTTGATCCAAGGGCAAGGGGAAGGACTGGGGAGGARAAAAAAGTGAGTGAGAGGCTAGAACTGAGGTCTTTTCTCTCCCATTCCAGCTCTATTATTCAACTAACTGAAAATATGACTTTTAACTCTCCTCTCTTGTCTTTTGACTTTGAAAAATTCACTTCTAGCAGACAATTGTAGGTCTCTAACAGACATTATGATCTTTTTTAACAGGTGATCCAGTGAGGTGGCCCTGATAACAGGAGCCATGGAATCAGATCTGCCACACCTGCCCATCTGCTTTGAGTCCCKGCATCTTTAGATAAACATGTTCCACCCATCTGGCATTCATCCAAAGAAAACAGGTGTCCACTAATTCTGTAAGTAGTTTCTTTTAAATATAGAATCTACTAGAAAAGATTATGTATCTAGTAGTAGAAAGAAGYTACATGATTTCTACAGAATGCAGAAATAAAATGTGAAGTAGTCAGAATAATCAAATGAAATTAAAATTCAGGTCTAGCTTCTTCCACCCTTGTTTCAAAGTCTGTTGTCATAGCTACTGCAGTGTAAGCTGGTTCAGTATGTTCCCTTTCTTTAAAGATATACTCACCTTTTAATAAAAACAAAGCAACAAATCAGCTATCTGGAGGGGGAAAAAAAAGTTGTCCTTCGTGCATCCACGTTTCAGTTGTGGGTTATTACTTAGATTGGTGGTACTGAGCCTTTATCAGGTAAGATCTAGTTATTCTTCAGGAATAAAGATCTAGAACATAGTTAGGTACGTATTAATCTATAGTACAACACTGTTGCAAACTTCAAAAGGGTCAGAATTCAATATGACTAATGCCTTGGTTTTTGACATGAGCTATGTAAACACATGGTGGCTTCAAACTTTTGGCTCCCAGGAGCAATGTAGTGTTTCAGTTTCTGAATTTAGCAGGGACTCCAAAGTTTGGACACTTCTGAAAATACGAGTCTTAAATGAAATTTAAACTTTTGATACATACCTGGTACAGCTTATCCTATTTTTTTTTAACTTTGAAATATCTCCAGAGTTGATTCTTATATCACATTATTCGCTTTTCTTGAAAAGTCAAYTTACGTAAAACATATTTTGCTTTASTAAAAGAKCTTTTTCTTAGGTCAGACTGGAAGATAGAAGTTAATGATTACTCTGTTGCAAGCCAAACATARTTTGTCTCTGTCACATCTATCTAAATCAATATGGCTGTCTGGTCTGGGAGTTCTCTCTTCTACCCTATTGCTCCTCTTGTCACTTTGTCCTCTGCAGGACTTGGATTTCCTTGAGTTAGTTCCTTACCAGCTCAGCACAGCATGTGTTATGGATGCTGCCTCTTAGCTGTGCTTGTCATGTCTTCCTACATTCGGGGAATTCCCTCCAGTCAAGAATTACTTTGTCAACAATATGGCAAATTGGAGAGGTTCTGGCAAATATTTTCCCTACAGTTGCTCTRATGATCTGATAAGATGGATAGCTTATCTCAAGAAGATAACAGAGAAGACAGATCTTGCTGTACAGGTCTGACATACCAAGATTACAATTTTAGCCTGGAAATACCTCTAAAACCCATGAGTCATCCATGAGTGGATGACGCGTGCTTTTTATGGTTTGTCTATGGCAAGCATTTTCTTCCTGTTCAGTGTTTTTGAACTGCAATAGGGATGTTTTGAATCATTTTTGTCAGATTGAGTGTTCTTTATATGCGTTATTTTCAACAGTTTGCACTTGTAATAGCTGTTTGTATCCTGTATAGGGAAAATAGTTCCCATAAAACTAACCCTGAGAAATGAGAAGGAACAATATAGAAGGCTAATCAGCTTCAAGACAGTTTTCTAGAACTTCCTACTAGGTAGTTTCCTGATAGGAAACAAAATGATGTCTGGGCAAAATGCTTGCATGGAGATAATCCTGAGCGTGTGAAAATTCATATGTTGAAGCCAAAGMCCGTGCTGGACTATAGTTTATACTCTCCCTCAAAAGAGGTATTTTTTAAATTGTTTGAAGTCCATAGGCTTSCTCACTGGCTTAGAGATCTATGTATACTTTACTCTCTGGACCTAAGCAAATTCTTTTTTTCTTTTTCTTTTTTTCCCTCTTGGCTTTTCTGGCTGATAGTACTATGGTCATTCACATAGACTACATCTCCTCAATTTYCACTCGCTTCTGAAAACTGAGAGAATTAACTTTGCTTTCTGGTGTACTAATTCAGTGCAGGTAGAAGTGTTCTTTACATGTTGTACAAAGACAGGAGGAGACAWTAAGACTTAATGCAGCATTTTACATATGGCAATAATTACATATGGCATTTTACCGGGTATGAAATAATCAAACAACAGTCTACAAGCAAAATTTTTGTGAATTTCTCAGTAACAGTGTTCTCAATTCTGGTACTCAGCCTTCCTTACACAAACCAACAAATACACTTATCGATTGATTGCCTAGGATATACTACTGGTAACTTTTTTTTTTTTTAATCTTGTTCAATGAAAGTATGGTCTGTCTTGTAAAGACTAAATATGCCCTCTTGTCTAGTACTATAAGTAAAAGAGAGGAAAACTGCATGAAAACAGAAATAAGCATTTATTTTTGTATTTTGGTGTGTGTGCGTTGCTGCTGAAATGCTGTCTTAAACAAGCTTTAAGAGAGGACTCATGCTGTGGTGGGACTGGGAAACATTATCATACAAATGCATGTACTTAGGCATGCAAGTGCCCACTGACTACTTGCACAGAAAAGARTATTTGTTGGTGTTAAATGAAACTTATTAAGAAACTCTGCATTGTTCTAGCAAAATCAGAGATTTCTTTTAACACCATCAGCTCTTTGAGGATGTAGCCATGTTTTGATTTCACTGATGTTAAAACAATAAAATTGYTTCATTTCCATCTACAATTTTCCTTCTTTCAGACATTCTTTGTGCCTAGCATAACACGAATGGGATGGTTTGATATCCATCTACTGCTTGAGATCCAGGCAGGAAGACAGGTTTAGCAGCCTAGGTCCCCTTTCTCCTTTCTTCCTTCCTCTTTAGGCAACATCTCTTAGTCTTTGGAGAGTTGTATCAGCTTTTTGAGCTCCCTTTGGCTGGATGGCAGTCAGCACATAAAGGCTTTCATGGCAGATTCATCAGTAATGYGGCTGAGAGGCCATGCTGTGCTCTCAAGAGGATGGGGCTAATGGAAATCCAGCCAACCCGGAGAGTAGCTTGATGTAAAACACTTGTACAGCACAAAATGATTTCCCATCACCTGCAAAAAAAGGCTGGAGAAGTGTATGCTTGACTAGTACAGAATGACTGGGAAAAAAAGACAACTGTGCACCAAGGGCCCTCAAGGCACAATGCAACCATGCTCCTCTGTTTCKGCAAACAAGTAGGTCCTGGCTGCCATCAGCAATGCTAGCGCATTATAAAGAAGTATCTTTAATTTAGCACAACATACTATACTAATACACACTTTGCAAAAGCTGCAGTTTCACTGGAAAAGCTTTGAAGCCAACTCTAATGAGGAATTTTCCTTGTCATCTGTCTTTGTGTTGTCCTGAAAGAAATACTGTCCTACCAAAAAAAGGAAAGCTGCTTGTATCTGGAAATATAAGCTTTGGATCAGCTTCTCTTTCTTCTCTAAAGAGGAAAATTAGCTACCTCCCAGCACACCTGAATGATGGTTGGTCCATGAGATGAAGAAACTCCTTTTGGGAAGGAAGATGTTAATGGGGATATCAGAGTGGACTTCTACTGGTCTGATTTTGCCTTCCCCTACAAAATGATGGCCARGGAAACTTTTGGCTGTAGCATTTTAGCCAATGTTTTGCTCAAAATCTGTCCTTCAAGTAAAACATAATTGCTGTAATAGCTTGTATGTTCTGCCTGATCTAGTAGCATTAAGCCTTCTTGGCTTTATGAGAATAGACCAGTAATCTGTAGTATATTTTAACTAATAGTGCTCAGTGTAGTACAGGGGTGGCACATTTTCATTTATGTTTGTGTTTCAGCTCATTGTTTTTATGAACTTTTGTATTACTTCTTGAAATCTTTAATTCTTTTTTACCCTTTCTTGCTTTTCTTCACCTTATGGATATGGGATAGCATCACTGTCTTGCAAAATGATGTAGCTGAGGCACAGGAAAATCAATAATGTTGCTTGAGTGGGTGGAGAAGTTTCCGTGAGCTGTACCTGGGAGAAGTAAGATGAAGTTGTCCTGGCTAAYAACTGAGCTAAATGCTAAATAAAATGTGATTTCATTTTCTGTGTTAGATATTTCCTGGAGCCTGCTAAAGGCATTTTTGGACACTTGCACTAGACTTTTGTAGATGTTGAAGGATTCAGCTTTAAAACGGTTACTTTAAAAACAATTTACCTTTTCATGAACGTGCCTTTTTTTTGGTAGCGAACAGCAAGCAATCTTCTTTCCTCCTCTGAGAGTTTGTTCGTAGCGTACCATTCACGTGAGAAAGTCCACAAGCAGTTGACCCAGGTAGGGAGGGATTTTATTTAAAAAAAAAGGGGGGGGGGAATGAAGAACAAAAACTTTGAAGTTGTTTGCTAAAGGTGCAGTTAAAGTGTCTCCCCCCCCCCCCCCAAGTTGAAAGGGGGGAAGTGACTGGAGTGGTAGGAAGCAGAACATGCTTAGGTAGGATGCATGTTGTCCGGAAGCAAAWGTCAGCTGTCTAGAAAATGTCACTGACAGTACTTGGGAAAAATTACCCTAGTTGTTACTTTTGGTTGAAGAATATAATCAATTCTTCCCTGTTCTTTGTTTCATACATTGCTTATAATTTAGTTACTCACCATGTAGTTGCCCCTGCTTTTAACTTTCTCTCCTACATGTATAAACCAATATTTTCTTTTTGGTTTGTTTTTGAACATGGCAACTTCCTGTGATATTCCTGTTTCTTTAAGGCATATTATCTATGTGAATACTCTATCACTGTTCTTCCAACAAACAATGATCTATATAACTTTACCATGCAGGTGTTTTTCACTCCTCCTCTCTACTGCCAAAACCATCAATGTTTTACTCTTCTATATTTCCCTCCAGTTACTTCACTACTTAAGTCTTTGTAGAGTCTCTGAATAGTGAGTATGAACGTCTACAGCCCTAATCATGACCATATAGCCCATAAAATATACCATGTTTCAACCTGCTGTTCAGAACTGCTTTTGACATGTTTTTGGTGCTTTCCATTGCAGCCACATGCTGCTTCTCATACACTTCTGCYGTTTCTCTTTCTCCAAACTTTTCCTGCAGCACTCTTCCTACATTCCTGCATATCAACTTGAATGCCATGTTAGCCACTCTGGTGGCCAGATGGCCAGTAACAGGCTTTCCAACAGCTGACTCTAAAGCTTTGTGCATCCTTACTTGCAAGGTGCAGTTTTTGTCTGTATTAGGTACTTAGTGTCTCAGTCACAGGAAAGCCTAAAAGAATGCTGAAAGAAAACTTGCAGAAATACTACTTGGTGTGATGGAAGATTGTGTCTCAGCCAGCTCCTAGCTGCATGCACACATGAGCTGTATCAGCTTGACTGTAACTGAACTCATTACTTCTCTTGCGAAAGTGAAGCTTTCTTGAATCAGCCTCCTTGCGGTCGCAGTCTAGAACTTTCATAGGACAGCACATTTCTCTTTTTCAAACGTTTAAGAGATTAAAAACAGAATAGCTTTTTGTGATTAGCTATTGCTGGACTTTTACAGAAGGAATGTCTTTCTTGGAAAAAAACAGGTGAAAAAATTATAAGCTTGCTAAAACACATCAGCAATAAAGCCACTAGCAGTTTAATAGCATCGGTTATCATGAAGGTGATGGAAAGAAGGATGTTTGCAGGGTATAACCCAAATGCTTTCTGGTTAATTGATGGAAAAGACAGCTTTTTATCTGAGGTGTTTAGGAATCACCCCAATAACACAGGGAGTTGGGATTGGTAGTTCAGRTACCCAAGTTAACCACTAACAGCTCAGCAAGTGCTCCTTGATATTTTCAGCAATAAAATAAGCTTGAATGGATAATTTCATGTAGGTTTTTTTTAAGCTATGGAGTGATTTATTATGTCTTGGTAACATCCCAAGAGGCCCTCATCAGTTGAAGAGATACTACTCACCTCATTATTACTATTTTGCATGATTGTGTACCATAAATTTAAGTTCTCTTTGTAAATGGCATGTCCCAACCTTTTTTCTTTTTATCCTTTAGTATTTTATCAAAGAATTATGTTCTTTGGCGTTGTACATCCATCAAATACTAAGTGTGATCAGTATATACAGGAATAATCACCTACTGTGATCCCTGCAGAAGTGTAAATAGTAATTGTCCTGTACTAACAATAGAATTGCTGTTCATGTCTCAATTTCATTTGCAAGTATTAGCATACTTTTTATTTTTTTTTCTTTCTAATACAACAGAAGTGCCTCACATGTAATTTATCAAAACTCCCTTGTGGCACACACAAATCATCTCTCTCCATCCCCATGCTAGTTTCTGTTCAGWAGCTCACATTAGCAGATGCCTAAAGGCAGTGACTGTAGACAATCTGATAAAGTAGCACAATGACAAAGTCACTGGCACGTTAGAGGTGTGTGTTCGTCCCTGTACAGGAGTACTGCCTCTTCAAGACATGGACAGGTTTTCTTGGTGTGGGTGGGCTGCACAGGTGAGACAGAAGTGTTTAGCGAGGCTGCACTAAAACCTATTCAGATCACTTTATGTTCTGATGATCTCTGTTGCTGGTAGCTGTCTCAGTCAAAACGATGCGTGGCATGAGAAGGAGAGTACCATGAACTTGCATGAACGACCATGGCATTCATGCAAGTATGCCAAGGAAGTGCAGCATGTGGATTTCTTTTAACCAAAAGCATTGGTTAAAGCATTGGAGGACTGAGCTAGGCATAATGGCATTAACTGATCCCATCCTGAGGCAGGTGGGCAGTTTCTCAAGGAAATCTGCTTAGTTTTGAAAACTTACTAGAAGGAAACACAAGGATAGATACAGAACATGGGAAACGGAACACATGCCTTGTGGTGGTATCATGTGAACAGACAGGAGAAACCCCAATAGGTTTTTTTGATTACTTGAGCTTATTGTTTTCCAAATAATAACAGTTCTGCACAAATTAAAATCTTATGAGGAAAGAATTGGGAGCTAAGACAACCAATAAGCACATAAGCATGAAAAATGGCTCTTTTGCAGGTAGGATTGGCACACTAAAGAATAAGATCTTAATGGGCAATTTAATACTAGAAGTCCTGAGAATAGCTGAAGAATGTGACAAAACCAGAACAGATACAAATAAATTCTCGTTAGCACCAGTTCCGATATATATCGGGTACAGCCAAGAAGGCTGGCCACCCCCCTGCCCTGGCTGGTGTGACATACTTTGCAGACAGCAGGAGTGACCAGCCAGAGGGGAAGCACTTGGAAAGCTGCTGCAGGGCAGCCCGCTGCTGCCAGGGGAGCAGCAAGAGCAGTGCCCGCTGCTTCGGCGCCTGGGAGCGTCCCCTGCTGTGGCGGCCAGGCAGGGAGGGTTGGTTCCCAATGCYGGACAAAAAGGTGGTCATTCCTTTTCTTTCTTAGCTGACTCGTATCTGTCATATTCCTGGCTGATGTTGAGAGAAAAGGTAAATTACATTTCAGAGCTGACATACAGGAAAGATTTAGCTTGTGGTGCAGATCTGTTTTTCAGAGAGGTAGTAGAGGAGCGGTTTGCTCAGCATAGCAGGGAACCTCACTGAGAAGCACARCCAAGGCACTATGTAGTGCAGGCATAACCAAAAGAATGGTGTTGGGAAAAAAAGGAGATATATTTTCTTTCTAGTTATGAGTAGTGTACCCGGCCAATACAAAATCATGCCCATGCTCCCCACCAAGCTGCCTACCCTTAAGAATAAGGGCCAGAGTGAGGGAGGGTAATGAAATGAAGGAAACTTTCAGAGGTGATGAGTGGAAAGAAAAGTTAGATGTGAGCCCAACCTGTGAAAATCCTCAAAACAAAAGTACAGGAATGACAGTGTTTATCCAACCAAATGGCACCTTATGATAGAAGTATGAAAACTTGTGTTTATACTAGGTTTGCTTTGATGACTGGGAGTCTACTATCTCATTTGATGAACTGCAGAAAAATGCAGTCAGTGCTGAGCAAATGAATTACTTGGGTCACATCTTAGAGAAGAGTCATTAAACCAGACCTGAACAAACTGAGAATAGATTAAAGACAACTATCTGATCATTTTGACCTTTGGAAATCCAATCAAGAATACTGATACATAATATCAATATTATTCTAGATAAGTAGAAATCACAGCAATTCTATAACAAACTCTAGGGAGAAGGAGTTGTGTGTGAGATCTTTAAGAAATAAAGATTAAAATAAGGTTAGGTAACAAAATGCTAAAAACTGTTTCAGGAGTAGCAGCTGGAGAAGTATTCTTGCAAGAAGGTTTTGTGGTGGCATTTGGCTCAAGAGTGCTGATGTCAGCTCTACTATCCTTAGGTGGTGTTGCTGGATGTCAGAAATGTGTCAGTGTGTGCAGGAGGAGGTGTGTTGTGTGGCCACAGTTAAAATATCACAGAACTTGCAAAAATAGTCTCAACAAACAACCAGCTTTTACATCACTGAGATTTGTTTTTGATCTCAGTGCCATGAAGCTGAAGCTTAAGGTGTAATATTGTTTTGAAGAGAATCTGCAGTAGCAGCTTTTACTGAGGTTTCAGAGAGGTTRAAATAAAACAAGAACAAAAGAGAATGTGGAAGACTCAGGAAGAAGCAAATGAGATATGACAGTAACTCTTGTATAAAGATGTTAACAGAAATAGTAAAAGAAATGGAGTAGTTACCTATATAATTACTCTGAAAGTAGTGATGCGGTCAAGGTTGCCTATAATGAGCTCAGATCAAGGTAATATTCACCAGATGCTCATTATGGCTATTGGATCTGAATATAACCTTAAATTTTGTAGTTTTTTTTTTTCAAAGCTTCGTAGTTCATCCACTCACATGGACTAGCAGGAAAACAAACACACAATCCATAAAGCAGATCCTAAGTGAGGGTAGAGGAGGTGTTCAAAACCTCGTGGTTTTCCAGAGCACCCGAACCTCACCTGTGCCGTCAGATTTTCACCCACTTAGACATCATGAGCATGATGCCAAGATCAATAATAGCTGCAAGCATCTCTTCATTTCCAGCATTACAAATCATGGCAAAACACAAGGATGTTGGATGGAAGAAGGCAGCAAAGGTCTTCTTTCTTTTGAAAGATTTCAGTATGATGGYATTTTATTGTAACTTCAGAAAAGGGCTGGGAAGCTCTTGTTACTGTGGTTCAGTAACTGAGTAGTTGAGACCCCATGAAGGTAGATGGGGAAGGGGCATTTATCTAAGTGATGTGTCAGACACTTAAGGATCACTCCTGTTAGTGCAGCCACACTGGATGGCAAAAATACTGGCTTGGAGGTGCAGAAACAGCCATTCAAGTGATCCCAAGAAACCATTAGCCACCACCCACTGCTCAGAGAGAAAGCACTGTGCTATTACGACTGCCACCACACGAGCACCAGATGCCAGTAGTGGCCATGTGCCCAGGCACAAAAAGCATTGCCCCCTGCACGGAGCCCAGAGAAGCCCAGGTCGGAGCGCAAAAGCGCTGTGGTACTTTCACGTGAGATAGATACGCAGCTTCATTAGCAACGTCATCTCCTACCTGCCTCTGTGCTGGGAGTAGATGTACTGTACTTACGCCCACTGTGATAACTCAAGATTAATGTAATGAGGTCTGCAGTTTTCTGTCTGAGCTTTAGATCAGCCCTATTTTGTTTGGTAGCCTGGTGTCAGCTTGCTAACCGTGCCTGAGAGTCCTATGAGTTTCAAAGGCTCAGCCTCACTCTCAGAGGAAAGAGAACATCTCCCTTTCCTCCAAGGGAGATGATTCGTGGCCCAGTGAGCAATCACCTAAAACAGCTGCACTTCTTCCCTAGCAGCCCTTGTATGCTGAGAGTCCTTCCCAGTCAGCTGCAAACTCCTGGAGTACATTTCTGCAGTGACTTTAAGTTAATGTAAGTTTGCAAAGCAAGTTTGGTAAAATGGAAGGTAAATAAAAACAATAATAATGAAAAGACTATAGCATCCATAATAGTGAAGATGCTGCTATCTGGAAGAGCAAGAAAGTGAGGTTTTTTTGTTTGTTTTTCTGAAGGAGAAGAAATTTTGTTCAAAGGGAGCCTGTGTATATCAATGTTTGTCAGACCTCTGGGAGGGGATTTAGTATCATTCGTTACATGGTGATGTCTAGGAGAGTAAGTACCTTCATTAGGGATAGTTTTAAGAGGTAGGGGGTGAAGAGTGGACAAGAGTCTTGAGTTGTGAGAATTCAGATATTTCTCAGCTCTTAGGGCTTCAGTTAATTGGCTTATGAATATTTATTGATAGCCTGATAGATAAAATGAAAATTTAGTTGCTTCACCATGGACAAATTTAATTTGAAAGATCTACCTCTCCACCTCCTGTTTCTTTCCTGTAGACTTTCATTTACACATTGAAATCAGTCCAAGAATAAATAACTATGTAAATACAAGGGCTTTCCGCATAACTGTACCAGAAGCAGCTGTGTGTAACAGGAGCAGAGGGAACTTCTGGAGGTTACCCTGTTACATGAGGCTGGCAGCAGAGAGGGAGGGAGCTCTGAGCATTCCCTGGTGCGCTAGTGCTGAGAGGTTCAAAAAATAGGTATAAAGGAGAAAGGAACTGTTGAGAAGGCAGTGGAAGGGCCTGGTTAATGGTGTCAGTGGTGGGCTGCTCTGCGAATGTCATAGTCAAATGAGGAGAGGCACTGAGAGGTGGAGGCAAGACCAATGAAGAAAGATGGGAGACTCTGGCACCTGCAATGTATTTAACCTCTAGACCTAGGATCTCTCTACTGTCATCCATTCCTTCCACTTTTGTTTGTAATGAGCTAATCCACTGTGATGTGGTGGGCTCTTACTTTTCCTTGGGTGGCCTTTGAAGAAAAGTCTGCTCACCTAGTAAAATGCCTCTAAATGGAGGAATTCCTATTTTCATGTTAGTGCTCACAATTTTCCAGATAGTCTGTTCTGTAAACTGAGCTTTCTACAGGTTTGGTTTGGGCGTGGTAGCGAGGTGCACCTGTAACRTTCATGGGAGCAGGCTGCAGTGCTGACTTGGAGCAAGGGTTACAGTTTTGCCTTTTCCCTATTGTATTTCTTTCATATTCAGACTTAATTCAGTATCTCTGTTCTTCTATTAGAAAACTAGTTTGTCTGTTGGTTCAGCTGTTGTTTGTTGTCACTCAGTGGAAGTCATGGAAGTTCGCTGTGTTCAGTGTCTGCTCCTAACCGATTTGTGTGGTATCTCTGAGCCACTGTATAACACAGCAGCTGAGCTAATTGCTTCGTGCCCTTTCTTTTGAGCTTTGGCACTGACCTCTACCAAGTAAACATAGTACTAGTGGGCAACCAACCTCAAAACAATACCCGTAGTTTCAAATAGCAATACCCATCCTGTTAAGAACAGTTATTGATCATGTCCAATTACGCATGCTCTGAAATGCAGTTTGGGGAGAATTTAGGTTTCTCTTTCACCAGCAGCAGTGTTACTGTCAGGAGATGATTCTCTTGGTTGAATTTCTGTCATTTCTTGGGGCTCAGCTGTCTTAGTTTTACGTTAATTATCTTCTAGCTAGGACTTTCAGACTTTCAACTCATCTGCATGTGTCTAAGAAGGGAGCTGCTCAGACTTTTTTCTGGGTGTTGTGCAGGGTAGTCGCAGAGTAAGATTGCAGAACTGTCGCATGAGATATCGCGAGTCTTTTCAACCAGTATTTCTGCTTCTAATTGCCCATAGCATCATTTTCATCAAGTCTATGGCTAGTGGCATTATCCACAGCGCAGGCTGTTCCCATTTCTGCGAATCCTGACTTTGAGCTCTTCAAGTGACTTAATTCTGAGCAAACACCAATCCTTCATAAAGACTTAATTTGGAGCCCTGTGTTCGTGGCTCTGAATGCTCTGACTCTTAAGTCCAAAATCACAAGCAAGTTTCTTAGGGAATTATGTGTGCTCTCCAATTCCAAAGACAGGTTCCTGAACTTCAAAAACTCCCCTGTTTTTTCACCCTTACTACCCTACTCTACAAAAAAAAAAAAAAACCCCACAGAAAGAAGCCTTGCATGTTTTATTTTCATGCAGAGTTAGTCCTCTGTATGGTAGTATGATAGTGCTATAGTACAATCTTATGTTAGTCTCCTGAGAGGTATAAAAATGTGAAGTCCCTTAATGAGGATGGCTTCTACCTGTTTTTCTTTTCACTGCCATGAAGTCTGCTCTACAGGCCCTGTAGGGATGTTTAACCTTCTCTGGTCACTGTCCTTATTGCCAGAGCGGGGTGTGTGTGTGTCTGCTGGTTTTCTATTTTTTTTTTTTTTTTGCCCTTGCCCCAGCTTTGGCAAAGCTTTTGATTGCTCTGGGTATTTCTGTTTGTTTGCTTCCATTTGGAGTGTTTTTCTGTTTTACTCCCAATAATAGAGCCAAAGTGCCTAACAGAGGTAGTCTTCATTTAGTGGCTAATCAGCAATGCATAACATGAACCTTACCAACAGCCTTTTTGCCAGGGTCATTTAAAGCACAATTCTCTACAGCTGGCATGGTGACTTTGGTAGAGAGAGAAAGCCAAAACTGTAAGGGAATTACAGGGACTGGAACCTTTACAGAGGCAAGCAGTGGTTCTGCTTGAGACTGAAGAGCTAATAGACTCCATGGGAAGCTTATAGGCCCTCCAGCAGAGAGTGACCTTGCAGATTTGTCACTTTATTGGTGACCTGAAGTCATTCATCAACTTAACGTTTATTCACATAGCATTTCTTTGCAGCATCTTCACACTGGCAATGATTTAGCTGAGTAGCTAAAATAGTCTGGTGTTCCCATCACAAATACCACCTTCATGCTTGCAGCTCTCTAGGCTGACTTTTTTTTTTTTTTTTTTTTTTTTTTGTGGATGGTCTTATTCTTCAAAATCCTCCTGTCCTCGGCTTCTGAGACCTGGGATCCCAAGTCTGACGTGAAGCCAAAGCACTCAGTTTTAGGTCACCAGAACTTTGTAGGTGTTCTCCTGCCGATGCATTGCTGCCTTTGGACCCTCTTGAGAATAGTTCATAGACCCTATAGGTCACAAGCGCTGATAAGAATGTACTTTTTTTATTGAGGGAGAACAAACAAACAAAAAAATGCCCCCCCCCCCCCCCCAAAAAAAAATGTAACCTTAGCTGAAAACCAAGGGCTGAATTAATATCCATACAAATTGCTTTTCAGAGAAGGACTGAGACATATTGGCAGGACAATGTGCAATGTCCTGCATATAGCTTGGCTTGTGCAATGTACTGCAGGCTCATTTTATATTTAGGACTCCATGATGCTGCCAAATGCTGCTAGTTATATTTTTTTATTTGTTTTATTTTTTAAAAAAAGACATTAGTTTGTATGTGTGAATTTCTAATGTTAGCATTAATTCATGACACTACAGATGGTCTACCATCTACAATATTTCTTGCACCTCCTCTAATTCATAAACTGGAAAGGATTGGAACCATGACCTTGGGTCAACTGTTAGATAACAGCTATCCTGAAATGGAATTTGAACAGGAATCTTTTGACAGAATTGCTTGTGTTGCCACTGGAGTTCTTTAGTTTTTTAGTCCTCTAGTTTTTTTTCCTATCACTTCTTACTGTTTTGTTTCACTCTGATGGAAAAGGGGAGATGCATGTTTTCTGTGTAATTAACAACAACAACAACAAAAAAAAAAGAAATGACAAATCTATTAAAGATGGCTTAATTGCTTTATTTTGAAACAGCTTAAAACTCTGACGTTTAACAGTGTTTACAAAGAACAGTATTAACAAGTAAATATTTTTGATTAGCATAATTAATTCCACAAAACTGAAATTTGATGAAAATCAATTTCTCTATTGCTATTTAACAAAATAATTATTCAGCTGTAATTAGTTACTCATACAATTAGTAATTACTTAAATAAGAGGGAACAATTTATTTAGGAAAAGTATGAAAAGGCATGGTGTTTCTCCCCTCTTCCAATATTCCACTCTCCAAAATACTGTTTTCCTACAATTCCACATTGCAAGAAACATTTAAAGCTTGGGATCTGCATGCAGTCAAAGGGATAGACTCTGATAGGAGCCAAGTATTTGGAATAAATTAGTAGCTTTACGAATATTTGAAYTGACTGCACTCATGGAGCATCCTTGTGAGTCACTGTCACCCTGGCTGAAAAATTATGCTTCTCTGACACATGAGCACTGTGAGAAATGGATGTGAGCATGACTTTGTGTACTGATTATTATTCTGTACATGGAAATAGAGGAAGATTGAAATGAGGATAAAGAATGTTTCCTGTTAAATTATAAAACAGGAGCATGCAATATGAACTGCCCTCCTGTAACTTTCACTGTATGCATTTATAATGAGATAATGCATGTTAATCCCCTTGACTCAATCAAGAATATGTCTAAAATACTGAAATGACTACTTCTGTGGATAACATTTCAAAAGATTCAAAGTATTTCTTCAAGTCTTACCCTTTTGGAGGAATATGTTCAGGATATCAACTGTGAACTCAACATGCTATGAGAAATACTATTTTTCAGATTAAGAACCTCCTTTCGCCTAAGAAACTCCAAGTAATTTTACAAACATAACTGTTTCTAGGGTGTAGAAGTGTTACCTGGAGCAATCTGAGGAGCTAGCAAGGTACATTGGTTAACATTTACAAAACCATTGCTGTTTTCTACTGTGTAAATGGAAATGCCTATTTTTCAAATTAAAAATAAACCATCTGAGAACCTCAGCATAAGGAATCGGTGTCCAGGGATATGCACAGGTTGCTCTCTGTGGCTCTAACACAAATTCAGAACAACATAGAGAAAGTGACAGTTGCTCCAAAGCTACTCTTAGGTAGGAATATTAGGAGCTGGAAATCCAGGTTCGCATCCCAAGAGAATTTGTAAGGGGCGCCAAACTCATCTCATTCTCAGTTCCTCATCACCAAATGCCCCAGGCTCACCGTGAAATGTAGCCGCCTGCCTTCTCCTTTGAATGTGGTCTGGGGGCAACTTAGCCACAGCTATGTGGGAAGTCCATGTACCTGTGGAAGCAGAACCATGGTATATATATTTTATAAAATATTTGAAAAACATTAATAGTTTTCTTGTATGTGAAAATAATTGAGAGCTAATGAGGTGACAAAGGGCCGTAATTCTGTGGAAGGGGATTTGGGTGGCTCTGTAAACACCAAGCCCAGAACTGCAGAGGGGTTTTTTCATTGTTACTAGATGTAAGAGCCACAAGAGGCAATTTTCTTTATACTGAATATTGTGTTTTTACAGATGCAATATTGGAAACTGTAGGCAATCTATTCCTGCTTCCTTTGCCATGCCATACTAATTATACATCGAGTGTAAGGACTGTTGTTGTCAATAATGCCCCATACAAGACAGGAGCTTTTGTGATAAAATTGTATATGTTTTAGCCTCACTGTAAGAGAACTAGCCATTATCTTTGTAAGTCCCTCTAAGGCTGGCAGGTTTTTTACCCTTCTTCCCTAGAGCTACGTATATTGCATCTTCTATATTAGGTAAAAACATGCGTAATTCAGAAGACATCATTAGAAAATTGAATATAAACACTTTGGGATAACTGTGAGTACTGAAATTGTTATTGTAACAACATGAAACTATGTTTGGTCTGCATATAATGTTGATTTAAACAAAAGAAACTGGCTAACTTTGAGAGCTAGTTAGAGCTAGGACTTTCTGTAGGAACAAAGCAGTTTCACAGCAATGTTGTAGCCAGGTAGTGAAAAATGTGTCTGGGTGACTTTCTAGATAGGGGGAAAAAGTAGCCAGCTATATATGTAGACAGTTTCTAGTGTGACATGTCTCAAAAGAAGGTGCATGTGTAGGAGCCAACTTTTGGACCACCCAGCTAGTTGCTGCTTTGAGGTTTTATTAGATGCCTTACCTTGCTCTTTGTCTTTAAAAGCTTTTAGTTAATCCTGATGCAAAATGGGCAAACCTGTTAATTGCCAAATAGTTTCACAGGATGGGAAGGCCATTTCTCATAAAACTTTATTAGCCAAGCTTTCTCATCATAGCAGAACTTTACTTTTCACACCAATTGACAGGTCCCAGTTTGACAAAAGAAGTTTAAGGAACCTCACTACAAAAAGCAAATCCATTACTAGGATTTGAGTTAATGCTTTGAGGCTTGTATTATGGAGCTGAAGGGGTGTGGAATTATGCCCCAGGAATTTATGCATGCTGTGAAGGGTGATGGATTCCACTGCATGTAGAAAGTAATAGATAATGGACCAAGTAACATAAGGATGGTTTGTTTTGTTCACACTAAGTAAAAGACAAATTTCATCTTCATTTTAATTTTCAGATGAGAGGCAGCACCACACAGAGGCACAGCTGCAAAGCTCAAACTTCTGCTGCTCCATATTGGGACCCCAATGAAGCAGAACATTAATCTGTATAGCAAACAACTGACTATCATTTACATAATTACATTTAGTCACAAGTTATAACATATTCATAAGTGCATGAGGGAGAATGATGGATTTGCTATGTAGGGGGATAGAAACAGTGGAGCAGCTCGGGCCTGACCAGAAAAGGATGAGTAGCAGAGAGAGATGATTTGCCAACATATTAGAAAACTTAGACTTGTCATCTGATCTGTTCTTGTCCAGCCATCAGTTATTTGTTCTTCCTCATGTGTTCGATAGCTGGGTTTTGTTTCTGTGAGTGGTTGTGGATCAAAGCTCCATTTGTACAAATGTGTGCTGGTTCTTAGTGACCACTGGGGGAAAATGGTGTAAAAATTCATATAGAAATAAAACTCATTATTTGCTTGGAAATGTAGGGTAGTTGCCCTGTACTCTCACCTGCAGTCTACTGTCTAACTGGGAAGAGATCACCCCACTGACTGTTATAGGCAATTTTTACCAGTTCCATATTATTTTCCGTATTTTATATCGGTTCCTTTAATTTTGCCATTTTTTGAGCTTCTAGGTATCCATCTGAGGGATTTTTCATGAGTAATTTCAACTTCTTCTCTCAGGGGTTAAGATTTTTCACATAAGCGTGTTACAGCAGCAGCTTTGTCATTCTGAAGAACGTGCAATGACAACTCAGATTTTGGAGAAAAGAACAAATAAAGACTTGAAGTGAAAAGAATTCTGCTATAATCAATTAACTCTAAGACAAAAAGGCATGATTCAAATAAAATAATTCTTCTGTTTTCTCCTGCAAATGATAACTTTGACAGATAACTCTCTGCAGAGAGAAATCAGCCTCCTGTTTGGATTTCCTTTCTGTCTTTTTAATCTAGTGCTCTGGCAACTTGCTGAGGGATTGCCATCAGCTCAGAGAGCAGTGGATCAAGACTGTAGCTAGATGCAGTAGAATGGAGACTTTGGTCCTCTCTCCTGACTTTGCCAGGAGTTGACAAGGGGTCCGAGATCGCATGTTGAGTCTTGGAGGAGAGTTTATGGGGGTTCAGTGGTAGCATAGGAAGGGGAAACCCATTTGAATAAATAATCCTCTAGTGGCTGAGAAATACTTAAAACTGTGGGATGTATTACAGTATCTTGGTTCAAGCTGTGCATGACTTCACATGACTGCTTTACAGATCACTGAAGAGCCCTAGATATTAATGCACCTTCCCCACTTGTGTTGCATTTAAATTGGAGGTGAGCAAGAGAGAGACTTTATTTTGAATCAAAAGCTTAGTCTGAGTTAACCTTTGGGGAGGTTGTTGACAGTGCTGTTATTACCATTACCTATAGCAAGCTGATTTCTTGCATCCTTTTCTTGCTGAACTATGTGACTATGCTGTGTTTGAAAGTAATGGCGTCAGAGGCCCCAAGGAGGACTTTTAATGCAATATCAGTGTTCATGTTAAATTCCCATCCATTTTATAAAAATTTAAATGTGATAGTTTTTATGTAATTTTCATGAAACTATTGCAGTCTCCATAAAAAACAATTAGATGCATCATGATTTTACTTCACATGACTTTTCTCTTTTCTGAGATTTAAAAATCCCAGAAGTCATCTTTGATGCATTCTTAAGTGTCACNAAAAAAAAAAAAAAAAAGTGTGTCTTGGGAGGAGAAACTATTCCTCAATCAAACTTTTATTTTTGTCCTGGAAACTAGATTTGCTTTTCTCACTGAGAAGTCCAATGCAACAGTAGAAACATGCTAAATTAAATTGACACATCTTGGAAATGACTTTACAAATAATGTACATTTCAGGTGATCAGTATACTTACTTTTAAAATCTAAGCATTTAATCTGTTAGGGAGCATAGAGGCTGGTGAGAGGCTCTGTGATCACAGTACTACTCTTGAGACTCTGGGCTCCAGTACTTGAGACCTCAGCTTTTTTACTTAACTAAGTCTTTTGCCTTTATGCAACTTTTTATTACCTCTGTTGCAGTTCCTATCTTACAATATAGTTTTATGCAAAATAGCATGTTATTTTTATTTTGCATGGGCTTTTAAGTTGTCTCATGATAGCAATTTGCTTTCCTCCCATCTTTGCTTCAGTCTGTTATGGACCACTTAACCTTATGATACTAATGTCCTTTTGYGAATGTGAGGTACTGGATGCCTCACAGGCAAAGGCGAGCTTAGTTCTCAGAAAAACAGTTTTATATAAAAATAAATGAATAAATAAACCTCCTTGTGAAAGGAGAAGGGACTGGACTGTAGACTTCTATAAGCAAAGAGAACAAATACAATAGAAATTAATGAAATATGTTTGCCTAGAAGAACATGACAACTTTACTCAGGAGTGCCCTACCATGGAATATTGAATTCAGAGAATCCTAGAACAATTATAGACAAAAGTATCTTACAAGTAAAGTTTGGTACACATAAGTGTTAGTACCTTTTAAGTAAAATAGAAAAGAATGTGGTAATGCATTTTTGATGTGGCTTGGAGGAGTAGTTAGGATAGATAGTATTAAGCTATCATGTTTCTGACCATGTTGAGTATGCCTAAGTAGTGAGTTATTTCATTACATACAGAAATGTATTACTGGAAAATAGAGATGCCTACCAGCATGTGCTTTTTGTCAATGAAATTATACAAAAAGTATTCCTCACATCAATCAACTCAGTCACTTACTGCTAATAAAAAGCTACCTTCTCATTTATATTCATTATATTAACAATTACTGAACTGTGTTTTAGTAGGAAGCTGACAAGCCCTTTGGAAGCAATAAAATAGATCACATTTCAATGCAGTCTTCTACAACAATCTTTAGGAGGTCTCAAAACCTTTAGGATTTTTAACTGACCTCATTTTAAAAAAAATCTACAATTTGAGAATTAAATAATTCAAGGGGGGAAAAATACTGTTCTCAACTGTGTGGCTTTTTTTTTTTTTTTTTTTTTTTTAAAAAAAGACCTGGTCTGGAGTGGTGGTGAAACCTGACTGATCCTACGTGTATAATCTTGAGTTCAGTATATATTAGTGCCAAAGGAATTTTTGTATGGAGAAGGAAAAAAAAGTAATAAACTTGATTTCTAGCTATGCTCTTCCATACTGAAGAGACAGCATTTCTGGCTAGACATGACAAATCCAGAAACAGAACATCTATCTCTACATCAGTATAATATCCTTTTTTCTGACCCTGACAGGAGTCAGTTTGTGGTACTTCAGTCTCAAGAATGAGAGGATGAAGGAGAACGCATTAAAGGAGGCATCCATTTTTATGAACAGCTTAGGATGATTTAACATTCACTTACTGATGACAAGATAAATATTGTCTTGGGCACTTCTTAAAACCTGAAGATGCCTAAGGTAGCCTAGCACCCTGGTCTCAACAGCTGTAAGAGACTGGTGGAGTGCTTTTGTGTGTTGGGGGCGGTTATGTGGATAAGTACTTGGTAAACGTAATTAAGAAACAATGATTAGGAAAAATGTTTTCAGTTTCCTGTAAAGCTACTGTGGTAGACATTGCTAACCAAGTACAGTTTTGTGGGAGAACAGAGAAAACGTGCGAGTTCAGTACACAGAGGAGTGACCAATAACGTTGTCACAAGTCGGTTGTGAGCAGAGTCTAAGTTCAGCAAACTAAGTGAACTGCTCATCAGTCAGTGCAGACTGATAACGTTAGCTTTGTCAGATCTCTGGCATTAAATGGCCAGTTTATAATCCAGTTCAGCCTGCTGCACAACAGTCATCAAAGAGGCATTCTGGGAGGTCATCTCAACCTTGCTTCCCCTTAGCGTTGAGGAAGAATCTCCTGTTTTTTGTATTTCCCTGTACACTAGGTCCACTGCAC
Source organism: Rhea americana (assembly GCF_003343005.1). Lineage (NCBI taxonomy): Eukaryota > Metazoa > Chordata > Aves > Rheiformes > Rheidae > Rhea > Rhea americana. The sequence goes on along the minus strand of NW_028187044.1, from coordinate 2,846,956 downwards.
CTGCTGACGTTGCCATGATTTCAGCATCCAGGATCTTTTTTTCTCCTGTTTTCAAAAATGGTCTGTCAGTGGCTCAGATCATGGCTCCTTATAGTTTCCCACTCTGCCCCCTATTATGTGGTTATGTTTTGAGATCTGTGGGGATTGGGAAATGGATAGAACTTCAAAATTCCCCTGGATATTCAAGTCTCTTACCTACAGCTATCACTGACCAGGGGCTGATGGTTACTCTGTTTGAAGTAACACAACTCAGAGCAGAGTATCTGCTTCCTCTCTGTACACAGTTACTGCATCATTTCCAGCTAATGTCATGGTTACTGCCATGGGCTAAAATGCATCCAAAAGTTTCATTGATGGTGTGACCTGCTGTGCAGTGTCAGCCAAGCCCTGGCCTGGCAGAGCTCGGGCCCCTACTTGTTCCTGCTTATCCAACCGCACTGTGTCTATCTTAGAACGTATTTTCTCCTGCGTGGTGCCATTAGACGCAAAGATTTTTAGTTCTGTTGCCAGTTAAATTATTCTAGCACTTGTTTTAATTGTAGCTAAATTACTCATGTTCGAAAACCACTGTCTCCAGTTAGCTTATGCTGCCTATTGATCCCATAGTGATCAATGCCTATGGGAGGATAGAAAAGAGGGATTAGTGCTTTTCTACTTGTTTATAGTCTTTTACCTGATTCAGGAGTGTTGGCTTGGCTGGCTGTRGCAGGGTAGCTGTGATCAAGGCTTGCCTGGCATTAAGCATTTTGTAGACAGAACAGGAAGGAGGAAACGGGTAAAAACTGAACCACAGGAAGTTCCCCCAAATATGAGGAGGAATTTCTTCACTGTGAGAGTGACAGAGCACTGGAACAGGTTGCCCAGATTGGTTGTGGAGTCTCCTTCTCTGGAGATATTTGAAGCCTGCCTGGATGCAACTGTCTAACATGCTCTAGGTGACCCTGCTTGAGCAGGGTGGTTGGACTAGATGATCTCCAGAGGTCCCTTCCAACTTTACTGATTCTGTGTTTCTATGACTCACACAGCTGATTTGTTGGGGAGGAATCTGTCAGTAGGGCTCAGCAGGGTATTTAACTTTCTATTTGGTAGCGGGAATGCCTCCCATGTGAGACAGGGAATGGAGATGGCTGGAAACCTTTGCTTACTGACATCTAGGTGGCTGCCTGACTCAGGCATGCAGGAAGTATTGGAGATGTAGGTGTGGAGGCAAGAACATGTCAGTGTCAGATATAAAAGCCTTTGAACCACTGAGCAGCCAATTGGGGAGGAACAAGTCCCAGCCTTGAGGATTTAATTTAGATTTTTTCTAGGGGTGGACTAGCTGGCAAAAGCTGCAAAGTAATCCCCGTGGTAGCTGCACAGTGTAATTGGTGGCTGACTTCTGCTGTTCAGCTGGCAATTATGACCATGAAGAGAGCAACACAAAATAATTGTTGCTACAACAAGGAAAGTTGGGAGTAGACCATCTCCATATGCTATCCAAAGGCATCTTCTGTCCTTCAGTGCCTCAGTGTCCCCAGAGGGCAAGTGGTCTTAAAAGCCCATCAGCAGGCAGCAGCACTTTTTCACTGGTAGCCTCTGCTTACAGAAACTGTCCTACAGCATATAGAAGTTGCTGTGCAGTGGTGACATTGTAGCCAAAATGTAGTGGTCCTATGAGAGGCTACAGTAACTGCTGACGCAGTCTGGTTCACCTGGTAGAGAAGGGTGCACTTCCTGCATCTATTTATTTGTTTATAAAATGCTACTAAAATAGTAACTTCATTTCCCACCACCATTTGATGAAGTTTATAAAATAGTGTATTTGTAAAAGCAGATCTCAACTGCTTTTGTTCTGTGAAATATATCATTATTTAATCCAAATTACTTGGCTGTATATAGCACAACTTTATGCAAAGGAAAAGTCAAGCCAGAACGAATCTCTTTTTTTTGCATCCCAAAAAACAATTGATCTTGTGAGAGAAAATGATTTCTGGAGTTAATTAGCCACTTGTATTGCAAACATTAGCATTTTGTACAGAACAATGTACTAAGATTTTTATAAATCATGCTGGGCTGTTGAACCTTTTGCATTTTAGTCTTGTGGGATAAGGGATGCTAAATAAGCATTTCTCTGTGGCTGTGGTTATAAATCCAGCAGGTGCATTCAGGGGGGTTGCCTGCAGTCCAGGTCCTAATAGGGACTGTGGGAGATGTACAGTCTCAGGGATAATAAGTAAGAGAACTGTTATAGTGAAGAAAGGATGTTTAATTTAAAAGGAACTCTAATGGGCTGCTAATTTGTAGAGGACAAAAATCTTACTTTTCAACCTGTATCCAGAGACTATGCCTCAAAGAATCCGAAGGGCCTCAGCAGGTGTTAAATGAGCTGCAAGAACTGGAGTTCTATGTGAATGTCACAAAAGGACCGTATGTTTACACTAGGATTGCTTCCCTTTATTACCCTTTTACAATCTAAGGATTGTGCCCATATCCCACACTCTTTAGCCGGCTATTTCCCTT
>NW_028187044.1:2764092-2844351 GCF_003343005.1 Rhea americana | reverse complement strand
GTTTCAGTAGGCAAGCTCTAAGACCACCTTATCTAACAAGCTGCCACGGGCAGCATCGTGTTCAATACAAAACAGTAAGTCAGCAGCAGTATAGTCATAATACAAGTTATAAATAATCTTAATTTTTAATATAAATCACTTAAGAACTTTAAAGGTCACATGACAAAGGCTAATGAAGATGCCACACAGAAGTAGATTTAGTAAATGTTTACTGGTCTGAGTACCCACATCTCTTCTGATGTCCGAGGTTTTTTTCCAGCCCCAATATACAGCAATTGCCATTTTCACAGGAGTTCAGCTTATCAGTGTATCTGGAGATCTTGGAGCACGTAGCAGCTGAAGGTTCAGTGAGAAACCAGCTTCCCAGTAAAAGTACCTGATAATGGAGAAGGAAGACTGATACAGATGAGTCATTTGCCTTCTCTGGGAGTTGCTGGGTATGATTGGGCTTCAGGCCTTTAGTTGCTTCATTTGTCTTTAGCTGACGTGTAGCCGTTGTTCACCACAAGTCCATTAACAAAAAGGTGAGAGGAATTGGTCCCGTAGCTTTCTGCCTTGTGCCCCTACTTGGCATCCTTTTGAGGAAGTGAACAGCTGGGCTTGTATGGAGATCGGTTGTGAACCTTGGTTTTGGGAAGATAAGGGACAATTTGTGTGGTTCATCAGCTGTATTTTGCATCTGGGCAACAAAACAAGCCAGAAAGGAACAAGTTAGAGGCACTGTGCCTGCCCTGGAGTCAGGCTAAGCCGATACCAGTGGTGGTTGCACACCAGTTCCTCTGTGGTAGTAGAGCAGCTCCATTCCCTTGAGCATTGTCTTGAGGTGAGCAGCTCAGTGAACGGTTTGCCGAGTTCCTGCAGCATGGCACTGTCTTCGGGGCTGCCCTAGGGCAGCTTGCCAAATTCCCTCCTAGGGCCGAGGCTCAGTCCCTTCCATCTGGCCATTGCCGGATGCCTGGAGACTGTTCGTGGAGCAGAGCTGTTGATGGAGCAGAGGTGGCTCCTTCCTTAACAGCTTTTCAGAGCTACTCGCAGGGCAGGACATTGCAGAGCTACAGTGAGGAGTATATAGCTATTTAGGAGACTTTGGGGAAGATCAGCAAACAAGGTATATTGGATGCAGCCTTTAAGCAGATGATACCTTTTAGTGGCGAGCCAGATATGGAAGCTTCAGTATGACTGTGACTTCTGGAAGCAAGAACACCAGAATAAAAAAATCTGCCATAGGGTGTCAGGTACTCTGTGGTGACCTTTTTTTGATGAGTTGTGTCTCTATTCCTGTAACATACGTTATAAGGCATTTTTAGATGGTGACTTCTGCAAAGAAAATTACAAAAAAAAAAAAAAAAAAAAAAAACTCTGCACAGAAAGGCAGTCTTAAAGAGAGACGTTTTAAAAGTTTTAAAAGGCATAAGTCAAGGGGGAGAGAGGCTAAGAGGTCTGGTTAAAAGGAGGAGAAGGAACAATCCCGCAGAAGAACTGCAAGAGGGAAATTACAAATACTCCCAGAAGAGTTTATGTCCAGATCAATATGTTTGCATCTGAACTATATTCTTTGTCTGATTGACTCTCCTTGTAAGATCTTGTAGATCTGTTTTCTTATATTTCCCATAGGGCACCAAGCACTCTGCCACCATGAGAGAGTGAGAAATAAAGTGGATAGATTAAAGACTCATTTATACATATTGTGCAGAGGCTTCTTCAGGACTTAGTTTGTAAAAATAGAAATCCCAAGAAGAAAGTGACAAATCAGTACAATCAGCATTCATTATTGACATTTTGAACTCTAATGAGAGGTCTGCCTTTATAACTAAGAAGAGTAACTGTATTTTAAATTGGCTACTGCCAATTAGGTGGTAAAAACAGTATTTCAGACTTCAGTGACTGGAAGCTGAATCAAAATTCAAGTTAGATGTAATCTAAGTGAAGGCATGTTTGTCTTGGGACCTCCACCCAAAGGAGGAGGTAGTGTGTCTCTTGCTTAAAAGTTTTCAAGCAAGACACTCCAGTCTTCAGCTGACAGCAAACTGCTATGCTTGCTGCAGGAGGAAGTTCTGCCATCTGTTAAACTGATGGTTGGTTTCAGTGATATGGTGCTCCCTTCTGGCCTCAAATCTATAAACCTTTTTATCTATAAAGGGACAGAGGCTACTGTAGCTTCACTGGACAAGGAAGAAATGAATGCACAAACAAAAGTTTTTCCTAGCTAGTGCCTAACTGAGCAGGACAAGGGAACACTGCTGTCAGTAGTGAGGGAGGACCATGAGTTTTCACTGGCTGAGCTGAAATGCCCCAAGGATTTTGGCTTATACTATTTGAAAACACAGTTCTGCACACTGCAAAGCATTTCCCGGGGAGCTGTGTGCAGGGCCTGTGCCATATGCCTCTGCTGTGATGTGGTAGGAGTATGGCCAGCAAGCTAGGGTATTTCTCTGCTAACGAGATTAATTTTAAAAAACTGCCATCAAAGCACCTTCCCTGGAATTCTTTGCTACAGCTGGAACTGTTAAACTGCTGCATCAAGCTTGTGGCACAGCGAAACCCCCCTTCAGATCGCTGCCAGCCTGGCACAGAGCAGCATTGCACACAGCCACGTTTGCCAGTGTCATGTCCTTGCATCTCATATGTCTCCTGGTAGAGCTTGCAGTGAACTCTATACCACCTTCCTTCCGGCAGCAGCACAGGGCAGCCACAAATTTACATTTTTGAACAAAAATAGCTGAAATACATCAAAAGAATCTTCTCTCCCTTGCTTTTCCTGGAGCTACCTGTGCGTCTGAAAGGCAGCATTAGTGTGAAGACCTGCAGTCCTCAGTTCTTCATGTTTTCCTGGTGATTGTACAAAAAACATCTCCCTTTCCTTGGAGCCATGGCCAATAGAGCTTTGTGCATCTCTGGTCTCTGCTAACCTGTGATGTAGGGAAGGTTCCTTCTTGTGGCCTCTCTCATGTATCTGCCATGCCATGGTATCCCTGGTCTCAGCAGCTGTAGCTTGTGAAGAACAGGAGCCTGAATTAAGTAGTAAGCCAATGATGTATATTAAAGCAAGATGCTGAACACCCTTTAAGCTGCTGCCCAAGGTATCAGACCATTTTCAGGACCTCCTGTTACACTAGAAACCACTCCCTGCAGTATACCAGGCACTGGTGGTCTGTGCCTGTACCCTGCTCTTAGCCATCCTTGTTTCCTGCAGTTCATTTGCACTGAAAGACCAAGATAAATATACAAGATTTGGAAACAGAAAGGCAGATAAGCAAAGATTAGCAGCATCACAAATGTGTTGCTTTTATACACTCCTGAGAGGCTCTGTCACACACGCAGAAGTGTGACAGAACTAGAAATGCGTGAAATATTCCACCTAAGATGCTGCCTGTGCTATGCAGACATGTGCAGATCTTTTGTTTTACATGCTTGACCTGAAAAATGAGGGCACTGTTCATCTATTCACAGCTTAACGTTCGGCTCCTTTTTCTTGCTAAGTTCTTCAGTTATACTGAAAATGCTGTTTAGCTTGTTCACTTGCTGAAACAGGTCAGACTTTGGTTTAATGATTAGTCCAAAATTGTTACGTAGCAAATAACCTTATTACCCTTTGTAAGTTCATTAGTTCACTTATTCTGAGCAAGCAGCTTTACAACAGCTTCCTTTTTGACCTGCCCCTGTTGCTGAGGCTTGTGACTGTTTTGCGCCGAGTTTGCTAATTTGTGGGTTTGGGGGTGGGGAGGGTCTTTCTGACATTATCAAAGACCACATAGCAATGAGGGCACCACGTAGAGCCCCAGCTCTCAGCAGCTCACTCGGAAAAAGCCAGACCTGCTCTGAGAGCACCCCCGTTTTTCATCTCTGGACTGCAGCTTGATCAAGTGTTCAGATAACTCCTCTGTTTATTACTTAGTTAAAGGAAACACAAGCACAACAATCATACAGCTCTTTCTCTACCCGTGCTCTCTAAAGCTTATTACATCTGTAGCCAAAATAGTAAAATGTTGTGTTTTGATAGCACAGAAGAGAAAGCAATTTAGTGAGAGGGTCACTGAAATGAGTGATTTGGACTCTGAAGTTCAGCTTCAAAAGAAACTTATGAAGACTTTTAAAATAAAATGCATTTGCACATGCTCCTCTGTTTTTCTCCTTTCAGTAAATGATGACATTTGGGAGTCTAGAAAGGAACTGTGTTTTTATCCTGATATTTTTCACTTCTTTCAGTAGCATCCATTCATGCTGGTTTATTATCCTAGTCTTACTCCAAAGTAATGGGTTCATAGCCTTAAGCACTATTATTTCCATCACTATGGAAAAACAAGGGTAAATGAAATACAGAAAATGCTAAAAGAATTATTTGTATTTTGTAAATGAACAAAAAATCCAAGAAATGTGTTTTAGTCTTACTTATGTATTCAGTGGTTCTGCTGAACTGCAAATGTCAAAGTATCTATAAATCTTTTCTTGACTCTAGAGGGCCAACCAGGAACTAGCACCACTCTGTGCTGTAGGCTGCATGAGCAGAACACAGAAATGCTTCCTCATTGCCATCTTAGAAAATTGTCACAAGAGTACCCTGGCGTAGACACAGTGTTCGCTCATCCATCCGACCCCCAAAGGGTAACAACCCTTTCTGGTTACCTATCAGTCCCTGCTATCTGCTCTTAAGGAGGATGACCTTGGAGATACGGAGCCTTGTGCTCCTTCTTTCCGTGTTTGTTAGTCATGTTGGTACCATGAGCGAAACCTAGCGGTCAGCTGGCAATCTGCTGAAAATAGTGATGAGGCCAGGGAGGGGAGTATTGCAGCCTGGCTGGAGTGTGTGAGCAGCAAGCAGCGCTTCTCGCCAGTACGTGGACAAAGTCTCTGAAGGAATGTGTATGCCTGTGTGGTTGCTGCCAGTCTGCTCAATGTTTTGCCAAAAAATCAGATAAGAGTTTGTTGCTGTAACCCAGGGCACATCAGCAAGTAGGAATGAGTTCTCCCTCAACAGCCTTAACCTTATGCGCCTTTTGTTTCATCGTACATGAAACACACAGCTATTTTAGCAGTGTAACCAACCTCTTTCCCTTGTTCAGCATGAAACTTTATTTCAGCAGCTTACTGCTTTTCCTTCTGACACTACAAGCAAAGTTCATTGATACACAAATACAGCAAACCTATTTGGAGTAAATGCAGGACATTGTTTTGAAACTGGTAGTTTCCTTTGTTTTCTTCATTGAAAACGTGATGAATTGTCTATATTAACTCATATTCTTCTGATCTTCTGTATTTTCTCCTAAATGTCGACCTGGCTTTTTACTTTAAGTTTTTGGGGGAATAGTGTAAATGCCTTTTATGGATTCCACAAAGTGGGAAGTGATTCATAAGATTAAAAAATAGTTTCTTTATTACTTTAGATCATTCTAATTCATAATGCTTTACTCTTTTGTCCCCTGCATCCCAAAGTCTAATATTTTTAAAAGCTTTTAACTAGATGTTCTATTTTATTACATTTTATAGAACATTAATTTCTCGTTTGTAACCAAGAACATTCATTAATGAAACAAACTGCTTTTTATAAGATGTATAGTAACAAATCTGGAAAAAAAAACAAGTAAACAGGCATTATATTCTATACAGCATATTCCAAGGAGCAGCACTGAATTCCTGTACAAAAGTCCTTCTCTTTAGACCAAGGCAAACTTAAAAGTATTTGGACCTGTATCCACATGCAGACTTTTAGCTCCTAGTATGTTTCATGTGTTCTTTTAATATAGCTCTTTCCTCATGAAAACCTTTCCCTGTTTATCTGTTTTCTTTTTAATAATGTATTTGTTTAATTGCCAAGCCATAATTAACACTTCGCTTTTGTTTTCATTATTTACAGCATTAACAGCTGCTTGGTTAAAATTTTCCCACACACCAAAGTGCAAGTCAAAATACTCAAGTGAAATGCAGCTCGGCTTTTTTTCTATTTATGTTATTAAGAATTGAGCCTTGTAGGCAGAAAGTAAATCTATTTTAATAGCTTACTGAATCATTACTTCCTAAATATAATTACGGTGTGCCAGTGAATGTTTATGGTCAGATGAAACTGTGTGCTCCAGACCATCCCATGCTGGCCAGAGCAGTGCAGAGGGCTTGGAGCCCTCCCTTGCAATATCTGCCCTCTGTAACACTGTCACAAGCAACATTTATTTGTCTCTAACCTGGGAAGCAATCTGTTCCCTTAAGTTGAGTGATCTGGCAGGTCAGATGTACATGGACAGCTTTGTATGTCTCCAGCTGTGTCTATACTGATGGGTAGCATGACCCAAAATGAGCAGATTCTTAGAGCAAAACAGCTGATGCTGAAGTCTTAATTCTTAATAAGGGAGTTTTCATTCAGATTAGCTCTAGTCTGATCCTGTGGGCTATTTGAGGGTAGAGGGCATCGGACATGCTCCTGCACTGCATCGTCCAGTTTACTTTTATGCTGAAGAAATCTAGTTCGAGGCTCTGAGGTCTTCTCACGTGTGAACTAGAATTCTGTACATGGAAGTAAATGGGAGTTTTGCTTTAAAAGTGTACTCCAGGTACAGCCTTAAACACTAATGCAGAAACAGCCTCTAAGGTGTGTTAGATCAAACTGACTGCTCTGTTTTTTGTATGGACTGTTTGGTTGTGGATTTTTTTCCCAAGCACAAATACAGGCCCACCTCAGCAAGGGAAGGACCTCATTGATCATTTTCTCTGCTACCTTCTCTTTAATTATTTTTAGCTCATTTAGAGAAGCGTCAAGCATGTTTTAGTCTAATGAGAAAATAGTCCGTAGAAATAAGTTTGATTATTTTCACCTAGTATGCACTTAAACTACTTCCAGCAGCAATAATATGTTTGAACAGCAGGTTCAAACAGGCTAATACGTGTTAGTAAATCTGTCAGTAAGGACTGTCCAGAGGCCTAGGGTTGCTGTCCTCGGAAGCAAGATCACTAGAACGACTTGTACAGACTTTGTTATTGGACACCTCAGAAAGATAAAGTAGGAGTGATTTCAAGTATTTCTTGCTGAAACATCTTCTGACCTCCACTGAGCACTCTTTATAAACATTGTTAGAGCAGTTAAATCTATATTTTTTCATGTACCATTCTCATGGATGATACAGACTCCTCTTGGCTGTAGGATATGCTGGAGATAATATTTCTGGATTTGTGAAATTGTTTCTAATCAAATTCCAGATCTCTTTAGCATGACTTTATTATTGGCTTATACTGTGTTAATAGCACGTGGGGTGAGATATCACTCTTTTTTTTTTTTTTTTTAATGTTTCTATAAGAAAAGTGTATTTTTGGATATTTTCAAGTGTGAGAGTAAATGTCATCATTGCATATTGCTTTTACTTGGAGGTGAAAAATATATTACAGTAGTTTGTCAAAAATCATCTCATATCCATGACTGGCTTTACTTACCCAAGGGAATGATGACTGAATCTGCTTTGTTTCTGTACCTGAGTCTACCAGGGAAGGTGTGCTATGACATGCATGCTGGATAAGGTAACGACTAAATATAGTGATGCTTTTGATGTGCCTTTACTTACACACGTGTTAATTGTCCATCCATTTCTCTTCCAGTAATGTACCCTTCTTGCTGTGACATAGTGTGGTGCGATGTTTGGGTAGGGTGTGCACGGCTGAAGGCCTGGCTTGTCAGATAGGAGGATTCAGAGTTTTTTGCTTTCTGGAAGCCTAGACAGACCTAAGGCAGGAAAACCACTTGTTCTGTATGGTTATGCTTTTATGGAGAGCGTTATGGATGTGTTGTTAACATACACAGAGGCACACCATTTTGCTTAATAAGCAGTTTGGATAAACTCTTGTTGCTACCCTTATAAGCCTTCCATTGCTTTGTGTCAATGAATAGGAAGAGTTTCTTTCTGTGAGTGGAAGAAAAAAATGTACTTTCTACATTTAAAAACCAATGGCAGGCAATTTATGCCAAAACAACAGAACAGACTTTTTTTTTTTTTTTTTTTTAACAAACTAAAACCTCTGTGCTCTGCAATTTATTGATATAAATAAATCATAAATTCTGTAGTTAAAAAAACATGATTTTTTCATGATCTTGTTCCTTCAATTGTCTCTGTTGAGGCTGCATTTTAATTGCACAATGTGGTAGTCCTCTTTACCCCTGTTTGCATCAATCTACTTTCACATGTTCCTCAATAACATGTCAGACTTCTCCTCCAGGAGTATACTTTTTTACTTAGTTAGCAAATACAGCACTCTAAAGCAGGTAACACCTCTCCTGCTCCAACAACTTTCTGGTTCACTGCTAATACGGGAAAAGCAAGAGCTGAGTTTTTTGCTTTCAAGCACAAAGTTTAAGTTCTTTGCTTTTAGATAAAGTAAGATGTGTGTAGATATCCTACCATTTAGAAGAACTAATGATCTATTTTTCAGCTGTCATTTTTTCCTTCTTAGAGAAAATAGGTAGTGTTAGACCAGGAGCCTCCTAGCCCAGGATCAAAAGGAGACACCTTTGCGAGTCCAGTAAGAGGAAGGACAAACGCYGGTCGGGTGCTGTGTGCTGTCAGCCCGTCAGTGCCTGCATGTCAGTCCTGCCACTCTTGGATGCATGTTGATCTTGCTCACTCTTGGATGAAGTCTCAGAGGTGATGGGGTAAAAAAAGAATGGGAACATAGGAGAAAAACTTGTAAGTAAGCAGACTTCAGCTCTTCCAGAGCACAAGAAGTTCACTGCTACTGTGTGTCGCACTCAGGAAGGTTTTGTGCGTTTGCTTTAAGTGATTTGTCAGCAAAGCAGTGTTATGAACTGATGTGTTCATAGTGGTGCTATGAATTTGCAGGATGCTTTTTTTAAGATAGCTAGGCATAGTACCATTTTTGAACGGTGCATTGCTTTCTGCTTCATCAGCTTTCCTTACGAATTGGGGTGTCTTCACATACGTTGGTTTGGTAATTTCTTGTTTCCTAATGGTACAGAGTTCAGCTTTCAGTGTTTGAAATGGAGTGATTAGACTCTGTGTACACTTTCATTTTGAATATCTATCTCTGGCTATAAAACTAATCTTGTGATAGCGGATGGGTTTGTGTGTATTTCTTCTCTTTGTTACTTAGAGTGTCTCGGTTTACAGCTTATAGAAAGGTACAACGTGATATGAGATAGCAGACATTCTGGGTAGGCCTCGTCTGTGGTTTATACCTGTTCTCCATCTGTATAACTCCTTTGATTGCAGTAGTCACAGCAGTACATGCCTGGAGAACCTTGTTGGTGTAAATTGGATTACGTAAAGTAACTACAGTGTTGGGGCATGAACGTGTATGGATTATTTTCAGAATGAGATCAAGAGCTCCCACTTTGTACCTCCTTCTGTTCCTACAGAAACTAACATTTTGGCAGCACCGGAGAGCTAAGATAATAGAAAATACACGTTTTTTATAAAAGCATTATATATTCTGGAACTGTTTAGGCTGTTGTGTGTCACCTGCCAAACAGGTATCAGATTTGTTCTGGGAACCCTGATGGTAGATGGGGACAGTTCTGACTCGGTGATACTTCCAGTTCATCCACTGAAGCTCTTTAGCACCAGCTTGTCGTCACCTGGCGGAGCACCTGTCTACTCGTTTCTGGCCAAGTGTTTCCCATCATGTCCGTCCCTTCCTGCTTGTGGCCCTATGTGGGGTGCTGCCAACTGCACGCACATGGGATTGGATGTCTCTGAACTAGGCTAATTTTCTATTTTATTATGTATAACTTTCTGTTAGGCTCCTCCTACCAGGCCTTTGGAAAAATAATTTTTATTTAATAGAGTGGGAGGTTTGCTGCTTTCATTCCTTCCATCAGTGTAAATTATATGTGGGCAGATTTCAGAAGTAATAGAGACACAGTAATTAAACAAGAGGAAAATGAGAAAACAACCAGCTCATACCCAGCCAAGCAGTCCTGGCCAGGTTGCAGTGGACACGGTACTTGCCATTCAAGCAAACAGCAGTGACCTGCCTGCTTCCCCACTTTGCTAGTCATGCCTCGCATTTACTGTGTAAGCTTCAGCAACTGCCTGACATCGCACAGTTCACTTATAACTATTCCAGATTACCCTCAATCATATTCCATCCCAGCCCTGAGGATTATTAATCACCATTTCATTACATTTGGCTGGAGAAAAAGTTGGAATTTATTATTGTAATTTCTAATGATACATTATGGAGTAACACTGAAATTGAACTAAAATACACTGGCATTAATTAGCATTAGTGATAACTTCGAGGAGAGAAACATGTTGGCAGTAGGTTTTCACATATAATGCTGAACAGTTGCATAGAGCTGTATGAAGTAAGCTACTCAGAGCTGTTGTCAGCAGTTCAAAACCAGAAGGCCTTTTAATGTGAAATGTGAGATTGCATTAGACTGGAATTTAATTTAAGGTAACCCCTACTACTACCTTAATTTCCCAAAGCAGTTTACAAAGCAATAACAGAAAAGAGTAGTTGATACAAAAGCAAGTGAATTTATAATTTATTTGCAGTGGACCAGTACCCACTGCAATCTCAGCTTGCACAATGTCATGCATGTACTGAATGGTGTGGGGCTGATTTACACCAGCTAGAATTTGGTCCACAGCCAGTGGTCTGTACATAAAATAACAAAGCATGTGAAATACTGTTTAAAAAGAAAAATGAGAGGTTAGCCAGTAGATCACATTTATTCCTATTACATTTTAAAGCCTACTTGATCCAACAGCCACAGAATTTAATAAGATGTTTTGGCTCAGATCCCATAAGAGCACTAGGATCCTAAATTTTTGCTAGGAATGACACTAGCAAAGGGACAAACAAGTGTTCATTTAATGTTTCATCCTCTAGAAGACACTGATAAGTGAAAGTGTACTGTAGTTACAGAAAAGCATGTGGAAAAAACAGTATCATTAGGTGCTCAGAGGAGAAAAATGGAAATACAGTATTTTTTCCACAGGTGTTTATTTTTTGCCCACTTAGATAGTACAGTACCAGTGAACTATTAAGTAAGAAGCAGATTTAAGGGCAAGAAGTTGATTTTGTATCCAAGTGTTTGTTTGAAAACATATACATATATGCATACATGCATGAATATGTATACATATAAATATATACATATATATATAGCTCCTAGCAAGTGGTTGAGCGTTAGAGGATTGTGGTGATTAAACTACCAGTCTCTATGCTGACTGCTGCTGACTCTGGACAGAGCTGGGATTTCACTGTTAAAACCCTTATCTGTATCTGATGGATCAGTTCTGAAAAAGAAACCAGGCAGAAGTATCACTAGTCTCGCAGTGTTTGCAGCCCCTTCATGCCAGCTCAGGCGTTGGATGAGGAGATACTCCTTTTGCACCACAACTKTTCTGCCTCTGCATGTTTCCGTGCTGAGGAGAGCAGGGGCCAATCTGCGTGCCAGCTGCTATGGTATATACAGCCCCTAGGGTCCAACTTGAAGGCCCTCTTGCATTTCATTACTGAATGAAAGGCTAATGGATGACAGTGCTGTTCCAGTATTAATATAAATCCAGTAGGCATTATAGATAAATTCAAAATTGCTGGTTTGTTATTCTTAATTCTCATTAAAAAATCTCTTCAGTTTACATAGCAACTTATGAAAATTCTACCCTTGACCTCTGTTTCTGTTGGTAACTGAATCAAATTACTTCCTTTCTTTTGAAAAATATACTGTTTGTACATTTTGTTTCTTGACCAGACAGCATGACCATAAATATACTGCAGAAAGAACAAGTTAGTTACATGCAGGGATTTTGCATAAGATTTGTTCTATGATAGGCTTCCTTGGTATCATGTATACGTAACAATCTCCCTTTAACTGTACTTCAATTCCTAGTTTGAAAAATAGTACTATTACCATCTCATTTCTCACCATATATTAATTGTCGATGTATGTTGAAATATCTTGGAAGGGAGAATTGCTTTTTTGGTGCTTTTTTTCTAATTAAGTCATGGTCATTCATTTTCCACCCTGAAGCATAGATTTTAAAAGTTTTTTTTTTTTTTTTTTTTTTTTTTTTTTTTTTTTTTTTTTCTTTTTTTTTTTTTTTTTTTTTTTTTTTTTTTTTTTTTTTGGATCAAAATTGATCATCTTATCAGTTTTTTTCCATTTCACACATGCAAAATCAGTGTTTGGAAATACTGACTTTCGAGTGGGATTGCTTTTTTTTTTTCCATTCATTTTCTTTACACGGATTCCAAGTTGCTAATACTGTAAACAGTAAAAATCAGACAAGACAATGAAAGTGTTTGAACAGTGTCAGTCATCATTTTAGTGCTAATGGCACAAGAAACAATGCAAAACCGGTAGGGAAAGGAACAACAGGTTCTTTTTGTTCTCTAGAATTTATGGAATGATGAAAAATAAAAGGAAATAAAATTGGAAGACTTTTGGCAACTTTTATTAGGATATGAGCAAAGTGACTTTGATGGAGTAACTCAGACAAATATGGTCCTCCAGACAGTGTAAAATGAGAAGTTTGAGCGTAGCTTAGGCCATGTCAGTGCTGAGACATTACCGGCAGTCCTCCCCGTGTGGCCCAGGGTGCGGACCCTCTTGCTGACAGATAGTTTCTCTGCTGTGTGGGTTCATGCGTATTTATGGAGTCAGCTGAGAGCAGGAGGAAGTTTCCGTATTTTCTTTCACTCTGTGATGTGGCAGACGAAATGCAGGGGTGGTTCAGCGTGCCTTCAGCACCGACCACTTGGCTCCCCAGCAGTGAAAGCAAAGTTGATGCGTGTTTGTGCTCAKGAAAGACCCTGAGCTCCAGTGTGGTTGCCAGAAGAGGGCCTAGGGTTTTGTACACGTAAAATAGAGACGTCACATACTGTGTCTGCCTGCTTTTACTGCAGTCAGCTGCCTAACGATGCTGTCTCCAGCCGTCCCCATGAGTTCTGCTAGCACTCGTTCTTCATCAAATTCAGAAAGTTGACAGACTCTAGTTTTGGAAGCACTGATTATTTCAGTGTCTCCTTTATCAAAATGTCTRTGTAGTCAGACAAAAATACACAGCACTAGATCTAGAGCACTGTTAGATCTCATGGGAGATAGGAAGGAAAGGGATCTCTTAGGGGAATTCTTCATGAGCAGACAACAGCAGCACACTAGCTATTTTAACTACTGCTTTGCAGATGGTTTGACAATCTGTTACAAGTTATACYCCAACATGCAATCTTCCCTCCCCACTTCTCTTCGAGTAAGGCTGTCTGTGGGTATCTAGCTCCAAAAAATAGTCCCCTTCAATCCTAATGATACTCTTTTCATGATAAGCTTTCTACAGATGTCCACTGATCAGCGGGATGACTTCATATCCTATTTTAATCTGCCAGGTAGAAATAGATAAATCTATTAGCCCAGACTTGGCTTGTTTCATCATTGTGACAGCTTCCCATGAGTCTGAATTCATCAGGTTCCTTCAAAACAGCCAGCCCCCACGTCATCTGACAGCTAAATTTCCATGACCGAACTGCAGGTTAATAGATCTTTAATCTTTATTTAATTACTCATTAATAATCCAGGTCCTGGTCCCCCCACCCTTTTTTAAAATTGATTAGTGGATGTTTACCGGGAGACCAGACTGATGGCTAAAACTGCTGCTGTGAGTGTTTAGGCATGAGCTTCCTGGCAATTTTGATAATCAAGATAAAATAAGCACCTAAATATCCTTAGCTTCTTMTTAAAGGACACTAGGCCTATCCAGTTAAATATAGCAACAGGTTTCTGCCTAGGAGAGGTGGCAGGAAGATCACTGTGCTATTGTACACACTGCAGTAGCTATTCTGTATCACATCAAACACATGTATAAATACTCTCCCTGCAGACCCTGCCTGTGAATTATCAATCTTAAAAACACAGGCTTTGTTATTTTTCCAGGTCCACTGGTGTAAATYGGGAGTAAAAATAGGCAAAATGAAAAACAGGTACAAAGAAGGAAGATTCAGACCATTTTGATATACTGTAACTCATATTTCTAGCTTATTCCCACTGTTTCTGCAGAGGAAATATTACTGAGAGATGAGAATTTCTATTGTATTTGGTTTAAATTGATACTGCTGCTAATTTTCYAGTTTTCAAAATTCTTTTTCAAAATGTATGTCAAAGAACCTGAGATAATGTTGGAAGCTGAGGTAAAGCTAGCTGAAAAGGGCATAACCTTTTTGATCCCAGAGTAATTTGTTGAACAGCCAAATCACATTAAGCTTGTATTTGCCTTTCTAAATATTGGCTCTGCTCAAGTCAGGACCACATTATAGTGTAACTGTCAGGTTTCTGCCTGGCATCCGAGGGAGCTTTCCCCTCACACAGCATTAGTTTACTCTGCTATGAACTTCTGCTGAAGTCTGTAGTAGCTTTTAGGCTACTATGGCTGATGCTTAAGCAAGTTTTTTCAGTTCTTCAGCTCTCTCTCTACCTCACTCAAGTCGAAGTCACATAACATTTTCTGTCTTATTTTCTGTTATTCAACTCACTGGAGTTCTTTCTCCATCTTCAGGTTACTTTCTTGAAGGGTTATAAAAGTCAAGATGAAATCAATTCTTTAGTTTTTACAGATGGAAAAGGAGAGGTCCGAACTGATAGCCAGAGCAGTTGCTGCAGCTCTGGACTGTAAGCGTTATGTAGCAGTGCAGTTGTTTCTGGGCAAGCTTTAACCTGCCAGTAACGGCAGCTGTAACGCAATAGTGGCTTCAGTTGCAGCTAAGGACTTGTGGTCTTGTCTCGACTTTCTGTGACTGCAGATCTATTAATCATGATGACAAAAGATCATTGCTCTGTATTAGTTTGAAAATATGTCAAGCCAAGATATCTTACCTGCTATAGTAGTAAGCAGTGGACATCTGAGGCAGAGTGATATTTCCAAAGTATATTCTCCAAACCCTCTGTGATTGCAGTTTAAATCTTGAGACATATATAATGCCTGCATGGAGAAAAATATTGGTGGATCTTTCTTAACAGCTCCAGCATCCTGTGGTAATGAGCTCCACAGATTTAATTGCTTTTTATGAAGTTTTTTTGCTTATGCTTTTTTTTAAATCTCTCATCTGTTCATTTCATTTAATTCTCCTTAAGCCTTGCATTAGAAAAAAAATGAATAATTGTCCCCCATGTACTTTTCCATTGCTCTATTGATTTTACAGACCTCTATCATGTCTTCCTCACTTAATCTCTTCTCCAAATTGAAAAGTCTTAATCTACTTAGCTCTTCCTTGTAAAGGAACTGTTCCATATCTTTCTTAGCTTACTATCTTAGCTAGCTACATAAATAGAGATTGCAATATGTCTATACTAGTGACAGAGTTTTTAAACATCGTTTACAACGTTAGAAAGAGGTAAGAGCTCTATAGTAAATGTATGTCGAAGTTTTTCCTGATCTCTCTTAAATTTTCTGTGGAGTGAAGGTAAGRAGTAGTGCTCCCAGTCTCAAACCATTGCATGAACATTTTTCTGCCCCAGGATCCTGAACTGAGGGAAGGCACAGCTCGGTGCATGTTGTGCTGTATGTTCATCTCTAGATCTCATCAAATACCACAGACCATTCTTGGGCAGGACACTTCACAAAGCAGAGGATAGCGCAGAAAGTGTTGTAGCTGATCAGCTCAGTGATGGGAATATCCAGTTATTTCCTATTAAAACCACTCTTGCTTCATGACAGCAGAGGGGACTGTCTTCTGAAATGCAAAACCTGAGTCATGGTTTCTGGCACTTGAAATCTTGCTGTGGCCCATGCCTGTTTCTGTTCAGCAGAGCAACCTCCCAGCTGCTGGCTTTTGTCTCCCACCTGCAGCCAGCCTCTGCCCATCCTTCCTGCTGCTCTCCCAGCATGTAGGTCTTCATCTCTGCTTGGTGCAGGAGAGCTTACCAGATCAAGTTCATTGCCTACATAGGCCTCCAGAAACTAGTTGGGGCCATTTTAAGCCATTGCACCTTTAATTGGAGTTATTAAAATATCCTCTAAAATGTGAGCTTTGCTCTTTTGGAGTTTTTGTCTCCTCCAACCAAAGGAAGAAACAATACTAAGCATACGAAAGCGTATCTCACAGCTATAGTCCACTAGAAACACAGGAAAGTAACTGCAGCCTTTGGTCCCAAACTCCCAGGCCTACATGAAAATCTGTATTATCTACCAGGAGAAACAGGGCTTTTGTCAGCTCTGTAAGGCAGCTGCCAGACTGTTACAAATCCTCGTGTCGCTCCAGTTCCACCGGGGGAAGGCAGTGCAACAAGGCAAATATGACAGCGAAGCCTTGTCTTTCCACAAGCGGGTACAGYGATTCCCTGCCCAAACAGAGCTTCTGGGGCTGGGTATCGTGGCAGCAGATTTCTTCCAGTGGGCAGGATCTGCTCCCCAAGTGTAATGTATTTCCAAACGTTGGACACAGAAGCGCTGTTAAAGCACGGTGGCACTCTCTGATTTGTGTTTCTCTAGGAAGTGGGCAATGATCTACGCTTCATGTGTTTGGCATCTGATGACTTCCTGAAGCAGAAAGGGCAGGGATGGGTTTATGAGCAATGTGGCAGGGAAAGAGTATGCACAGTAAGTCACGCAAAGAAACTGTAACATATGACAGCTTTCAAGCAGATAAATAGAGACTGATAAAAAAACAAGTTAGACTTTTACATTGATCTGAGTGGGAGAAGAGCAGTCTCCAGTATCTTCACAGGGCCTCTTTCCCTGATTTGAGGGATTGAGTGCTTTCCAAAAAAAAAAAAAAAAAAGGAGAAAAAGAGAAATGCTAAACAAAACAAAAGCAGAAGTAAGCGTAGATTTTTTTAAAAAAAAGAGAGAGAAAGAGAGAAATTATATCAGGCTAGCGGTGGAGACAGGCCTGTGGGCTGTGTCTTCTGGATGTTGCTATCAACAGTTGGTCTCCTCAGCCCGAGCTGCTCATTCCCAGCTCCCCAGGTGTCTAGCAGAGACACTTAAGCACTGACACGACGCGCTGTAGAAGACCGAGGTCCTGGGCCTCTCTTCAGTAGAAGGCACTTATAATGAAGGAGTGCTGCAGGGAGAACACTTAGTGATTAAAGCCACTGCACTCATTTTTGCTTGTGATCTGAGTTGGAATATTCAATTTAAATCCCCAAAACTGGTAGTTAAAAACTGCCAGTCTAATTGCTTCRGTCTTCAGAATGGTTTCCCCTTTAGTTCCAAGCAAGAATTCAGACTGATTTTTATTTTTAAATTTAGATGACTTTGTCTAGCATGTTATGAATTAGAGAACTTTCCTGGCTGGTTCTGCTCCATTCTGACCTGTCAGTCTTAGGCACAGACTGCATCTTTAGACACTTGAAGTTAGGTTAGTTTCTGCTAAGGAAAAAACCAAAAAAAAACTTTTTATTGTTAGCATCTATTTCAGAAACTGGCTTTCTGAACAGCCACTGGKAAGTGACACAATCACTCGGGGACAAGCCTTGGCATCAGTGCCACAAACATACCCCTTCTCAAGCCAGCTGTGAGTAACGGCAGCATTAGAAGGATTCATTGCTGCGGAAAGACTGTACGTCTGTCGCCTCTTGACTTCCACGGTCAGTGATGGGATGTATAGCACTGCCCTGGAGACCTAAATCATGGGTGTTTCGTGCTCCTTCTTATGCTTTCCAGTTAAATCTTTCGTTTTAAAATCTATGACTGCTCAATCAGGGGAACAAACGAGAAAATGCTGATGCACTGTAAAGCTCTCTGGGCTGGGAGGCTCATACATCAGCTTTATTTGGGCAGGAACGTTTTTTGGAACAGCTCTTGGCAACCTGTGCCTGGGTTAGATAAGTGTGGAATAGACAATTTTCCTTTCTATCTATTTCAAAGATATCCAGGCAGAATAAGGAGTGAATGCTGTGAATAAGCCCTTGCTCCTGATCGGGCGGGGTACGCTCCTCTTCCCCATGCTGGGGAGCAGCTCACTCGCACTGCCCACAGAAGTATTCCTCAGCCAAATTAATTACCTTCGTATTTTACACTTCACTACCCTTTCTGCTCACCTTCAGATTTAGCTGGCTTGGCTTCTAAGAAAAGAAAATAAGAATAAAAACAGAAAATAAATTTAAAAACTACAGTATGCAGTTGTCATCAAACTCAATCATTTGCCTCTGTGGGAGATCCCCACACACCTGTCTGATGACAGACAGCCATCAGAAGGAAAAACAATATATTTGAACATATTTTTTCCTGTGAGGGGATCTGTGGTATACAGARAGGAAAGCTGAGCAAAAAGGTAGCAAGCCAAAATAAGTTATTGCTGAATGAAAATAATTTTCTGTGCAGAAATGAAAATTCTGTTTTTAGTACAAACTCTACAGAAGCACTGTTAGTTCAGGTCAAGATGCTGTTCAAAACTGAGCATTTACTGAAGTTTAAGGTATTAGCAAGGTTAAGAAATGCTGAACCAATATACGTAACCTAGGAATAAATAGTTTTGTCTGCATGAGGCTTTGCCTATATTAAAATTAAATATCACAGTAGGAAGGGGATTTCATTTAGCTGAAGAAAATTTTAGCCAATTTGAAATAGGTACTGTGTATGTTGTGCTGTTAGTACGCTATTCATGCCTATAAATGTAGACATCCAAAATATCATCCACGTTCTCCTCATACTCACGTGGAAGAGTGTTTATCTGAGGTGGCTCACRGAGATCAGCAGTGATCTCTTGAGTCTCGCTCATGGTTCTCATTCTGCATGGGACACTGGTGCTGTAAGAGCTAATTGGGTGGCAGAAATAAGTTTCTATAAACAGGTTATTGATGGATTTCAATGATGCTGTCAAGTAGTCTGTTTGATAAATATTTACTACATGGTGAAGTATAGTCAGACCAGGTACAAATGAATTTAACTGCGTTGAAATCTGAATGAGATAAACACGCTGAGATTTGGTCCAGTCTTKGATCTGTTACAGAGCTCTTTTATTAAGCACAGCAAAAGATAATTTGCATTAGTGAAATGAAAAATAGAGAAATTAATCAAGGAACATATTTTCTGAATAATATTCTTTCAGCTCAACTTATGATGGATTTGTTGTTGACAATAATGCAAAATTAGCATGCACAACAATTCCATCTCCCTGTAACAGAGCCATGAAGGGTTTCAGCAGGAGCAGCTGGCATGGAGGAATCTGAGGCAAATCAGGAGGATACAATTACTGCGAAGCTCTTTGGGAAGAGATGGACTTCAAAGCTGCACATCAATCAGGGAACACTGGAGATTAATACCATGTCTTGGGAAAAGCCTGAGTGAATCTCAGACAACATCATGCCATAAAGATGGATTTATAATTTCAGGGCTTTATATCTCCCTGACTGTTATTTCTGTAATAGTGATAAAATACGGTGAAAAGTTGAAATTAGAAAGGTCCCTTTGAATACACTATTATCCAAACGGCCCTGGTTCTCTTTTTCTTCTTACCTTGACAAGCCCACATCTCTCTCCAGAAATCAGGCCTTGTAAATCTTTCTTCTTAGACAAAAGTACCATGCTGAAAATAAGTAAACACATATCTTTGCCACCTGGAGGTTCGAACACTCTAATTATCATTCCTTTTAAGCTGCTGACACCACTCTGTATTTTACCTACCTATTCTTATGGCTCAAATTGTGAGTTGTTGCGGCTCACTGTGATTCGTTCCCCAGCAGCTTGTGCTCCGCTCTCTCTGACTGGAATATTTAGGAGGGAAAAAAAAAAAAAAAAAAAGGAAAAAATCCTTGAAAGAAAATGTCTGGAAAGAGCCCAGAAGGGGCTTCCTGAGCATTCTCATCCAAGTGAGGTGAGAAATAACATCCTCAAATCTTACTTCAGAAAGGTTGTTGGTAGAAAGCAATGCTAACAACAGCTGCTGTCATCTTTCTTCCAGTACATTAATCCATCCAGGCACTTCAGTAAAGGTCTATTTGCAACCTTTTTTTCTTTTTCTCTCATGTCCTCACTGCAACAGACATTGAGCAGTGCCCTCTTTAGCAGGTTGGCTGGCATCCTTTACATGCAAATCATTTTATCAGTTAATTGTGGGATTTTGTGATTTCTTTAAGATCTGTATCACTACAAGCATATGCAACATAGARAGTTAAGGAAGATTGTTAATAACAACAAATCTATAATGAAATAGAAGGAGAAACTACTCAGAGGTTTGCAAGATGGGAAGAAGGTCAAATAGTCAAAGYTGCTGACTGGCTTTCTGTGCATCTTCTGATCTTAGTGTCTCATCAGTTTTAYGTGGTTTAGGTTCATGAGAGCCACAGAACTTAAGAGGAAAAAACCCAACCATTCTTGACAATTCAAGTATAAACCATGAAGTGTATCAYTCACAGCATAAGAGAGGTTGCCAGTTATACTTAAAATACCCGTTTTTTTACATTACACTGAAAAATTAGATTTTTTTTCTCTCTTTGTTTTCCTGCTATATTTTGTAGTTACCACAACCTCATACTATCAGACCCCATAACAGGAGAGATTAGTGGACATGATAGGGACAAATGAAACCATTAATTTTCCAGGGAAAGAAGAAGAAGAAGAAGAAAAAAAAAACTCGCAGATCAGTCAGATATTTGCAATCATCAAAGAATTGACTTGTGAGATAAAGAGATAATATAAGATTAATAACTCCAAAGTTATAAATAGGATGCAGACATCCTGTTGAAATAAAGATAAAAACATTTGGAGTCAAACTGTAAGTTGGTGTGAATGTGTGCACCTTAAGGCTTTTCTGGCCCAAACTATCGCAAAAGAAGTATCATTCCAACTTCTAGAAAACATAAAATAACCTTGCTGTTATGTCTTGCCAAGCTTATTATAGTGACTCTGTCCAGATGSCTGGTTCACAGACTGGAGTAATGTTGAAGCAGGACAAGTTAAGCCCATAGCATATGATACGCCACTTAGCTGGTGATATATAGATACGCAGTTCAGTGTCACTCATGTCCTTAGTTCTTCAGGTGGACCTGAATTTCCTTGAGCTCCTGTATGTATGTTGTATATATTTTGGAAGAAGTTGTATTTTTCAGGTTATGTAAATTGAAGAGTGCCACAAATTTGTGCTATTAGTCTGGTTTAACCAAAATCATTTGGCTTGTGCACGGAAGCTTTAGAGCCTAACAGTGATAGGTAGGCTGCTCCTAAGTCCTTACTGGGAACACCACTATGAGATGATTTTTGCTGGACTGTGCCCAGGTCCATCCCCAGCCCATTAGCTGCACACAGTACATCGCCTGCCAGACCTCCTTGTGACAGCAGAGGGTTGAGAAGTTGAACCTGAGGCTGAAGATCAAGGCACAGACTGCCAAGTATCCCTTGTTCAGACTGTTTCCTAAAGGCCTAAAAAAGGTTAGAGACGATGCAGCTGCGGGTAGAGAAGAGGCATTGCCCAGGCCGCAGGGAGACGTGGGCAGCTGCTGCTCGCGACGTCGGGTGCGCGGGGCTGCGGCGGGGGCACGTGGCACCCTCTTCTCTCTCCCTCGGTAAAACAGCTCCCTTCGAAACCTAGCGTTTCGTGAGGTGCGTTGTTCGTGTGACGGTCCCCCCTCCATCCCAGCTAGCCTGCGGCAGCCCACGCACAAACTCATTGATGCTTGGATGTAGCAGCCCACTGCCTGCCTAAATGGAGGCGCCTAAGTAGCTCCTCGCAGCTGGTCAGAGCTCTGTGAACCAGTTCGCAAAGCATTAAATCTGCTCTTGTTCGGGAAAGTGCCTAACAAGTGGGTATTTAGCTCTAATTAACTTAAGGGGGGATTTTAGCCGGTGCTTAAAGGTAAGCACCGGCTGCATTACCTCTCTGAGTAGAGAGGCTTCCCCCAGGGGTCTGGCATAAAGTTACTTTCGTTTGTGGACTTTGTTTGTGGATTTGTGTATTGAATTTCCTACTTTTATGGCAGGAAGAAAATTAATTGTAGGAATTCTTTGCTTTTACTACATTAACAGGTGTTTTAAATCTTTTGCTTTTTTAAATCTTTGAAAATTTAAGTCATAAAATACACTTAAAAGTGACCCACTATTAGCCAAGTATTCTAATAATAGAAAGAAAATTATCTCCTATTGAGTATCACACCAATACACCTACTGTCTCTAGAAAAATGTACATTAATATGGATAATTCAATCTTGAGTTGATGTAAAAATGAAATAATATTTTAACTGATAAATATATTTGTAAAATTATATTTGGTAGGAAAGGAAAAGATGTAGTCATAAATATTCTTATCCCAAATGGAAAACAAATTAGACTGCACTGAAGTTTGCAGCACTGAAATCTGCATTAAGTAAATCATTACTGAATATGAAAACCAGAATAAAATACGGATTTTTAAATGCACATACCAACCATTTCAATGCAGATATATTAAATGCCCAATTGATGTTTATCTTGTCTAAGCCAGGATATTCTGAGATTGCCCAAGCATTTGGAGGTTTTTGTCTTGCTCTCAAAGGACATTGAAGATTCAGCTATTACAAAGACTCATCTGACTTGCAACTTAAAATTCCTTTCTCTTCAATGTATTATCCTTCTGCTAAACCAATTATTCTTTCTATTCTGAAGCCTCCAAAACTTTAATTTTGGACTATTCAAACAGCATTTGGAGAGGAGTTAGTCTTACACATGACCAGTGTCACCAGCTTCTCAGATACAGTGCTAAGGTATCCAGTCTTAAGAAGAATAAGCACCATGAACTTAAAATAGTGTTGAGTACAGCTTGGGGCAGCAGCCAGTGACTTGTGGTTCCTGAAATTGAGCTTACAAACAGTTCCTGTGCCGAGCTCGTCCGATGGGGAATGGCCAGCTCTCACCTGCAGCAGGATTCTTGTGATCTCTGGGGAAAATCACTGATGTCTTCTTTCTCCTCTTTTGGCCCACAAAAACAGCTTGCAGTAGCAGTTACAGCAACACTATACACACTTCACAAGGCAGTCTAAAATACGTAGTGACCATCTTCTCTAGCTCAGGGAAATCCTGATTCGCTGTTCAATGATATTAGTCCTTAGTCAGAAAACTCTGATTTCAGTGCAGAGATTTTGGTAAGAGACAGCTGTGTAAAAGAGGTGGAAAATCCTGGGCTTGATAACAAGTGCACACAGAGTTTTTATAAGATTGTTTGTTATATGATATCTTTAAAACATGAAAACAGAATTAGTTTATATAAAGAGTTTATGTACAGTGTAGTGACAGAAGTTTGAACAGGGACCATGCTGGAGGATAGAAGTAGTGCATTGTGAGTGATGGCTAGCTACTTTTAATGCTTCCTAGCAGCTAGTTTATTTGGCTGTGYAGCTCTCAAGTTATAAGTTCTCTCAAGTTGTAAGTTTGAAGTTTGATTAATCATCCACTCAGACACACCATAAACTTTTAGAGATTTTCCCTTGGTGGATGTCTGGAACATTTGGGGGAAAAAGTAGGTAATTTACAAACAAGGGCAAGGAAACCTGAATAGCTGTTATGATTTAAAATCAGACATTTACTGATAAAAGCTGCCTACTCACTTTCAAGTGCTTTGTTCGCAGGGGATTGAGGGAGTTGACTGCAGTATGTCCTGCTGTACTGAAGCCTTACCTGAACTGGGGCGTGCCAGTCCTGTGAGCCATTAAGGGTTTCTTGGCATGACAAGTAATTTCAGAATGTGTTAGTATATTAAATGATGCACTTTCATATTCCAAAGTTCTTCTGAATGGTATAAAACAGGCAAAAAAGAGGGAAAAATCCTCAGCTGATGTTAGATGGTGTARCTCCACTGAGTTCATTAGAGCCATGCTTGTTCACGCGAAGCAAAAAGTTGAAAAAATAAGGGARTATACTTTGAAGAAGATGTATTCTACCCAGGTTTAACGTTGATAAAGAAGTTGAGTTCTTTTTGGAAATAGCTAGAAAAAGATATGGAGCTTAAATGTTTTCCGGGTGTCAGTGAAGACGTGAAGCAGATTTTCATGCTTTAATTTCAGACGTCGTTCTGTCCTGAAGGCCAGCGTCTGGATACTGGTCATAATCTATCTTCTACATCTCCTTCTTCACTAGGTTTCTTACACAAGCAGTCTAATTTTAAGTGCGTGCTTGACATTTTCTCCCTCAGCAATAATTTGACATTTTCCAGGTCTTACTGTTTATGAAACCTGACATAATATCAGCCTCCTAGCATGAACTTTCAGCCACTCCGGTTTTCCTCCTACTTAATTACAGCCATGATCGAGGCGAAATTGTTAGCTGTTTCTTGTCCAGAAAGCCCACTTATGGGTGGATTTATGATGTATTTGAGTGTATGTGTGCATGTATACACGGTTATGTAAACTTTTTGCAGCATATGCATCTTGGATGGTAAAAAAGTCGTAAATGACCATACAATTCATAGACATTCAGTATTAAATCAATATTAATTAAATAGGTTTTCTTGTATTTAACAAAACATCCAAATACAGAGCACATGCACTGCTGTGACTATTTTCTTTTCAATTCTGTTAAGCGAAGTAGCACCTCCAAAACTATATACCTCAGGACTTTAAGAAATACAACTAATTTTCAGCTCAGACTGCATACCTGTGATGTAGTTACTCCCATATACGTGGTGATTTACCAGCTAGAAAACTGCCCCRGAACAGAAGAGAAGGCAGTGGGAAATCCAAATTAATTTCTATGCAATGAGTAATTTATAGCAGGTCCTTTGACTCTTGTTCTTTGGTGCACAGCATTATCAGAAAAACAAGAAGAAACCTAAGCTGTTGCAGGTGTGCTATCTTGCTGTCTTTAGAAGTTCAGACTTTGCAACTGCAGCTATTGCTACTGCTGCTGGCTATTAGGGAAGAATTAAGCAACACTGGATTTAAAAGCATGATTTGCATTTTGTGTTTATATGAAGCAGAACATCATGTAAATCCTTCATCTCTCTCCCAGTAAGGCTGTGCTGAAAAAACTACATATAGCGAAAGGTCATAGTGCTGCTGTTCAGCAAAGGCTGAGAAAATCTTCAGAAGCTCTCTGTGGACAAATGTCTGTTAATAAAGGTCCTTCTAGCAGAGCAGAGTCTTCAAGAAAGGAGAGAACAAACTCTTGTTTGTGAAATTCCTGTATTCACCCTTTGCTTTGGTGGTTGCCAGGTCCTTGGTGGGATCTTGCTCCAGGCAACCACATCGGTGAGTCCTCAAGGACTGCTGGAGAAGCACCACTTGTCTCTGTCACACGTGGCTGGGCCACTTCCCTTGCATGCTCACTCCTGATAGCTCAGTAGCTGTGCTGGCAGACCGAGGGGACTATAAAACAATATGTATTCTTCTGTTTTACTCTCACAGAGAATACAAATTCTGATGGATTTACTTCCCAGAGTAGATATTTTATTCAGCTGACTGGAAATCTTAAAAAAAAATTAATCTATGCTCCATATTTAAGCACTGAACCATCCCCTCCAGCCACAGAGGCAAAACACTGAATGCTGCTCAAGCATTTTGAGATGGGGAACTGGCAAGGGATCTTCAGACTTCAGGGACAGGCTGGTTTGCTGGCATGCCTGTGCTCTAACCCATCTGCTAAGTGGCAGTGTGCCTGCTTAAAAATTACCAAGCGCTGCAGAAATGGGTTATGTGCTGTAGGTGAAAATGGCAACTTTTAAATTTGTWTTTTTTTTGCCCAAAAACAGGCATTTCTTAAAAATTGAGTTTCTTTACATGTATGTATGCACATGTGTGTGTATATATGTGTTTTATATATGTGTGTATACACACGCATACGTATCCCCTTATTTCATGCAAATATAGATTATTTCCAGCATTAATTTTCTGCTCTAATTGTTTTCTTCTGTTTCTTAAAAATGAAGATCCTTGCCTCTCTGCCCATCACTTATAAATRTAACTGCAGGGAATAAGGATTGTTACCCCCACGTTGAGTGCTGTATGCTACACTGGRTGTCGGTAGGGCCAGTACACAGTTTGCTGGGGCTCTTGGCTGCTTCTGAAACAACATGCTGCCTTTGTCTGTCCCTTCCCCACTTTCTTCCCAACCGACTGATGAAGTGACAGCAGGATGGGGAACACAGCATCTAAAACCAGCGTCTGTAAAGTGCCGTGATGATGGGCATGGCCAAAATGTGTGTAATTCCCATTGCTACAGTGTACTAAAACTTCTTTGAMGTTGTTGGGCTCTAGAACCCAACTTCTATATGGAAATGCTAGTTGAGAAGTTTGGGGTTTTAATGTTGAATCTGCAGTACGGTAAACAATGTTTCAGATTCCCCTGGTGACTGAACAGAAGCAGCTTAGACTGATCTTTTCTTTCACCACCATCACTCACTTTTTATCTAAAAATGTCAACTGAGTTTCAGAGTAAAGTCTGAATTCATCTGGTCAAATTAACCTTCTCAATAGTCTTAAAGYGAGTGCTGACCTTTGCTGAGGTGTACCTTACGTCAAATGCTTTAAGGAAATCTTCAGAACGTAAAGATTGCTCTAGAGAGACTTGCAGAGGACTTACTATCTTCAAATTAGCAACATTATTTAATATACACAGAACCTGAATATTATCAAAATACAATTAAACACAAGATTTTTCCTTGAATCTTGAAGCAGAATTTTTAAAGAGAACCTCAAAGTTTCCACTGTAGTACARAGTTTCAAACTGTGAACTAGTTTGTCCATTTTTATGATTTATGTTATAAATTACATGTCAATTTGAAGCACCATTTTCACCAATAGCTGTGAAAAATGAATTCTAACTATGATTTGATTTCTTGACTCAGCACTTTTTGGACAAAAGGGAATAATGCCTAGAGGAATCCCTACCTGTCCTAGAGAAAGGAAATAAGAAGAACCATAAATAACTTCTTTGAYGACTGAACTCAGTCTTTCATAAGTTCACTGGCTGATGATACTTTACATGACAGAGGAGTGTGAGGAAAAATAGAAGCTAAATTTGATACTGTTGTTTCTATTTTATGTTAGGCTTTTTTTAGTCATTGCTAATGATCAGGACAGCAGCAATATATTCTTCCCAGTGGGTACCTGTTGTCCTTTTTGATTTGAAATCTGAGTAAATGTTGACTCTTCCTTTACCTTGCTCAATATCATATTTTTAAGTGGGATTTATAAGCAAAAGACTCAAGGCTGGTTGCAAGAACTCAGAATAAATCTTATACTTATGACAGACTTGTTTTAAAAGCATAAATTGCAAGATTTCCAGAGTCTTTGCTCATCTTTAACAACTGCCCACTTTGTTTCCTAGAGCTATAAGGGGCCATTTGAGAAAAACCCAAAGCGTAGGAATACCTACATAAACCAATGCCCTGTTGGGCCAAGAGCTCCAAAGTACTTATGAGGTTTTCCTTGTATTGCAGATCTTGAATAGATGGTTATTTCAGGAACATATAGCATAGGGAAGGATTCAGACCTTTGATTTTCCCTGTGCAAATCTCAGTTGGAAGTGTCTACCACAAAGCAGCAATTACTAATGATCTAAGAAAAACAGAAAAATGTATTTTTACATATTAGTCAAAGAAACTGCACTASAACTACAAAGCAACCTTGGGAGGTGCATAGTATAATTAAAGAGAGGATTCTCTCTAGGGGAATTGCAAAGGTGCTGTTAGATCTTGTTACATCTTCACATTTTGCTGCTTAGGTGGATTATGTGTGTAACATCTGCATGTTATGTGCAATGGAAGTATATCTGGCTCTTCTCTGAACTTTTGTGCCTCACAGTGAGGRGTTGGGATACCAGGAAACCTATGGGAGCTGACATACACATAYATACTTTGTGTGTGTATATGCATACACGTATTTGATATGTTTGTATGTGTAATAGACAAAAGGGTCCCTTTTGGAAACAGAGTGCTGCTGAGGCTCCATCCCTTAAGGAAAACCCCTCTTATGATCTCTTCCGGTATAAGAAAAACAGATATGCTTTGGGTTGTGTATTTTTTGGTAGTGTGTAAGAGTCATAAAGGTCAGAGCAAAGTTTGTCGCTGGTGCAATTCAAAGTGTCAAGGAAAAGTGATCAGTACTAGTTTTTTAGGATCAATTTGGAGTCTAGGTACCGCAGAAGTGGGCAGAGAATCATAAAGAAATGAGCATCTGTTCAGCTTCCAGTGATGCTGAGCTATCTTACTCCTCTGGCACAGATTTATTTATATGAAGTGAAGTGCTGAAACAAAATGTTGGCGTAGCCACAATCTCTTTTTTCATCCATTGACATCAAAGCCCTGCTTTGTTTTCTTTTGCTTCAAYTGTAAGTTAATGTTCCATTTTCGTTTTCACCATTGTGGAAAATGGTTTCATCCAGGTAAACATTGGCAACAGATACAGTTTGCAAAGGCTCATGCAAAAACTGACTGGAAATTTTGTGCAAATGGAAGTGCTGTGCTGCATGTTATAAACTTCCCCACTATCCTACGGGAAAAAAACGTGAAGTTATACTTGCATTTCTTAGTGCTTCTGTACCTGAACTCTAAAGCTCAAGGTGGATTTCAAATGCATAGTTCTTGATCAGCTTCGAAAGTGAAAAGCAGCTGTGTTTCATATCAAATAAGCACCTGAAGGTTAAATACCTTAGTTAGAAAGTAGTTTCTTTTGGATCTGCCTATAGCCTAAGGATTTCAACAGAAAGATTCAAAGGTTTTAATAGAAATTTGATCAGCATCTCCTGGGAGAACAGGATTTTCTCTGAGATTTCCACTCTGCCTCTCTGTTTGGATTGGAACACTCCTTCCAGGCTGYATTTCAGCTCCTAGCTAGAATGAAAATGAAAACATAACTTACTTTTTCTCCAAGCTCATTATAATTGAACTATTTTTTGAGAACATTATACCATATTTCCATACTTCATAATAAACTGTTTATTTTTTCCGTATAAATGAGTGTGAACCATTAAGCTTTCAACAACAKCACCTAAAATAATGAGGAGGAACATTTTTATAATGAGGGTAATTGTAATTGCAGAACTTTCCAAGTGATGCAGTAAATTTTGCCTCAGCTATGAGATTGGACTTTCTCTAAAATGGATGCTTTAGTTTGTCCTTAAATTATTGGGCTCATTACAAAAGTCACTGAGTGAAGTCTGATGGCTTAAATTTTCTAGCTCAAACTGAGTGAGACTGATCCCAGACTTAAAACCTGTGAGTCTTTGAAATAATTATTTATCTCATTAATGAAATCTATTCCTAAACCATTTTCACCACCAAAGGTTCTCTCTGATGCCTACCATGGTTTTGATAACTGATACATACTAAGAGATGTCTGTAATGATAGAACAGGAATTCAACTTGTCTGTCCATGAAAAAAGCCAGTGGKGCCCAGATAGGGTAGTTCCCCCTCACTAGCTGCTATTCTGATTAGAAAAACACCCACTGTGTCCCCTATGGCCACTACAGAAGGTGTTAAAACTAGAGTTTCCCAGGGATGTGGTATAAAAGTAGCATTAATTGCAATTTTCTTGTAGCTTGGAATTATGTTTTCTTTCCTACTTTTTCATGCAACAGCCGTGGGGTTAGAGGTTTTTAATTGGGCAAAGGTAGGCTGGTCCTTCATGAGGGTGAGGAAACGGGAAGGCAGTTAGAAAGCATATCCTCCTGCTTGGTCCTGCTGCACAAACTGCAGCATTCGCCAGCTTGCGGAGAGCTCAGGTCGTAAAGGGATGGGACGGGAGAGGCTCCCGGTCTCGCTCAGCGCCCTGCTCTCCGCCGCCTTCCCCAGAAGAGCTCCACTCTGTGGGCAGTTACACTCGGGGGTGCAATGAGCCTCTGCTCTTGTATTTYGGAGGATATGTTTGATGTCCGCTTCCAAGGTCTAGGTACATAAGTGATCTTCGGGCACTAGATGCTTTCAATTAGTAGCTTTTCTGTTCCAAAATCCAACTTCAAAACATAATGAATTATCTCTCAGGGTTTAACTGAATTGCCAGAAAAAGAAACAAATCTTCCTCATTCATTCAAGTATGGATTTTTGCCTCTCTTTTTTTCCTCAAGTTTTAGGAATATGGATGCACAGGACTTAGCTACTCAAAGCAGCAGACAGATTGATTTGTTCATATGTCAATTTAACAAAATAAACAGAACAGACTTTTAGAGAAGGGATATCAGAAAGAAAGGTGAGGAGGTGATGAAATATTAAGTGATGATTCATAAAATGATGTGATTATTTATGTAAGGGCTTCTCTGCCCCCCCATCTACCCACACAGTTCAAACAGTTTTTTTTTCTTTGAACCAGTTCATCACATAAAATATGCATCAGGATCCAGGCAAATGTTTGTTTAATTAACTGTCATCAGGTTGAGACAAAAAGAAAACGCCTCTTCTATCAAAATGTGCTAAAAATAAGGATGATACCACAACAGAGTGACTACATTAAGGATCTGAGCATTTTGTACAGAGCTCTCCTGAATATTGGCTTGCTTTTTTTCTGCTTGCATGCTTTTGCTGTAGTGCAGAGCAGTCAGACTGCAGCACCACAGCAGCAGGCAAGTGATGCTCTTTTTCACCAGACCCCCAGCCCAACACACGGTGCTTAGCACTGCTGGATTCAGAGGTTAGCAATTTGGACCAGTAATGTGCTCTTGCGCTGCCGGTTGTGATAGGCGGATTAGTCTTGAGTGTCCTCCCCTGTAATGTCACCTTTAAATATTTAATAATCTGATTGTGATAAATGTTCCGGAAATTTATCTTCTTCCTCACGAGGAGGAGGATCCCATTAGTGAATTCAGTAATGCCAGGAGGGCAAGACTTCCTTGCTAGGAAGCAACTGGACTTTGTTCAGATTCAGCCTGAGGTTCAGAACCTGTTCAGGTTCAGGACTAGCACAAGGTTTGTTTCTTTTCATGCCTTATGCACCTACCAGAGGCAGGTAAAGGTCCATTTTTTTCCACCATCAGAAAAAGGACGAGCTGCCAAATGTTGGTGTAAGAACCAGCTGTGCATAAAGGGTCTCCAGCAGTTCTTAACAACTTTGATGCAACCAACCATTT
This sequence comes from Rhea americana, assembly GCF_003343005.1. NCBI lineage: Eukaryota > Metazoa > Chordata > Aves > Rheiformes > Rheidae > Rhea > Rhea americana. The sequence continues at coordinate 2,813,454 of NW_028187044.1, read as the reverse complement.
GTTTCTTGTAACTCTCTGGATGTGCAGGAATTGACATCGCTGATGGCTAAGATACGGATGCTTTTTCTCCTTCAAAAGGACCTCAGTATCTGCTTGACTCACTGAAGAAAAATGTCATTTATGTCAACAGAGAAATGTTAAAATATATTATAATTAAGCTTGTGGCTATGTCTTATGAGATGCCACTATGAAGCTTCAGTAAGAGTTTTATTAGTCATGTAAGTTGTACTAAATTACTGTTATACAGAGCAACTCTTCTCACTGCTCCTCCACTGCACTTGTTTGGATTAGCATGAAAATCACTCTTATGCTCTAAGACTCTTCTTTCCACCATTTATTGCCATATTTAGACTACCCCAAAATAGTAGCTGTAAGTTTGAAAAAATGATTCGAGGAAGTCACATTTTGGAAGACCAGACCTGAAACTCCTAGAACAGCCGTTGGTAAAGCACGTTGATTTAATTTAAAGAACTCCACATCCAAAAGTGGTTTTGGACACACAGGCCTTCTCTCAGTGATGTTATAACAAGATACTTTGATTTGATTACGGTGACTGAGAAGTCCCCTAAGGGGGTGAGGGAAAGTTGCTGCTCATAGCCTAGGCTTTAACGGGGATGTGTCCCAAGGGCTTTTTGTCATAGGGTGCGACAACGTCTGCGTTCTGCCATCAGCTTTCTCGGGCTGTTAGGCTGGCCTTGTAACGCCCGTCTGTCTTGTGGACAGGGGCATCAGCTGACTTTTTTTCATATCATGTACTTTAAAGCAGGTGTTTCTTCTTCCTTTGCATGCATTAGCTAGTACAGTGACATCCTTTTCGTGCACTGGCTTGTGTCCTCCATTTCCCCTTTGCTGATAGGGAAGAAAGGGCTTCTGTCATCCCCATAATTTTACTTTTGCTAGACAGGAATAGTATTAAAATGTAATCGAGAAAATAGACAAACTAGAATAACGAAGGGCAGCATTTTTCTGCTCCTAGATTTATTGAGCAGATACAAACTCTGTGAGGTTTAGGGATGCTTCAGGCAAGTCCTAGTGGCCCCTCCTTGCCCTTAGGAGCCTGGCAGCTGGGCCAGGGCGCAGGGACAGAGAGCCCCTATGAGGGGTGGCAGGGCAGGTGGCCAGCACTGCCGTATGCTTGATCCCCTGCGTGGGGAAAGCCTTGCAGAGTGCCCTGGGCATGCAAGCTAGCAAAGACAAAAAACTCAGTTAGCAAAGGAGTTAAGAACGCCTTGTCTGTGCCGACCATCCTCATGTTTTCGTGAGACAGGTGCCTCTTCTGCATTCATGTCAACACAGCGAGAAGGCAAACCTTCCTCAAGCAAAAGGAGCAGGAGGGATCATTCCTAGCTGCATCTCCAAACTACAGCTTCCCTCTGGCAACCTGCTGAGTGTCTGCTGACGGGGGCTGGTGACGGCTCGCTCTCCAGGAGCTGTGTCACTTCTCTTCTCATGGTCAGGGGGACAAAACATGGAAGAAAGTGGGGGTTTGTGGTCTCCCTCCCTGGCCTGGAAAGGCGCATGCTCTCCCTTGCTGCCGCCTGGCTTTCCTTCTGTGTCTGGACAGCTGGCACAGGGCAGAGTCCCTTGCTCCAAACGTGGCAGAGCTGCTCGCTCGGCTCCCTGGTGGGCTTAGCCAGCTGCCCCTGGGGCAAACGCTTCAGGAACCTTTCCTGGAGAGGCACAGGCGGGCAGCGAGGGAACCAAGACTGACTACAGTAGTGACAACTTGACTCCCCTGGGATAGTCAGGGTACAAGTTGGATTTGCGGAGGTTTTATTTAGCTTTGACTATCTTTCTTTGCTGAAAGTTGCCTTGTTCTATATGTCTTTGCTGGCCTGCAGGTAAATAAACAGGTTCAAAGGTATTTACAAAATATATCAGAGCTAATGTAATCCGTATTATTATGGGCAAGTCAAGTCTTACAGCTGGAAAATGTTTTCCCTGAGGACTTGCGTTTTCCCTCTTTTTTTCTTAAAAAACATATACGTCAATGCAAGTGATCATTCACTGGTGTGAAAATTATTGCCAGACATCAGCTTACAGCCTGAGTGATGCTGAGAGCACTCAGTGAACCCCTCAGATTGGATTTAACTTGCCCGTTTAGAGCCACTTTGCCAAGATGTCTCGGTTAACACATTGGATATCTTCTCTTGGCAGTGGAAGTGGTGATGGTAGGGGTCTTTCCTAAAGAGCCATTCTTTTTTTTTATTTATTTATTTCTGTCTTTTCCTTGACCGTTGACACAGGAATCAATGCTTAAGCAACTCGTTCATGTCAGGTGAATCAGAGTCCTTGTACACGTTTGTTTTGAAAGGGTGGATGGAAAGTTTTGTTTCAGTTCTGGAGTGCTTTGCTGTCTTCTAGTTTTGTATACTGATAAAATCTCTACTTCTTCCCGAATTGGGTCTGAAATGTGGCTGTGACCACCTCGATTTTCTGCTTTCCTATCACAAAGTAATGGCTGAGCTTTTAAAAAGCTAACGCTGAAAAGTCCCCCACAGCACAACACTTCTGCTGTAACCATAATTTGCCTGGTAGAGCATATTAGTAACTGGCAGGTGACTCCGTTTTCGTCTCTTTCTTCCTCCATTTGCTCTTTTAGCTATAGATTTAGTAAAGTTTCAACAGGATTAGCTCCAAATAAGAGCTCTGAGTTGTTGTCATCCGAGAACTCTGCATGTCTCACAAGTACCAAAAAAGTGATGCAGTTGCATTACATATAGAGAAAAAAAATCCTAGCTGAATGCATGTTTTCCTTATGTTCAGTGAAGCACCCAGCACAACTGGGAGGCCTTCAGCTACACGAGCCCTATGAGAAGAACCCACGCTGCTCCCAGGAGGAACATGACAAACTTTTATACAAGAAAGTCGTGGCTTTCTTCAATTCTCAATTCTATTTTGCTAAAATTTCACTTAACTTAATTTCAGACATGGGTTTTTATCTAAGAATAGCTCATCTCAATCTAATTAACCAGCTATTAATCCATTTCAGACAGATTTAAGATAAAAAGAGCATCTCTGCATAGCCTATTACTAACTAAAAGAGTTTCAGAGTATCTCTGTTAGTTCAGCCAGCCTAAGCTCCTCTCGCACAGCCGAGGCTTGGAAGGCAGCGTGGGGTGTAGCAGGAAGGAATCGGAGTGCCTTAGCCCCCAAATATCCTCCGTGCTAGGAGCCACGTACACTGCAAACCCCTGGGGCTCATTCTCTGCTGGGGGAACTCATGGAGATGCAAAAACCCAAGCAGGGCATGGCAGCGTTACGGGCAGCTGCAAAGGGAAGGGCCTGGGGAGGAAGAGGAGACCGCTGTGGGGCCGCAGGGCACGGGCCGTCCCAGGGGCCGGCTGCGGGTCCCGCACGGCCTGCCAAAGGGCCTGCTCGGGGTGCTCCTTCCGGCAGCAAACAGGGCCAGGGGGCGGTTGTAAGTATTTTGTGTGACAAAGCAGTTATTGGTGAAGTTTTGAGGAAAAAGCACATTTCCGTTATTGACTGATAATTTTCTTTGTTAAACAAATATAAGTGGCACTGCCATTCACCTTCAAAACACAAATATAATTACGTAAGAACTGGGGAATTCAAACATTTATGTTAAATATGTATATTCATGAAAATTAATATATTTTGAAATAGTTAATGTAAGCCTGGAAAAGCCATTGCCATTTAATGTCAATTTTGTATAGATTTTATAAGTCTATTTCACTCTGCTGTTTCTCCCAAATGATCGTTACCTTAGCAACTGCCAAGTCCCATACATACTCTTGCTCTGCAAAGCAGAGCGTAACGTAGTAAAGCAGCAAGGTTTAAGGAGTCRCCAGGAACACAATGTGAATCGTGAATGTTTAACATTTATAAATACTCACACTTACATAAATAGCTCATTTGTTCTTTCAGATTTTCCAAAACGCTTCTTTGCAATTAGGAAACCGTACCATAAACTTTTCTGCTCTTTTCCTTCCAACTTCACATCTTTTTTGAAAAATACTGTTCCATATGTAGTAAAGGTGAGGGATCAGTGCTGGGCGTGCACTGTGTGTTGGGACGATGCTGCAGTGGGGTGAAGCCCAGGGCAAAGCTCTGCGTGCCACGTGATTCATATCCGCCCCCTTGTGTACAGCTGAGACAGGTTTTTACCCATATAGAAAGTGAACATTTGGCGTGGATGAGCAGGTTAGAATAAAACAGATTTTGAAGCTTTTCCCTCAAATCTAAATTTTTCATCAGATTTGAAGAAGTAGGAAAGCCATCTACTTTGACACCAATCTTTTCCTGACTGGTGTTGTGCACTACTGTTAACTTAAAGAAGTGGGAACTCATAACCTTTTATGCAGTAGATGAATATAGGGTATATTTTTCATCTGCCATGTTTAGTAATTTGATTTTTGCTATAACTCCCCCACCGTAATGTACACATTAGACAATCTGCTGTCTAAAGAAATATGTGTCAATAGGAGCCTACATCAGTTTGCTCAACACTACTTGTCAGAGAGGCCAGCCTTTATACTTGTTTTCCAGCTGATTTCCTGAGATGCAAGCAGACAAATGATTTATCCAAGGTCACACAGCAAGTTATTGGCTAAGCCAAGACTGCAAGTTCCCGTGACGCTTCTGTTTCACAAGCTTTTGCTTAGCTTTAGCTTTCTTGTGTCACAAGGCTCCATTCCTTTACTGAAGTCCCAGAACAGGGATCTTAAAACTCAACATTATTAATATCAGCAAAGTCTTTTCTAATTGGAGCCTTCAAAATTCACTCCAGATGTTTTCCTAGATATGCTTTCAGCTCAACACTTTACTGGAAAAAAAGTCAAACTCCTCAGTTTAAATAACCTGAGGAATACGGAAGGTGGGAGATATTTCTTAACATATTCAATTGTACGTTCTGAATCCATTCTGAACCATTGCAATTTTTGTGTAGACAGTAATGTTAGTAAACAAAGAAGCATGAAAGGGTAAGAATTTTGATTTTGTACATGCTGGAGTCATGATCATCCACTCCTATTCTAGCTGAAGGAGGGGAGAAAAACATGAAGTGAAAAAAGAGGTGGAGGAAAGGTATTAAAATTCAAAGCTTCACTACCTTATTACTTTCTCTTGCAGATTGCCCTGTCATAGGCAAAAAGTCAAAATCAGCATTTTAATAAAGTACATTGCAAAGAATTTATTCCCATATCCTGCAAGTGAAACAGAGCTGAGTCCTCCATTTATCAGAATACCTTGGCATTCCAACATGAAGTTCAACCATAGTTTTATTTTACTGAAAAGTAGTTTCAAAATTATGGCATCACTGTTACATCTTACTCTCTTTTAATCTTCTAGCTCTGGTCTTTTGCAAATATTGTTTATTTCAAAATTGTGTTGAGCATTTTGATGACATTTCATGGGCTGGTGTGTTCTCTTTTCAGCAGACTGAAAGGCATCTAAGACCTTAGAGCTCAATGTTGGAATAAGCTAAGTGGGAATCTGGCCATTCTCTTCAAAAAGATGAAAGATTAAATTTAGAGTCTGATAACACTGATGGCCTTCACTGGAGGTGACTGTGATCCATTCAGGCTGTCATAGGTCTGCCAGGAAGTGTTGGAAGTGCCTGTGCAAGGGCAGCTGAGAGCTATAGCCAGCGGAGAATAAGAGAAAAGAATGTGTATCCATTAAATGGAAGGAAAAAGTAGAAACAGAAGCAGAAAAGTTGCAAGTTTGACAGCTTACAACTAAAAATAGAGAGTGATCAGAGGACAATGAACTGCAAAAGGAGAAATCCACGTTGTTTCAAGGAAAAAAATTAAAAGGGGTGCTTCGAGTTAGCAAAACCATGGCAGCAGGAATTGATTTCTTAATATTCTCTCAGTTCTGATTGCTAGCCCTTTTTCCAGAAAATATTGCTAATAACATTAACGGTGCTGACTATGGAAATCAACACAGTGTAGTCTTTCCCTTTCTCCACCAAAGGTCTCCAAAATCCTACTTCTTAAGTGAAAAGTAAAAGCAGGAAACTGTATTCTATTACAAAAAAAGGGTCCACACCTCATCGTGAATTAGCCAGTTTTCTTGGGTGGATAACAGCATAAGTCCAAAGTACCATACTGATGCAGTAATTAACCTTGCTAGCGAACTAATTAGCCTGCCTATACACACTGTGTTGGTTCTCACTACTCGTATTTGAAAAAGACATTTGAAAAACAAAAACATTGTCATGGGACAGAAGAGCACCAGGCCTCTTTTATTTGGTAAGCTCCAGTTTGGTTACAGTCTGTTTCACTTAAATTTTCCTTCTATTCATTCAAATGCAAAAAGTTTTGGGTTTTGTTTTCTACCTTCAATTTTTAGATGTCTCATGAAAATCAGTTAATTTAATGATTAGGAGAGACAACTATGAGCTTGAAAATATCTGATATCTCAGTGAGAAGCTTTGGAAGAAACTACTTAATATCTTTGGCACTCATATTACTCACAGTGAGGATGATGATAGCTTCCAGACTTAGATATGCTTAAAGGTTAGTATTTGCCAGACTTTTCAGAACGTTTAAATACAGATTACTGTTGAAGAGCAAAATGTTGTTATTAATGTAAATAACAGATGAACCTACCAGTGTGACAGTAGCTGACTGTTAGTAAAATGATTTGAATGCATGCGACTGTAATATGTATTTGCTAAAAGTGATTTGCAGTAGTAGCTGCTAGTGTCTGAAATGAAAGGTGCCAGTTGTAAGTCATTACTACTATTGCTAAATAATTTCTTTTAGCACGCTCTACTTCTGCAGGGGGTACACAGAGGCTAAATATGCTAGCTAGTGAAGAGCAGTTTGCATTAGTCTGAATTTAGGGAAGTTCAGGTCCTGTCTCTTCGTCTGTTCCTCGCTGCTAAATCCATTGTGCAGTCCAGCACAAGTACAGCTGCTGTCGTTCTGGGACGGTTCTCCGTAGAAATAGGCTTTGAGCAAAGACCTAGGGATCCTTGCCGTAGACTATCTATGTCAGTTGTTCTTCCAGAAGAAAAGAASTGGTTCTTTTCGTGCCATAATCAGYGCTTTCCCTTTCCTATAACCTGTTGAGAGTCATGACAATTTATACCAATAACAATGGGAAAGAAAAAAGATAGAAGCAGAACAAGGTTTTAGCCCAAGTCCACAACAGAAATTGATCCAGATCCCACCCTTTCTTTCAGGGTGGGATAAATTCATACTTTATGTCCAACTGCTGAAGTTTCACCAAGGATTTGGGATACAAAAGGTGCATCTTGAACATAACTTCACTCCCATTTTGCTTCCAGCCTTTGCCACTTGGTGAATAGTTGCGCTTTAGTACAGCAATATCAAGGGATCTAGATTAACAAATATCTTCCATTTAACAGAGTTACTCTTCTTTTGACCTACATTCCTTTGGGCAGCCAAAATGAAACAAAACAAACATTTCAAATAGGCAGTGGCGGAACTTCAGTTTCTATTTCTGAGGTGTCAAAAGAGCTGGAGGATAGTAAGAGGATATTTGGAAATCAAAGCATCCCCAAATTATTGGTTCATGTTTGGGCAGAGAGGCGCAGGATTAGCAGTGCCGCACTGGCTCAGCCAGAAGTCTACCCRTCAGTCATTCAGTAATGGTGAGTTTGGCACTAGCAGAACAGTTCGTCAGATCAGTACTGAAGAAAGTGGGGACTAAAAAAATCAAAGATAATTTGAAGATGTGAAGGCTTTCTCCAAAACCCACTGTTTCAAGGGATCACTAGGTTCACTAGTTGATGGTGTTGTAAGCAGCCCTCCTCTTGGATGTGACTTTAACTTCCACCTTTTTTGCTATACCATTTTTAAAAAGTGTTTTTCCACTTTTGCTTAACATACTGAAAGTGAAAACCAGAACAAAAACCCAAAGACTAAGTACATAAGGAAGAAAAAGTAATAGGGAATATGAGAGTATTTCATGGCAAAGAAGAGAGAAAATATGGGTATAATTTGACAGTTTGATTTAATAACYGGGTCTGCTGGTGGAAATAACAATTAGTGGGGGATTTCCCCCCTAAATCTTMAACTAAAGAAATACAGTTGACAGCACCTTGGATGATCTTACTTCTCTTGGCCTCAGTGTAGTTACAGGAGGGCATGAAACTGGAGATGTGAGAAGCACTGAGAACTGTCTATGCAATGGGGCTTAATAAGCTATCAAAGTTCTTCCTCTCCAGGCCTATTTTCTGGGGTTTCCACATCTGCTCCTCCACTCTGGCCACATTCCCTGGGCAGCGGAGAAGTGGCCTAGGCAGCCTGTGGGACTGGAGGCAGAACGGTGCAGCAGCAGAATGGAGGCGACCTTGGCATCCCCYGGGCTGCTTCCATTGCCAGAAGTTGGAACAATAGGCTTAAAAAGGAAAAGGAGAGCGAGAGAAAGGGATACAGTAATTATCCACACCAATGATTGCAGCAGGGATGGAAACAAGCAAAAACTAACACCTTATTATGTTCTAAGCCACCACTGTGTGCCAATACTGTCAAGTATACAGCGTATGAGGCAAAAACAGAGCTATGTAAAACTGCTGAAATCTGTATGATGAGCTCTGTAGGGAGATCAGCAAATGCAGAAGAAATTCCTGCTATGCAAATGACTGCAAAAGCTTGCAGCAGTTGGGGAGAGGGGATTATTGCTGCTGCTTTTTGTAGAAATCCCCTTGCCTAAACCACATTTCAGGAAAAAAAAAAGTGAGAAACATCAGTTCTTAGCCACTGAAAAGATGGCAAGAATGTTTTTCATACATAAGTATCCATGCATTGCAATCTTCTAACCATTTAGTTTTTTGCTCCCCTTTCTAAATCTTCCAAGTTACAATATGGTTATGATATGACAGGCAAGATGTGATTATTATATTTTGCCTCTGTTACCTTCCCTTCAAAAACCTGTGAAATGAAACATTACATGAGTAAGCTATCTGCATGCTTGATATTTTTATTCAATAAATGGAAAAAGGAAAACAGAGGAAATTTTGATTCATGGGATCTCTTTTTTTTCTGTTGATATTCCTTCTCATACTTTGAGTAGCTCTTCTCATTTTGAGAAAAATAATTTCTCATTCCATGTTTCTTCAGATAGGCAGCASTTTTACTGCAGGAGTGAGATGTCATTTAAAAGCTGGATCCAGCTTCCAAAGCTAGTTTTGTGCACTGCTGTTACTGCCTGAGCAGTTCCAAAGAATTATACCACCTCTTTCCACAGTTTGCTGAGAGGCTTTCCCATCTCCACTTAAATTTAGTCATCAGTATCATAACAGGGGAGTGGATTGTGTGCCRGAGTAAATAAGTAGAACTCTGTTGTCCACAGTGGAATTGTGGATTTATACTAGCCAAAGACTTGACCCCAGGTTTTTCTCCTTGGAAACTGTTTCCTGGGTCAATCACCAAGATACCTTGAAGAACTGCCACCACCCTGAGAAGTATTGCAATAAATAGCTCTTTTATAAGGCTACATTAAAATCCATATTCTAGCTTTCTATCAGAACATCCACTCTTTCCTTAAAAGTATGGATTTTGATGACAGTTTGGTAGAAAGGTGGCTTTTGATATGTAAGTTAGATTTCAGGTAATTCTTCATTTATGTAACCATACATACCAGTTTTTAACCAGGACTCTCTCCCTTGCTACTTGTATCATTTGAAATTACGCTCAATTCAGTGTTTGTGGTATTACAAGYTTTTTTTTAATGATCACACATGACGCTAAAAATCAGCTGAAGGCACAATAAACAGTGAGGCCATGATGACAGGCATTTACCCAATGGTGGTTCATACTTGTTGGCAAGGGTAAGATCTCACCCAGGTTAACATGTGGTGGTTAGACACTGAAGGCCTCACAATTTCTTCACATGAGAGCTTCCTTTAAACACCATCTAAACGCAAACCACATTTAGCAATGGAGCTAAGTTTTGATAGCACTTGGGAATATTATTCTCTGTGCTTGAAAGCTGTCATTTTTAGCCAATTCTTAAGACTAGGAAGCCTTTYTTTCCTAGCAGCCTCTGAAACTGTAGAGTGATACCATAGCTTTTGGTTTAAGGTTATTTCTGCCTCAGTTACGGTTTCTCTGAGAAAGATGGGGCAAGGCCAGTCCTTTCAAGTAGCTTAGTTCTGGAAAAGGCACTCTCCTCTCCTTATCTTTGCCCAGCCTTTTGCAGTTTTGAGCAATCTGCTCATTGCTCATAATAAAACTGACTTTAGCGTTTGCAATACAAGCTGCCTTGATCAGTGGATGATGGAAAGCCACTAGTATCTTTTCTACACGGTAAGATGGAATCTGCTTCACATTTATTTTACGCCTTCTCAACCCATTTGAATCTGCCTATCCCTAAACGTTGCTTATTCATGAATTTCATAAAACTACATTTATTCARATTTTGGAAGAAAAGTTCTACTTACAAGCTTTTCCATAGTAAGAAGTGATGCTGATGCATCTATTGCTGATGCAACTATTTTTGAACATTTTTAAAGTGGGAGACAGAAGCTGAAATATTTCTTGGTTTTTCAAATGGTAAACAGAGCTGCATTATGAACACTTCTCTTTCTGATAGAAAAGGATCTGTTTCACTGCTGCCTCCATCACCTTAGTCTGCAAAAAAAAAATGTTTTGAGCTAATCCCGAAAGCTTTCACAGCAAGATTAGTGAGCATAGAAAAGCCACCATAATGTGAGCTTTCTGTTCTTCTAAATGGATATGAATCCTTGCTGCAAATATCTGCAGATGACTATGGAAAGGGTAAAAAAGGAGATTAGAAACCTAGAATTTTTTGTTGTTGTTGTTGATTTGTAGCTGAATGGTTCAGATGGCCTTTTTTCTGATGAGAGATTCTTGGTAGAGGAACCATTGGTCTTTCTGCAAATCACATTTTTCAGGTATGTGTAGCTTCCAGCAGGCAGAAGCCACCGAGGAGTTCTGCAGAGCACGCAGGCTGTCTCCTGGATACCTCACGTTTGGTTCTGCTTTTAGGCTTTACAGCCATCTTGCAAGCATTGTCCCTGGAACCAAGGCAAGCAGTTTAAAGAAACTGCACGGCCATGAGGAAAAGATTAATAAGAATAGGAGTAGCAATGAAAGACCCAGAATGCCCCTGTGATACGCAGCACAGAGTGGAGGTCGTTTTGCTATTGAACTATCTATGAGGGCCTAAGAAGAAGGAAAAGAAGAAAGCAGAGTACTGAAAAACTTCACTGGATGTTCAGGAAATTACAAAACCAAAAATAAGTTTGTGTAGAAATAAGTGGCTGCATGTTTGAGATCCAGCACATGTCTGAGCAAGGTTTCAAGGAAAGGAAGGAGAAGGAAATTTGAGATGAGAAAATATCAGTGTTGGAGGTAGTGGCTCTTTTTCTGAAAGTGGAAAGCAAACGTCATTTGAATTTTAAGTATCTGAACACAGTCTGGATGTTTGGTACTTTGAAACCTGACCTTCAGAAACTTAACTTAGTGCAAGATACTGAAATCTGTCTCTTTAGGACAATTCACTAGTACAGATCTTCTAGGATATTTTACGTGGGTTAGTGACAAAATGACAAGATATAAATCTCCTGAAGACAACCATTAGAGATAATTGAGAAATGGATGATAGAAGGAATGATGAACTCACTAGCTGATACTGAATTCACATTCATCTGTCGCATCAGGATCTATAATTATACAGAATTACAAATTAAGTGTACTTTCATTAGGCTCACATAAAATGAGATAGCTTTTCTAATGATACAAGTAAATTTGCACTGGAGACCCTCTATACCTGAGCCAAATCTTTTCTGGCAGCTTGAAAGGGCCCCATTATGTTTTTAAGGTGAACTGGAAGAGGTGAACCCCACATTAAWTTTGAAAGTACATTAAGCAGAACTAATTACACTGAATCCTCCCCTCAACCTCTCTCTTGTTTCCCCACTGCCTCCAGGGCTCCTGTGTCTCGTTTGTGAAGTAAATTAAAGCTATTGTTCTAAGATGAGCCCCTTGTTTAGGTTCTTGAGATCAGTCTTGCGTAAAAAAGTGAAACATGCTAAAATTTAAATAAATGGACTTATTTTGTCTCAGCATTTGCATAATAATCGTATTGCTCTGCATGAAACACTCTTTCCCCTGTCCCCATGAGTCTCATATTATTTAGCCAAATGGTATAAAATGCATCTAAAGAAGAGCAAAACGGAGAAAAAAAAAATGATTTCTATGACTTACCTGGGTGCTTTTCTTTGTTTGTAGTTTGTGCAAGACCCCCTCCACCTGGTTGGAAATCTTGAGACCAGATCCACCAAAACTGTGAGTAACATGTAACTCTTAGCACAGAAATAATTGCAATGAAGTTGTGTTTACAGTAGCCCCATCTCAGTGGGACGAGACCCTCCTGATGCTCAGCACTTGCTGAAATACATGCCTGTGTTGGGCCACTGCGCTCAACGGCTGCGTGGGTTGAGCTCTCTTTTGTTTCTGTGTGCGTGCTGTCTTTGTTTAGTAAAGGTGGCAGTAGGTAACCCTCTTCAAATCATAGTAAAACTAGCTTTTGCTTGTTTCTAAAAGTCGTTCAATGGCAAGTTTAGGAGAATGCTAATGTTGCTTGAGTAAACACTTCCATCTAAAGAAATGCCACAGTTAGTGCAGGCAACATCAACATGAGGGCCTTGCCCAGGGACACTTTGAGAGAAATCACCCAGACCTGCTCCCGGTGGACTCCCACTGGGGCAGCAAGCGCCAGCTCCTGGGGTGCACACAGCTCCTCAGCTCAGCCGCAGGCACAGCCCCTCTGGGAGGAAAATCGATGATGAGGAGGAGAGATAAGATTAGCAAAGGAGTACATTAGAAAGATGGGATCTTGAGTGATCGTTGTTTGGCCATTGGCTTCAACAGTCAGGATTTCATCAAAGATATCTAAGTCAGTTAAGATATCCTTAGTCATTATATCAATGAGATTAGTGTAGTTTTAAGAGGATGACATATTTTATCAGATTTTATGTATATCTCGGATGTAAGAGAAGCATACTTCCTTAAATACTGCAGCTRTAGGCTGCAATGATGAATAAAAGGAAGAGGATGATTATAAAGCCATAATGTCAGTCTTTGCTGTCTTGCTATCTTTTGCACAGCTTTAAAACATCCTACCTTCCTATGGAATTTACACTGAAATTAACCAAATATAACTGCAGTATCCTTTACAACGCAGAGATATCGTAGGCAAGCAAAGGACTCTGAAAGATTGGTGAAATCAAATATATAGCAGACATTTGTCTAATTCCTTTAAAACAGAGCTTTAGAAAGGATGACTTCAGCAATCCCTTTGGAGCAATTTGTCATTGAGTCCCCTTCTGCCACACCTCCCCATGCAGCGTCACGCAGCTCATTTTCTTTCTGTAATCCTACCCGAGGCTGATCTCTACTGTAGCTTAATAAACAAAGCAGAGACTTATGAAAGCAACAATATAAAACTGCAAGGACTATTTGTGAACATAAACAGAACCAGGGAAGGTTCTGGATATAGGTGTTGCTTCAGCTGAGGAAGTACTAACTTTCTCTACTTTCTAAATGGAAAGGAATGTTGTGAAGAAAACCAGAAGTCAAGGTAAGAAGGAATAAAGGATGAGAAAGGAGTGTGTCCATTTACTCCTCATGCATTATATAAGAAATACAGTCAATCTTTAAACTCCTTTTTCTTACTGAGAGGAACATAGCGCTATCAGCGGCCAATCTGGAAACAAGGCATTTCATTTTTTAGTGCAAACCCTTGATTTCCCCCTTCCTAAGTGCCAAAAACTGTCTGTACAAATATGCTTTGCTCTCAGCAGTGTGCACATGAACAGCAGGCAGCTTCTTGTTTCTSTGTACAGTATCTGAGAGCCCATCAATTATTCATAGCAGTGTTGATTGAGTCACCTGCAGCCCCTCCATTTCCCCTGGTTGTTCTGAGTCCAGATCTTTTCAATGGTCTTTACAATTAAGGATCCAGATTTGGATTCTCTCCTCTTCCTAAGAATTCATATTTGAGGCTTACATTTTCTGCAGCTTTTTCCCTGAAGAATTAGTTTTCTTTTTCCTTGTCAMTAAGGTCACATATGCCCTTCACCTCTGAGGCGAGGAAGGAGCAGACAGCTATATCAGCACGTATCATCTTTCTCTTCTCGGGCTGGGGCAGCAAGGGCTAGGAAAGGTCTTACACTGCAGTGCTCATCCTCTTTTCCTGCAAAAGGTCTGAAACTGCTTCTGCTCGCAGCACTCAGATATTGGGAGGCAAAAAGGAAGAAGAAAGTCCTGCTTTATACTTCTTTTGGAAAAAAAATGTGGAATGCATTCTCAAGAACTTTTCAGGATTTAGGGTTTTTTTTCACCAGATAATGTGTGTTCAAAGCCAAAAACTTTAAAAAAAGACAGTTTAAAGAAGCCTTTGATTTTATGATGTAAAAATGCTTATAAACAGGAGTTTTCAGATAATTAGAAAATCTAACTTTGGCTTCAATAGACATATATGTTTTAATTTCTCAAACTTTTGTGGCAAAGGAATCTTTCATGAATTTTCTCTTTCTCTAATTTCCCAATGATTTTTCCCTGTATGGGTATCAGGTATGGAGCAGTTTAGAAAGGACTTGTCAAATCTGAGCTTTTTTCCTAGAAATGAACCGTCATCAATTTGACCAACATTTTTAGGCATTTTCTTATCATTTAAGAAAAGATGGTAATACAGTTTTACAGCTACATGTTTCTTTTGTGCTGGCAAACTGTGCAGATCAAGTGCTCTTTTCATACTTGTGTTAGATTTGGGATCAACACCTGGGTGACTGAGTCTTTGTTACACAGTCAGCTTTTTATTGTCTTAAGCAGGTCTAAAAATGAGTATTTCCTTTCTGTATTTACTCAGAAAAATTATATATATACACACAAAGGGCAGTTTTTCTGAAAATCTGGCCTCTTTCCTGACAGAGGGAGAAAAACATAAAGCATATAATAGTTGTTGGCAGCCTTTATGTTCACTGTTCCCTTCATATATTCCTACTAATTGTATTTCTTGTATGTATGAGGTTGGGTGTTGCCAAAGCTCTGTGTTGTAAGTTTATATGAATAAAGGTTACACAGCCATCCTATTCTGCAGAGACTAAGCAAAATGGGTTTCTTCATAGCTCAGCAGTTGGCTAGTTTTGTTTGCTTGAGGAGGTCATTTCATCTCTCTCAATCCTGTTTTTCTCAGTTTTAAAATGGGGACAAGTATCACATGGTGTTCTTATATAAGTATTTTGGTCAAAAATGTTGTCATTTTAAGGGACAGATTTGGCTTCAGTGATTTGAAGGACTGGGGACCTTGCATTATTATTCGAATTCTGTTCTATGTTGAAATGGAAATTCCCACAAATTAAATATAATTTCTTAAGTATCATTTGAAGCTGAGCTTAAGAGAAAACTGTAATCATGGTGATGATGGGAAATTAACCTCCTCAATGACTCATTCCTTTTTTTTTTTTTTTTTTTTTTTTTTTTTTTTAATTGCCATCAGGACCTTAAGCAATTTGAGCACTGATCACAGTGCTTTCCACCAGACCCGTGAGGTTACGCAGAGACAGAGACAGTTGTTCTCTTCTCCTTTCCTCTTCCAGAAGGAATTTTTGTCCCAGGCTCCTTTTCACACAGCAGCAGARCAATATAACAGATCTGCTGGAAGTAGTTGGGCTGGGAGCATGCAGATTCAGGAGACGTGTGGAGACCACATAGCATTTCTGACCGAGGTCAGGACGGGATTGATGCCACTCATCCTGTACCTCACCTGAACTACTAGGTCATAAGAAGAATTTAGCTGTCATTCATAAATGTAATCTGCCATTTAAGTAAAATGGCAAAAAGCTCAGTGTTAAGCAAAATTTGAACTGAATCTCTTTTGAGATTTGGCCGTCTCTGATACATCACCTGATTAGGACAGTTTATTATTGTTATTATATATGTATATTGTATAATGTAATATTTTTAATATAATATAACAATAGTAGTATATAATTAGATATAATTTTTATAATTTAATATTTATTATATAATTATAATAATTAATTTGACCAAGACAATTTGCAAATTTTTAACTTGTATTTGTCTTTTTTTTTTTCTGTGAAATTTCCTTAGTTTTTATTTACCCGATCTGCACTGACTTCAGGGGTACTGCAGACTGAATAAAGGTCAGGGCTGGAGGGGAAGTGTATTCGTTAGGTGAAATCAAAGAAATCTTGATTCATTCCTAACATTTTCAGAGTTGGAATTTGCCAACTCTGCTAACTTGCCTAATTCTGCAGGGTTACCTCTCCCTGTCTTTCTATCAGGAATCATACTCTTTTATTCTACTCTTTATCTTATCGAAATCATAGTGTCTTCAGTGCAGGAATTCTGCAGTGCAGAAGTTCCTCACTGTATGTATACACAATTCAATCCTGAGCTCAGTTTGTGGAAGTTTGATCCACACATAGATATGACTTTGTGATTTCATGCAACATAAGTACATTTTTATATTCATCTGATTGCTAAGAAGTGAATGGGCAAATAGTTGTTTTAAATGCACATTTTTGCTTCGAAATCAAGGTCAGCTTTCAGAAGGATTGAATTTCACTGAAGGTTACATTCCAAGTAAGCTATATTGACTCACAGTAAGGCAGTAAGAAACACAAAGGTCCTGGAGGTCCCAGGACACTGAGAAACTTCGCTCTTGCCTTTTCACCCAATTGCTATTCAGGTTTGTATGGAGAGAGCACATTGATCTATTTGTATGCACATCAGATACTATTGCCAACTGCAGTTAATTCCTTCAATCTGTCTTTTAAAATCTTAACCTCATACTGAGAGTTCTCACCTGACTAAAAGAACCATCTCTGTAGTTTTCAGTAGAACTGGGCACACTCCTACCAGGCGAAGTACCATTTTTATATTAAACAGGCTTGTGGATTTCTTCAGTCAACCAATACTATGTTTCAATATCTCTTTTAGAGCTGATGATTTCTCCAACAGGATTCTGCTCATTTAGTGAGTTCACATTGCTATCAGAAGTATTTTCTCTTCTATTCTTTTCTGAAACCTTCATTTAACTCTGGAGTTTTATAATCCAGTGTATGGAGGAATGCTGGCACCTGGACATTGTGCTTAACATTATACATTTGCATAGCATGGTTGGGTTATCTTATGTTATTAATTTCCTCCCTTTGTGCCTTTCTTCTCCGCTTGCCCTTTTCAGTTGAGCATTAAGATTGATCAATATCCTGGTTTGTGTGAAATATCAGAAAATGCAAATAAACTGCAGTAAAATCATTCCGAAACAGGATTAAAATTTCATCACATGATAAGCCTTCCTATTTTATTTTTACAACATTCTTTTTTTTCTTTATTTTAAACAAGTAAAACGTGAACATTTCCTTGGCTGTGTGGCAACTCCCATTTCACCAGTCAGTGAGAATGGCCCAGATACTGTTTGTATCTGACACATATGTGGTAAAGGAGAGTGGTCTCTGACTTCTGTTATCTGGTTCCCTCATGCTTCCTGATCTTCATGTGATATCATAGTTGTTTCTACAACTGACATCCTCAGCACTGGAAAAACTGCATACACTAGCTTCTTGCCTTGTTTGAAGTAACAGGAGAATAAAGAACTCTTCACATAGACTCATCCTTTGTTCCACAACTGAAACACAATACTAGTTGAGCACGTAACTGTGTTGGAAAGTGTTTTTTCTTTTCTGGTTTTCTCTGATGTTTAGCTTTTACAGCAAATTAAATAATCACACAAAGGACCGTAATGCAAAGAGATGCTCTTAGGTCATGTAGAGTTTTAATTTCTGAATAAAATACTGCTGCATTAGGCTTTGCTGAGTTAATATTTTCCATGTATCTCACTGTGGATAAATGTCAGATCTACGAGTCCCACCTGCCTGTAGCCAAAGGCATTTAAAATTGCCTAGATGTACACGCTTAGATAACTGACTTGAATCTTCAGTATCATATTGATAATAATATTGTAAGTGCAAGGAGGTGTTGCATAGTTGTAGTAGGCTCTCAGAGACACCATGAAGTTTGGTGATCAGTGCCTTCATGTTTCCTAGGTTTTACTTAAGAAAAAAAGCTGATGATCTGGGTGAAATCTGTGTGGATGTGAGATGCTACCTGTATTCTTTCAGCTGAAGCCAGGCCGTTGCTATGCTTGCTGTGTTTATAATAATTGTATTTGTCTCTGGCAAAATTAAAGGCAGAAGTGTTTACATTTAGTTCTATATTTATGGAGGATTCTGAGCTAAGTTTTTATTTACTTTCTCAATACCTAATTATTATTTATATGGGCAAAGATAGATTTAGAAGAATTTTCAAAGTGTGAATTCTTGAGAATCATTTAACAAATTCCTAGAGAAAATGTCAAGATAAGGAAACTGAAGGACTGTGGCAGCTAGAAAGCTACAGGAGCTTTAGACTGTGCTTTAAGAAAAGCCCCCCCAAAAAATCAATCACAATTGTTAGAAGTTGCTGCAARAAGGCACTGCACATGACAAAGGAAAGGGCACGCTTGGAATTCTTCAAAGAAAAAAATGAGCAGAGCATCTTAGAGAGGATGTGATGTTCTTCGATTCTTATTCAGCTGCAGAGTGGGAACAAGACACAGAGAAATGACAAATGGGAAGCATTTAGGTCACCTCAAGCATGTGCAAGAAAATTTAACAAGAGAGAATTAAAAAAAATGAGATGCATATCACAATTAGAGCTAAATAAATGACAAAATAAAGTTACATGTCATGGCAATAAAGTGCCTTTTGAGATGGCATGACCTTAGGGATAAATTCAGAAGGCTCTAGATACTTCACCGCTTTCACACCGRCCAGTAATGATGAAAAAGATCACGTCCATGAGAAAAAGAAGGAAAAAATAAATGGGGGAGAGAAGCAAGAAATTAAATTCCATCTCTCCCATGAAAGGCTTTTCACATTTAGTGATGTGTGTCTCAGGCTCTCCCAAGTGATTGCAGTCACAGTTTCTCCTCTGTAGGTCTGCCTGCGTTGCTGCCAGATGGAGCACGATGCTCCCTCAGCTGGATTTCTGCAGAGAATAAGTGACATCTGGTGACTCTTTCCCCTTGTTTTCAGCTAATTTGATCTGTGTAGGCAGACCACCTGTTGTGGCTTTTCAGGAGCCGTCCCTTTTTTTCATAGCTGACGTTCCTTGTCCCAGACAAAGGCTGATGAATACATTGATGTATTGGTCCCTTCCTTTGATACATCTGTCTCCCCTTGTCTGGCTGGATCCCCGTCTGTTGCAAGGGTGTTGTTCTTCCTATTTCTCTCCATTCAGGTGCTAGGTATGGTCTGCTGCTGTTCCATACCTGCAGCACTGAGCCATTTTGAGCCTCTCTGCTCAGAGTCTTCAGGAGGGATTTAAGAACGGCAATGGTGACAGAAATTCACCTTGCACTGGTGATCAAACAAGTGTTGAGCTGTAGTAAGCTTCAGACGCTGCTGATCTATGCTAATTTTCAACCTCTACCTCTGCTGAAATCGCAGCAGTCAGTTATTCAGGATTACATGGGCTCTTTGGAATGACAAAAACAACTTCTGCCACACTTTGCAATGAAGAGTGGACTAGAATCATTTCCCAGGCATGCACAAGGATTTAGAGTTATTAATTCTAAGAAGGATTTTAAGGAATTYCAGAGAGCTCTGACAGAGCGCAGGTGATTAGACAAGGTGCTGACCATGGAAGTCATTTGAGAGGAGTGAAAAATGCAGTGCAAACTGTAGAGAAGTGACTTGCCACTGAACTGGCTCTTTCAAGGAAGGACATCTCATCACTCTGGGTGACTCAGCAAAGACGTCAGCTAGGCTCAGCAAGGTAGGTAGGAGGAACGTAGCAGTGCCATTACAGCAACTGCCTATATACACTTACCTGTTTCTGTGAAGGATTCCTTAGTGAAGGAATCAAATACTGGCTACCAAGTTCAACTCTMGTCTTCTTCCCTGTAAACATGACAGCAGAGATAGAAAGGCTTGAGGAAGAATTACAAGATTAAGATAGAAATTTATACAAATAAATTCAATTGCATCAAGTGATCACCATCAACATGTCCTATTTGCTTCAGCGAGAACTGTGCCTCTGAAATGTCTTAGGAAATAGGTGTAGATTAGTTAATATGAATTTACTATCATTGCAGATATAAAACCTATTTAGACAGCTTGATGAGTGACCTCATTTTAAGTCTGCACATTTTAATCTAACTTTGTTTAGTTAGATTATTTATTTGGGGAAGAACATTAATGACAACGAGTTCAGGTATTTGATCTTTAAACTGAGATTGCATGTCTGTCTTAAGGCTTAGTATTGCATTTTAGGTAAACATTACTGAATTAGATGTAAAAACTTCTGGCTGAAATTTTGTAGTTAAGGTGATCCTAATAGCTGTAAAGTTGTGACATTTCTGAGATTCTGATGGAATTTTTAAAAGTAATCAATTTAATATATAAGACAGAGAATATAGCTGTTGGAGCCTATATTTACCCTAGCATATTACAGATACAGACATCCAAAGAAGTCAATAAATTTAAATCAGCCTATCTTAATGCATTACATTCCTTGCCTCAAGACATTAATGAGGTAAACAGATCGGTGAAGGTTTTTTAGGAAGATTAGATATGTGTCTGAATAAGAACAAAGAGCAGTCCAGCTTTGTTGTGTTCAGATGACATTCTTTTAAGTTTCTTAACTTTTAAAGTGTCTGTATACAGTACCTTGACTCAATAATATCTTGAGGCAGTAATGAATGCCCTGATTCAAGTCGGGTTGAAATCAATGGTAACTTCAATGAAATCAAGTTAACCTCAATGGAACTTGAATCAGGTCCTAAATTCTGGATGGTAATTGCTGCTGGATTAACTACTGTACGACACCATCTTTATGCTAATTTAGCTTCATCAGAACCAAGTTGGCATACTAAAATGCACATAGAAGCTTTTAGTTTTGTTTCAACTACAACTAGTTGGAAAATGGGGAAAAAACTCTTTGAGCTCAGGCTTCCATTGTCCTCCCATGATTCCTGGCACTTAGTCACCAGAACAGTCATCTCTGTCACAGGAATATTGTCATTTATTTTCCAGCAGTTGGTGCGTCTTTCAATCTGTGATTCACTCATGTCTAAAAGCAGGCCAGCATGGACTAAAAAGCAGTTTTGAGAAGGTGATCAGTATTTCTTGAACATAGACTGAAGGTTTTGCACTTCAGCACACATGAGGTAGGACCCTATCTGGAAAATAAGACTATTTTCAGGTTGGAAGTGTTACTGTAGATTTACTTAGTCAGATTATGATCTGTTTATTCAAAGCTGTAAACATCCAAGAGATTAAATGACAAATTGTCTCAACTCATGATGTTCAGAAGTTGAGAGTAATTCTGTCTGCAAGTGGGATACAAGAAAGAAGAACTTATTTGAATTAAGCTTCAGTATTTTCTTTTAAAAGAAAACAAAGAAGCCAAAATAAAAAAGAGAAACAAGATTAGAACCCTAACACTATACTTTTAGAACTTCTTCTTCCTTCAAAACTAGCAGAAAAGAGAATAAATGAAAAATGAATAATATACTAAAATTATAACTTTGCACCGTTACAAAACATTAAGATAATGAAAGAAAATAAGTTCTCTTTTCTCATGTGAAAATTTGTTTTCAGATGGTGACAAAACTGAACACAGATAACGTAGGTGATTCAAATCATAGRTATATTGACATGAAATTATAGTGATAATCAGTTTGACAGTCTTTTTTGTTGGGTGGTTTAGCTTTATTTTGAAAAATGCTTTCACTGAGCAGTCTATTTGGATGGAGATTCCCACACTGGGTTTGTAGATCCATGGTGCTTTGTTGTTTTATGGTGTTACCAGGCATATTACAGATTAGATCTGAGGTTCATTGGAGATTAGGGAGAAGGGTGCTAAAAGTTTAGAAAAGAGTGTTTATATTAACAGTAATTCAGTTTAACAGGAGTGCATGAGTTGATCAACACAATTCATACAGAGGCTTGTCACACCTATGTGGCTTGGGGGATTTACTTCAGACAAGATTTAGTCTGGTCCCTTGAGATGAATGCCTCTAGGACACATTTAGTTTGAAGCTTTCTGGAGAGAAAAAGTTTTAGGCAGGTGCTGGCGGAGTTGTGGGGAAGTATCATGGCCAAGAACTTGTGTCTTTCTGCATGGACTGGACAATATGGAGCTGTCATTTGGGTTTTCTCCAGCAGGTATCTGCTCTGAGGGGACCCAACCACTCACAAACTGAATGTGAGGGCCATCAGGGGACCCACTCCACTGCTGCCCCACTGAGGTGCCCACTAACACGGCATGGCTGGAGCCTCCATCCAGACTGTTTCTGAACAGCCACAACATCCGTCAGTTTTCATAAATAATGGAAAGGGATGGTTGTATGCAAATGAGTGTTTTGAACATCTCTGTGGAATAGCAACAATAGGAAAAAAATTAAAGCAATTCAGTAGAAAATTACAGAAAATTAGCCTAGAAACAGCACTAGAAGGCTTAACACTATTAAATAGACCTGAAATTGCCAACCAGAGTAGGATAACCCAGAAAGAACCAACCTTAAAATTCCTTGCATGCAGCACTTCAAGGCAGCACAAATGGCAATGCTCACAGTAGCTGAAATTTGCTATGTTCCAGTCTTGATTTTTATCTCATTTATCCAAATGGAAGAACCTGAGATTTAGTTTAAGAAACTTTATTTGCACTAACATTAGTAAGATCAAGATTTTGTTTTGCAAACAAGGGAAACATGATATTTAGAGTTTTCCAAAGACAAGCCAGTTAGCTAGTGTTTAATGACAGGTTTTATRTATGTGCAGCTAATGAATGGTGGAGAGTGATTACAGTGGGGGCATAGTAATAAGCAAGGGTGCTATAGCAATAATTAAGAGCAGATATAAATCAATGGCATTTTACTAACCTCAGTTCAGCTGGCTTGATAGAAATCAAGCAAGAATTTTACCCTAAGGCCTAGCACAGAAATCCATGGGTTTGAATCCTCCTGTCTTGACTCAGAAATATTTTTCTTTAATTTCAGTGCAGATTCGTGGTTGAACAAGAATTTCAGGATTCTGCCATTGCTTAACACAATGAATAACTCTCTCATTAGCAGCTTATTTAGATTTGAAATATATCTAAATATATTTCCACTTTTCTTATGTTCAACTGGGGAATGTAAGTTACATTCCCCAGTTTAAAAAAAAAAATCTAAGCACATAAATAACAACAAAATAAGTGACCAAAATTTTTTTGTGTGTTATCTAAAAAATGTAGAAGTTACTTCCTCACTGTAGGGGAGGAAGTTAAGTAACATGAGCTTTCTTCTTCATTTTCTTTCTTGTTTCTTTTACTTTGATTTCTGTGACATAACAAGATGTTTAAATAATTATTATTTATGAGAAAAGAAAAAAGTACACAAAGACAAAAAAGGTGTTCATGGTAAATTCACGCTTCAGTTTTGAGTATTCAGTTGAGTATTTTTTGTGTGAATAAACTAGTCTTCCAATTTTTTTCACATTTCTTTTTCAAGAACACGTGAAAATACTGAATTTGATCTCGTGGCTTGGTAAGAGTGGGTCTGAGCATCCTCTGTTTCCGCTGAGTCGTGAGACTGTGCTCTGATAGCACTTAGCATTAGGTTGTCAAGGCACACAAAAGCCCTTGTAAACCTTTTAGGTTGCTCCTGGAACTCGGGCAGCAGCAGTGCTGTGAAATGCCTGTCATACGCAAAAACGTTCGGCAAGCACAAAGGCATGTAAGCAAACACGCTGAGCTTCTGTGTACTRGAATACCACTACCCAGAGGTTTTGTAGCACGTGGCTTTGCAGCCTGCGTTAGGGTTTAGCAACTCAAGGAAAATGGTGGAAATAGTCAAGCTTCATTTCTTTAAGACACTGTGAGACAAAAGAAGTCATAACTTGAAGCAAACAAGAGTCTTTAAACAAAACTTACCTAGAAACATATATGTATATGCACAGGCATATGTAATGCTGCCGGTATACCGCACAATCACATCTCTGAAAACACAGCTGCTTAGTTCCATAAAGTTCTTCTTCTTCAGTGAAAAATTTCAGCAAACATCAATAGCCTAGGAGGAAAAAATCAACAATCACAAAACCAGCTTCTCTAACGCATATGCATCCCTCAGTCCGAACCTGAGCTCGTAAGGGCTGCTGATTGGAGTTCCCACCAAAGTCCTTCATGGGAGAATTTGAGTATCATTTGAGAGGTGACTCTGTAAATCTTGACACAAATAGAAGACTCACGGGGCTCTTTCCCTTTACCTTGTCTGTGTTAGACAACAGCGAAAGAGTATCCTGCACTTCTCGGCAGGCCCGGGGCCCAGCAGGCATTGCTGCCTCAGTCAGCCCTTACCTTCCCAGACACGACCCCTTTTCTGCCCTTCTCCCTCGGAGTCGGGTGCAGCCGTGGCATTGGGTGTTCCCCACCCTGGCTTGCCTCGCGGACTGGTGCCAGCGGAGTCGGGTTGAGTTTACCGTGGATGCACTTCTCAGAAAAGCGCTTGTGAACAAAAGACCAGCCTTAAATTTAAGTACTAAGCCTCGAGCAACCCACTTTAAATCAGTCTTCATCATACCTGTTGAGAAACCCTGCATCTACTGCCTGTTACTCCTCCTTCACTTCACAGACTTCATAGAGTGTGCAAAACGCAAACTGCAGTGAGGGACGAAGTGCTACCGATGAGTGTCAAAGTCACCCGTGAGTGTGACGGGAAGCGGCAGCAACGCCGGTGACTGAAGCTGCAGCTGACTGGCAGGGCTCCTCGGTCCCTGGCACATTGCATAAACTGCCCTCCGAGTCACACTCTTTGCATGCACCTGCCAGATTTGTAAAGCACAAACATAGACCAAGGAGCATTTCAGGCAGTTTCTTGCTGTTTTGTTAGGATTTAGGGTTTTTTAGGGAAGTAAGTTTGTTTTTTTTTTCACATTTTTTTTCTTCCCAAGGTTGTAAAAATCAGAAATAGAGATAATGATGACTGGAGAATAACTGTTGAAATTGGAGGAAACATAGACGTTAATGATACATTGCTTCAATTACTATGAAGTACTTTGTCATAAGTTTCTCCTCAGGATTTGAAATGGAAAATGTCCTTTGTGTGGGGGAGAAAACTAAGCTTGCCTAATACCCTTTATGTAGCTCCTATGTAAAAATGCTGATGAAGAAAGGCACATAATGAGAATTTAGCAGTGGGGGACAGTTCATCCCAACTTAGGGGACTTAGGCATGGATGTAGCTGATCAGAATTTCAACTGTGAAAGAGTAAAAAGCTAACATAGCTCAAAGGTACAGATGTGAGGGAGCAGGATATATATGGAAGAGACATTTCAGTCAGTCAGCTAGGGTAAAAGATGGTGGTRTGTTAGTGACAGAGGTGAAAGCAGGACTCTGCACTGCAATAGTGACTGGTAAGTTGAGGAAGGGTTTACATTCACTACCACTAAGGATAATGTTTGCAAAGAAGTATCATTTATGCTAGTGGTCTCCCTTCTTGCAACTTTAAATGAAACACACTCAATTCCTTTGCTCGCTGGACACAGGCAATACATTTTGCAGACATTTCCTTAGCTCAGTTTTTGTAGACTACATTGGTGCACATATTCCCAGGTATTTTGATGTTTGGCTGAACTGCAGCAAACGTAAGACTTTACTGAGGCTGAATCAAGTACTAGGACTGGGGTGCTCTAAGATGTTCATCTCCTTGACATTTCACTCCCATAACAAAGACTTTGCATTACACAGAGCCAGGCCACATAGTTCCTGACCAACAGCCACACACAGCTCCTTCCCTAGGACATACAATATCCATTACTAAGAGACATGCAGAAGAATTATCCAATGCAATGTAACAAATGTCCTCTGATATATGCATTACACCAAACCAAGCTGGGGGGCAGCTTCTCAAATTGGTGTGGGTAGTCAGCTAACTAACACTGTTGAGATTTGAACATTTTAAACCTTAGTATATTACTGGACTTCAGCCTTACTGAGACATTCTTTCCACATACTTCTAAAACAAGTGCAATGATTTGTGGACAACAACTCACATCCTTAGAGAGTAAACAAATATTCTTGGCAACAGGATTAATACCTACCAGCTCAGCTTCAGTGCAGAGCAGCCGTGGGTGGACATCCTGGGATCCTACCACCTATCATCTCCTCTGTTTTGAGTGCAGCAGTACCCCTGCCTGAACTGGGACATCACTTCCAGCCACAAAGGCTGATCTTCTAGATGGGGGTTGTTTGGTTTGTTAATGGGATTTTTTTTCCCCCATGATTCCATTCCATTCATTATTATTAAAATCTTGAAAAGAAAGAGGTCTTTCAGTTTATAAGTTAATAGTTCAAAGTGAGTCAATTGTTATCTCTGGAATATGACATGAGACCCTATCAACAGTGAAATGGTTCCCTATAGATGTCTAACAGCCAACAAGTTGTCAGCTTAAATGTTGTTTCTCTCTGAAGACCAGCCGAAATGATGGGAGGGCCTGGCTTCTGCTGTAAGTGTAGCAGAGAGTACTCCTGAGAGGGACAAACCCACCAAGTGTCTGGGAAAAAGAAAAAAAAATCCACCTTCTTTTGCAGACAAAGACTGCTACACAGGAGTATGAATCTTGGCAACTGCCAGGGTCTGTTTTATCCCTGGCAGAGCACACTGCATCCAGAACAGCCTCCGCACAGAAGCAGCAGTAGCTCTTTGCTGCTCTCCCTGGCCAATGTGCTGCTCCTCCAAGGGCAGAGCTCCTCCGAGGGCAGAGCCCCTTGCGGCACCCTGTAGCTTTGTGGGACATAAAGGTAAGGCAAAGCAATAGATCCCAGCAGGCTAGGAGGAAATGAGTTATGATCCCCCACGAGATAGCAGGATGCCATGAAACGCAGCAGACTGGAAGGTAAATCAATGTGGGAGAGCACAGATGATGCCGAGATGCGCTTTCCTCGAAACTCTGGAGATTCGTTTGAAACATGATTAAATTGATGTCCTTTAGCTGGATTGATGAAATAGCTTAAAGAAGGGGGGGTCTAACATTAAACTAGCGTATGGAAAAAAAGGAAGGATCCATCATCTCTTTTGTATGTAGAAAATAGTCTTGAGTCATGGTCTTGTTCTGAGCATACGCTAAGATCAAGCATAATGTCAGTTTAGTGACAGCAGCCTCTATAAAAAGAGATAGGGGCATCAGGGTGCTTTTTGATTTGTATCATTGCCTTGATTTTTCTTGACCAGTCCGATCTTTTAGGGGCCACAACCTTAACTTTGTGTGGAAACTTTATTCTTCGCTGAAAATGAAATTGTCACCAGTCAGTCACCCTACATGCAGAGAAAATGCCTGAAAATAGGTCCCAAAATCAAAATGAAAAGAGAGGAATCCCCAAACAGGCATATTTTCAGGATCCCAGCACCTGTCTGGGACCTGGCTCATCATGTTGAGTGCTTGTGGTGAGCAGTGCTGGAGGCGCCTTTCCTGGTTTCCTCACGCCCAGGCATGAGTGTGAGCGACCACCTGGCACTAGCCTGTGCTCCAGTCCCTGCCCTGTCAAGCGTAAGCACTTGGAGAGCTGAACCCACCATATGTGTCACGCTTGCTCGAGGACATTGCCTTAGAAAGACAACTCACTGCCACAGTTTCATTAATTCCCATGAGCACAAGATCATCCTGTCAGTGCTTAGGCTAATCTGATTCACAAATCAAGCTGTGCTGTCTTTGCATTGTGTTGAAGATCACTCAAGTTGGTTTTGAATGATTTAATATTTATCAGTTTAAGTCTGGACTCCAATCTAATTGACTGAATTTACAAAGCTTCCTATTCTTTAATTCATGCATTTATTCATGTTTTCTGTGAGAATTTAGTTCTGAGAGATGGGAGGAGTTAAAAAAGAAAGCTACATTAATTACTTCATGCTTCTGGCAGTCCATAAAGTTTTGAAACATCTAAATATTTTCTTAGATGTTTCAATCTGAAGCATTCCGAGAAGACCTCAGACAGTAACCTTTAATGGAAATCTTGAGAAATTTAGTAGTCTCTCTCTGTTTTACTTTCAAAATGCAAGCACACAGACTTTTAAAAATACTTTTGCTTTATGTTTATATATGAATATTGGAAAAAAATAAAGAACCGCCATGAGAAATGTCTCTGAAACAGGACATTTTACCAAGCTGCAGCTTAAGTGAATGTGTAACAAAGGCTGCCWCCAGCTAAAACGTGCCATTACTGCACACAGGATGAAATAAAGCACAAAAGCCCAAACACACAAAACCAAACCCTGTGACTTGATTTACACATGCAAGGATTTCCCTTGCTTGCCAGCTTAGAGTATTTGATTTGTTAATTTTGCCGTTGCTGGGAGAGAGGGTGTTATTTTGTTTGTCTGGTTGGATTAGCATTCCTTTTTTTCTTGTTGAATTTCAGATGAAGTCAAAAACTCAAAGCAAGCTAAGACTTAAAGAAAGTACTACATCTAAACTGTTTGTCACTAAATGCTGTTTGGAGAGATAATTGTGGAAATAACAAAGAGGTACTGATGCTGATCTTTGCGCCTTTGTCCGTCATGCCTCAGAAGACTAATTTTTTCTGCTTAAATTGATACCAGAAGAGATTCAGTACTTACTTAATAGTATCTAGAAATTAAGCTAAAGATGTTTCATGGATTTGGTTGGATTAAAGTTAATGCTATTTCAAGGAAGATTATTGTTTTCTTAATTAAGTGTAATTATTTTCTTTTGTTAATTGCTGAGTAGGTGAGGACGACTTAGCAACACACATTCCTTTTACCTAATAGCTCTGCAGTTTTAAGTTTTCCCTTCTTTTCTTCAGAAGATGAAAACCCATAGAGGATTTTGTCTAATCCCCTATGTTTCTGCCTCTGCTCCAGCAGAAGGGCAGAAACCAGAGTTACAAAGTACCATGAAAAATCCCATCAGTCTTCTCTATAGAGCTAGTATTTGCCGCAGAACCCAATGGGACTAGGAGGAACAGAAAATAATCRTATATAAAAGCTGATGGGAGTTTTCCCTGGGTTTAACCAGGAGAGATTCATTCAGAAAAGAGAGTTGCTTTCAGGGCAAGATGTTGGGCTGTTTCCAGCTTTGCTGGGTTAAGCACATGTCTGGGGTGTGTTTAAGTCTCTTCACTAACCTTACCAGCCTCCGTGTCCTGTTGGTGCTCCTGTGCTGCGTCCTGACGGTTCTCCTGCAGGCAAAGTTAAGGGGAAGCTGGAGCGCCCTTCGCGCACCTGGGACAGGCGTGCCATGGCCAAGGCCAGGCGTCTTCCTGTGGCTTGGCCTGAGGGGTGCTCAGCCTGGTCCCTGGCCCAAGGCAGCCGCATGGCTGCCCCGGCCACTTCCACAGGCAGCCAGTGAGGAAAGAGCCTGTCGGTACTCCCCATGTGAGCTCCCCAGATGTGAGCATCCAAAATGCAAGATTTGGATCCTTACTGCTGTGTTTTCGCTGTTCTGCTTTTGCTTTTTTGGCCTTGTTATTTAGCAGCTAATCTACTCTGGGGACCTGGAGAAAAGTAGAAAAGGTGCTTTAGGTAATTTAATTTGTATTTTCACTGCTAAGTGAGCTGGCTGTAGTGAGAATGAAAGCGGAGAAGATTGTTAGTGCCTTCAGCTATCCCGAAGTTAAGTCAGAAGCTTTTCCATGTAGATAGTGGGAGGATTACATTTAAAACTCATGAAGACAACCCTGGGAAAGACCAGATTAGTTCTGATGTGTTATTCCAGCCTTTACCGTTATATGAGCAGCAGATGGTTCATCATGTTATATTTTATTGACCTACAGGAAGTGATAGAAGAGGCATTTTTGTCACTCCTACTTGCTACAGAACCTATAAAAGTTGCTTTTTAGCTGTTAGGTAATGACTTCAAATTGGGAATCTGTCTTGTTTAATGAGGAAAGTAAAAGAGACAAAAATCAATGGGAGCAAGGTTTGTAAATATGTTATCTGAATCCCTTGGGCTTATTAAGTAGGATAGGTTTGTAGATGGCAAGAGCCATATGGAAATCCTTGCGGTAATTTCATGCAGTGTTGTTTTGTAGTTGTAATTCTTTGGCTGCACACATGTTTTCCCGTCTGACCGGACTAACTAAAATGGGTGAGTCACCCATTAAGAGGATTAAATGCTTCTGGCTAGAAGGAAGCAGCGTCTAAGCTTTCTACTGAGGCATAGAGTCGAASTAGTACGAGAAAAGAAACTCAAGAAATGGTCTCATTTTAATTTCTGATATGCTTAGATAACAGAAGAATTTGGAGCTGCTCTATTTCAAATGAGAAACCTGACTTAAATGGCTTACAACTGACCATTCAGAGGTAAATCAAGTTAAAATATAAACTGAATTCCTAAAATCATCCTACATACCTTTCTTTGAGCTGTGTTTGCTAAAACAAGTAGGGTTTGGAGTTTGGTTCATCTCTTGAATGTTTTATAGCATCAAAAAGTTATGTTAAGACTATAAATTCTGACAGAATTGTAATGGTAGGACATAAGAGCTCCCACTTTGTTGAAGTTTGTATAGTGAGAGATTGTACCCCCTGGGCCAAATTTAGACAAATGAAGACTGGAAAATGTGGCAGCAGTTCCCATAAAATTGTAGACCAAACCCATGGGATGTCTGTGAGCTGTATGAGCTTAGTTCAGTAAGAGAAAGAAAGAGGTCAGTAATAAAGCTGGCAGGAATTTATATAACTAATCAAGTGCCAGTTTCAGACAGCTGGACACACAGAGCCCATATGATTCACATGCCAGCAAGGGAGGAGGCAGGAGGGCAGGTGAACAGATAGCGAGGCAGCGGGCAACACCAGTGAGCAAGCTGCTTTCGTATGCAGCTCTGATCAACTTGGTTACTCTC
Organism: Rhea americana; assembly: GCF_003343005.1. NCBI lineage: Eukaryota > Metazoa > Chordata > Aves > Rheiformes > Rheidae > Rhea > Rhea americana. The sequence goes on along the minus strand of NW_028187044.1, from coordinate 2,782,585 downwards.
AGAGAGTCTTTAGCTGAAAGCTGCATTTACTTAATAAATTAATAGTTTCTAAATGACAAATGAAGGCATAAGGATGACTCTCCTGTGAAATAACATTGCTTGACCAGTTACATTCCCAAGGAAAATTTTCAAAAGCAGAGAGAGTTCTTTGGTATCTGGCTTCCCCGGAGTGGGCTGTGAGAGTCTAACATGTATTAAACACCAGTCAGCCGTTTCCTTTGCTCGGTGCTTACCTGATGGGTTGCCACTGTGTGTTAATTCATGCTTCAAATCTTAGAAGTTTACAGGAGTGCATTGCTGGGAGTAACTTCTGATTTCTTACTGTGTAAGCAAGGCAGCATCAGTCCACAAATGCAAAAGCACACTTCTGTAACCCCGAAAAGAAAGACAGCTAATTTCAAAAGCCTTCTTGAATTTGTACTTTGGGCGAGATGCTTTAAGAGCAGGCAAACAAAGTTCAAGGCCAAGGCAACTGTAGGCCTCCCAGAGGACTCGTGCCTCCGCCTATCCTTTGCACGGTAACAAGGCACAGTGGCTGCTTGATGAAATACCATGCAGCACGTTCCAGTTGGTGCTCTGCAGATTTTTCAACTGGGAAGTTTCCTGTCAGCTGTGTAGCAGCTTTTATTGACTGAGCAAGAAGGCCAGCGCAGCCAAAAACACGAAAAAAAGAAAAAATAGTCATGAGTTAGAGAAACTGAAATGAGTTTCTGCAATATTCTGGGCAGGGTAATGCCCTTGTCTTGTGAAACCCTGCTGTAGTAAAGAGTGAAAAAAACTCCCCTTTGGACTGGAGTAAATACTATTACTACTTAAAGAGTATTTTGAATCACTGAAGACTAAAGCAATAAGTCAGGCACTGAATGAAACATGCATTTGAACTAGTTTTCCCCTGCAACATACCAGTAGCTTTACTAAAATGGTCTGGACTTGGTGTTTACCTCTACTTTCATCCTCTACCTCGACCTACAAAGCTTACTGTCTTCTACATTACTAAAATCAAAATAATCTTTTTTTGCAAACTGAATTAAGCAGTCCAACTTCATGATTTTCACTAGTTAATCAAGCTGGTCTAGCACGAAAGCAGCCTACGTATCTTTACCCAAAGCTCAGCATACCCTTAGCCTGGGAGCAGCCCTGAACCGCTGCTCTGCCGTTGTCATACCCTTGTACTATCCCTTTGACTCCTCTCTCCATGACTTCAGCAGTAGGATCAATGGTTCATATTCCTAAAAGTGATCATAAAAAACAGAGACTACCATACTTTCAATAGCTGTTCCTGACCTTGCCCTCCCTGGGGGCTCTGGCTGCCTGATGATGCCATTGAGCATGTTGCCTTTATCTCTGAAGCATGTGGTGTCCCCTAAAACAGCCACATCCAGGGAGATTTGTCTTTTCTCCTCTAAGCAGGGAAGTGGTCTTTCATTCTAACTGGATCAGAGCTTATGCTGCTCTCCTCTCTCCCAGCAAGTGCTAAATCTGCTTATAAAGGGTGATACCAGGTCTGTTTTCCCTCTAACCATTTTCCATAATAAAAGCAAAACAAAATAATTTATGTGCAGCTCTTACTGGCCAGTTTGTCCTCTTTTCAGACTTACTATAAGAAGCCAAAAAAGTTGGAAAGCAGCATTTGACTTCTATCTTTTTCTTTCTCTTCTCTTCTCTTCTCTTCTCTTCTCTTCTCTTCTCTTCTCTTCTCTTCTCTTCTCTTCTCTTCTCTTCTCTTCTCTTCTCTTCTTTTTGTATTGCCTGGTCTTGTTCAAGTATCCTAAACCAGGGCACAAATAGGCCTGCTAGGCCCATGATTCAGAGGTAACCTCCAGATTGGATCCAAATCACTGAGCAGAGTGAGAGAAATGTGGTGCTTGGTGGGCAGCGACCAGTCCGGTGCTCAGGGGGCCGAGGCTGAACTCGTTGGGGCACCGGATGCTGCCCAGCAAGCTGCTCAGGTTGCAGCTGCTGGTGGGGCCGGCAGGAGGAGGTTTTAGCTGATAATCTTACAGACAACCCTGCAAAGTAGTGGCTATGTGGACTCCATACCAGTACATTTCTTAGCTGCGTGCTTAGCTGCGAGCCCGTGAGAAGTCTTGCCAGCAGTCGCTCCCGGAGGGCCACGGCCTGAGAGCTCGGTGCCTGACAGCTGCCAGAGCTGCTTCGAGCTTTATTTCTTAGTTTGCCCTCCTCAGCATGTAAGTCACAGTTTTCTTATTTATTCACTGAGTGACAGCTGGGGACAAATCATAGTAATTTACAATGTGAGCTTTGCTCTGAGCAACTTAGGCACACCGTGAAACATACCTGCATCACTCAAATATTTTTCCCAAATTGTAAATATGTACTCAAATTGAGAGCGTATTTCATATTTGAGAACTGATTATGCACAGAAATTGTTTGGCAAATGTTTTCAGAATGATGAGTAAACAGTAAAAAAAAAAAAAAAAAAAAGCCAGTATTCCCTGATAATACACACAAACAGAACAAAAAGGTAGAATTCACCAGCTACATTATTCATTACAAATTATTCAGCCAACTCTAATATACTTTCTTTCCTTCTCTCTTAAGAAGAGATCAGGGAATACATTTTTCAATATATTTCTATTTGATTTCTGCTTTCATTGAAAGGGTTTCACATTTGAAAGTTATAATCCACTAGAGATAAACTTTGTGAAAATAGCCTATTCCCTTATGTCAGCCTACCATTACCTTGCTCTGTCCTTTCAATAACCCACCTTTGTTTCCAAAGAGTAAAATAGCATTTCCACATTCCTGAGCCACAAGTCATTAGCCAAGGAGCGTCTCACAGCCACAGCTCTGCATGAGGAGGCATCTAGGAGTCTTCACACCACTGTTGGAGCAGAACAGGCAGAAAAGCTGTTGTGTTGTTATTTTAAACAAACAGCTGAGTTTCCTTTCCAATAAAGTTAACAGACCTGCACAGGATAGGCGCAGGGAAAAGATRGTTTCATCACCCTTCTGTTCAAGCTAGAAAATGTTGTTCTTCGCTCTTTGGATTTCAGCAGTCCTTGCCAGAGTAGCCTCCCCGAGGCCGCGGAGACGCAGGCATCCCCTGGGGGCCCGGCGGAGCCCTGGCTTACCCTTCGCACCGGTGAGTTTAACGGCAGAGCCGTGTCTGTGGCCAGCCTCCAGCAGAGCGCCCAGAGCCCACGCACGACACTGCCAGGAGCTCACCTAATTCAATGTCCTCCGCTTTCTGGTACCCACCGTGCTGGTGGCTTCAGGCACAACAGCAAAAGCTAAGCCTCGAGTGAAGCCGCTTTCATACRCGTGGCTGTGCGGAGAGTTTGTGTTATGCTTTTCCCTCAGGGCATCCGCAGGGATTCTCCTTGTGCTCCACCACTTCTTAACCGGGGGCGTTGGGGCGGCTGCGGCGCTGGCAGCAGAGCAGCACGGGCAGCCCCACGCAGGCCCGCTGCGCGGGAACGGCCCCGGCTGCATGGGCTGCATCGCCGCCTGCCCCTCCTCGAGGCGCCACGGCCAGCGAGCAAGCGTTTGCCTTGGCAGCGGCAAAGAGCAGGCTCACCTAGCCCTCGCTGAAAGATGGGATAACAATTTGCGATTCCTTGCTCCCCCTCCCCCTCAAGTGTTTGAAGTTGTTTCCATTTTAAGGTATTTGAATTAAATAATTCTTGTGCTTATTCCCTGCATGTTTCGTCCCAAAATTTTGTGAGTTTCTCAGCATGATATTTGAAATAAATTCTATCTTCAGATGCTTAAATATTTAATGTTCCCCTCCCAGCAAACCCTGGGAAGGCATAAGCACAGAGAAACACGCACAATTTCTTGTTTTGTCATTCTGTGCAGTAAGTGACATCAGTTCTTCTCAATGGCTATTTTTATCCACTTACCTTTTTTCCCCCTTCTTGCCACTGTGCAGCTTTTCTAAACTTTCCCCATTTCTGTAGGAAAAAATGTAACTCRGACAAAAAAAGTTTTTCTTTTGGAAAGTTACCATGTTTAAGCTATACATTTTGAGAGTGAGATTGCAAATGGGGAAGGGGGGAGGAAATAAATGAGAGGAAAAAGTTTCACTGATTCTATTATACTCAGTGAAAACTTTTTTTTTTTTTCCCCTTTTTTCCCCACTGTGAAATTTTCCAGTGGGGAAAGAAGACGTGTATAAAAATATCTATTGGAAAAAGCAGCATTTTCTGCTGTGAAAGACTTATAACTGAGAGACTGAATCTGCCCCAGCACTGGCACTTGGTTGATAAACAAAGAGACAGTTATCCATAACTCCGTGGATAACACAAAGAAGGTCAGGCAGAATTTGGCATATTGGTGTGACTGCTTTTGGAAACTATTACATAGATGGCATGAATGCAGTTACCTGCATTCATCAAAGGTTACTAAGAATGAGAAAACTATGAGGAGACTGGCATTCTCATTTTCCAGAGCTGGCTTTTTAGCAAGCTTTCTTGGATTGCTGGACAACAGATACTTGAATTTTGGCAGAGCCATTCAGTCAGTGGCTTAAGGTCTGAGMCCAATGCTTCTGCATGTCTCCATCAAAGTATTTTAGCTCTCGTGAGAACTCTGTGAGTATCTATGCCAAGRAAGAGTTATGTTCCCAGTGAAACCAGAAGTAATTAAAAGATCACACCGRTGTATTTGGCTCTGTAGGAAAAAAATAAGATTCCTAAGGAATGTTTGACTTCTCCAAAGGCAGGGTGATAACTGTGAGGTGAAGGAAAGTTCATAGCACCCTATGTTGTTTCAAACTAGTCCTGCCCCAGCATGCATCTCCGGATACCAAGGCCTTAATAGGTGACACCATGCAGCATTTTCTTTTCTTCTTCTAGGGCCTGGAAAATTCACAACAGTATGTTTATTTGTATTTGGATCTAAACATTATATCAAATGTGCTTTCACTGCCATTTGTTCTAAAACAAAGGTAGAAATATATAATCTAAATGTAAACTTGTACATGAATAATGGATAAAAAGGGGACCRTAATGACATTCTGTGGAAAAATATGATAGATGCATACAGAAAGGCAACTGGGAGAAAATACATTTATTTTGAAACAAAAACTGCAAAGTAGGAAACAGTGATTCTGTAGACTTTCCTTCTGTCAGAACATGATACCATAAGCTCTTTTGATTCTTAAGGAAAGCCCTTCAATTTACTTTTCTGTAGCTTTTAAGACACTAAAGAAAAAGGAAGGAAGCCTGGATCATGGAAGGAATATCTGCTACTTTATGTTTCCTCAAATATTCTATAAGTAGGACTTCTTGGTCATTGTGTTGGRAAAATGTAGCTGCCATTAGGAAGACTTTCAGAAGAACAAAACAGGAATAATGAGATACTTACTTAAGACAACAGCTAGCCTTTGAGCACCAGATAACATTATAGCTTGTTATTTCTAAAGCCTCCATGACTTGCATACGCAGCGCAGTAAGACTGGCTTGTGCCAGTCTTTCCTAGAGAACTGGTAATTACTGGTAGTAACTTTCTTGATGCAGCAGTGTCCTTACCAATCTCTGTATGACCTCTTCAGCTTAGGGACTCTGATACCGTATCTTCCATCTGGCAGGTGGACAGCCCAGCAGGGTCATGCAGGAGGGCAGTGGGAGCTTTCTGTGAAAATGCATTTGGCCACTTTTGGAGAAACAAGTTTTCAGTTACATACTGGTTGAGGCAGTATGCTAAGCTCAAAGGACCAGGTCGCTCCATGGTCCCAAAGGGCACTGCTGAACAGGCGGTTCTGTCAGTAGCACAGCTAATGAAACCTGATTGCTTCTGGACCTGTGTCACATGGGCCAATTCATTTTTTTAACTCTGTTACAGATGGAGTTTTGTTGACTCTTGTACACCTCTACAGTTTATCTCTTTTTCCCCTAAAGCCTTTTCTCCTGTTCCACAATGAATATATGGCAGCATTCAACCGCAGAAAATAGACACCTGCATTGAATATTATCAGAGTTTTGCAAATTCCCACCTTTCTTTCTCTGACTCTCTATTCCTATGACACTCAAATTCATAATCTTGAAAGCTGCAAAACATGGTCATGTTCAGTCACCGAAGTGTCTGAGACAGAAGTAGTGTTTTTGTGTGGTTCCTGTATCATCAAAACCTCTTGCATTACGCTGACTCCTGCATGTGAAGCAAGCAAGTGGTAGTAGCTGGAGGGTTTGAAACTGTGTGCAYCCCTGAGCAACCAGCTGAGCTGTGTCTCGAGAATAATCTCAGAGATGCTGTGCACTGCCCCTTCTGCACCACTCTGCCTTGCAGCTAGGTCAGCACTTTGCAAAAGGCACATGGCTTTGTCTCTTAGAGATCTTAAAATGATCATTTCTGTTCTTTAAAATACTACTTGAAATCATTAATAAGTTGAAATAATAATAGGATTCAAGAGCTGCTTTCTCAGAGATTTTATGTTATTTGGAAATAAATCTCTATATATTCCACCCCCAACTGAGTAGCCAAAGCATTCTTGATTTAGGAGTTTGTCCACACAGCAATAGTAATTTCAGATCATGAAAATTCCTTTTTTATTGTGTCTAAGCTACAAATAAAGAAGTATTTATCCTATTATTTCAACTGCATTTCATGGTGGATTTTTGGTCCTTTTCCTAATACAAAGCCATAGCAGTGCTGTTGTACTATCTGCAGGAGGACAATGTTGAGATTTTGAGGCACTCATGTTCTGTGCTGTTAGACTAAGCAGATTATAGTAAAGACATCGGAGATTTTTATTATGTATTACAGTAGTACATTAGAATATTTTTGTAATAGTAGTTTATAATGAAGATCTCATTGCCTCCCATCAGTAAAATTATACATAGGATGCGCCAAAGAATTCAAAGCAGAACAAATAYCAAAGCAAAAGGATTTCCAGCTAACATAGTTACAGAATGGTATGTTTGAGGAAGATGCCTTTGTTTTACACCAGTTGTTCACTTTCTTAGGTTTTTGTTGCAAGTGTTGCATTTTTTTAGTTAGTGGAGCATTGAAAGATGAACATATGTGGGTTTTCACGCTATAATCTCATTTGGATACACTTGAGCAAACAATCTAATTATAGTTTGACTTTTCCTTCTTTTGTTACTTATTTTTCAAAATCTTTAAAGGCCATCACTGGCAACATCACCTCATAAAAACCTCTRGATTTTACTAGATAAATATATTGTTCTCAACAGGAATGGATATGCAGTGTAACGAAGGCAGTTATTTCTACATTTTTAATGAAATTCTATCCTTGCTTGATTTTCTTTTTCATTTTTTTTCTTTGCCTCAATTTCCTTGTGTGAGTTTTATGAAGAACTGTGAATCTGCTGTCCACAAGAGGAGCTTTTGTCACTGTATTTTGGCCACAAAATTCTCCTAAAAGTCTCCTTAACTATGACTATTCTCATTTTTTCTAGTATTTTCACCACTTCCACTTTTTCACTCTTTTTTACTATTTTCATTATTTGCACTTAACTTAGGCTATTTTCTTYCCATGTCAGTATTTTTCCATCAATWTGTTTCCTTTATTTCCAACAGCACCGCTCATGATTAATTCATTTCTGCAGAACTGCTCATCTTTCAGCCATAATAAGCTCCTGTACTGCATGTTGGCAAGATGTTAGTTGCTTTTGCTCCCACAGAGGAGAAGAGGCATGTTTGTCCTGACTGATGGGGACATCAGCAGCCTGGAATCTGGTTTCGCTCCTTCTGAGGACAACAGGGATTTTTTTTTTTTTCCTTTAAGTAGAAAAGCTTCATCCAGACTCGCTCTTCACTGTGCAGTCCTCCTGGGTGTGCCACACCAGGAGCATCCTGTTCCCTAGCATAGTGACTAACAGCATTCCTGTGTCCTGAAGGGTAAGTGGGACAGAGACATTTCCATATGTCCTCACGTTACTAACTGATGTCCATCTGTTGAGAAATATGCYTCTCTTTGTGAACAACAGAGAAACAAATCAGCACGAAATGCGTTTTTTTGCAGATGCTTCTCCAGATCAGGCAGGGCTCAATCACACTATTTCTATTGATGTGTTAATGAAATATGGTGAACAGAGAACTGCTGCAATAAAAACCCAAGCACATCAAAGTTATATCCTTTATAACTCATCCTTTGCAGGGAAGTAATGCTTTTCTGCTGCTTTTATGTTTGATATCTAGATATACGTACTACCCATATCTGGGGTTTGGTTTTGATTTTGTTACTGCACAGTCTGATATTTGAGAAAGATTTCTGGTGTTGTTATAGAAGTTAACCAAACTCAAATCTGCTGTTCTGTTATTCTTGATAGCTTTTATGGCACTTYTCGTATAAACGCAGTGGCAGGATGCACAACCACGTAGAGTGGAGAGGCTTCACTGTAAATCACCAAATTTACAGGAAAACAAGTTCTTCTACTTAAGAAATAACCAGGAAATGCATTTTAGCCAATTTGGTAGAAAGTGTAAAGCCTCAAAAGGTCTGTATTGCGAAAAGCTGCGTCGTTTACTTGGCAAAGGTGTGATCCATTTCTTCCCTGCTGATTTCTGTGGGCTTTAAACCAGGGATTTGTGTGTTTGTGTGGAGAAGTCACTGAGACTGCAGGAACGGCAGGGGCTGTGCATGAGGACTGCATGGAGGAATTTCTCAGGGTGGTGATAATAATCTTCAGGTCATGCTACCACTTCAGYGACTCACCTGTCCTACATCTTGCATCTTTGCTGCTCCTTAGCCGTGCTCCTTTGCAATACATTTAATGAGAGGAGAAAAGTAAGGTGGCTTAGCCTCTCTCAAGACGCTGATCCGCAAGTCCCTGCTCTGCAACCCTTCTCTGAGCCGGTCGAGGGTTTCCTGACCCCCCAGCATCCATCGCCCCTGCCCCAGCCGCTGCTGGGCCGGGCGCCTGCCCGAGCCACGGGGAGCATCCCCGCCACAAGGCAGAGGCAGGGGCAGAGCCAGCGGGCACCACGTTTTCATTCCTGCAGTGCTGGCTGCAGTGTTGGCCTCTTTTTCTGGGAAGTGTCTCTCCATTTCTTGCCTTCGAGGACAGTATTTCCTTGTGTCCTTTACTTTTTATTAGAGGTGTTAGTTCACATCTTCATGAAGGATTGTTTACATGGTCACAGAAACAGAATAGATTTACCTCTTTTTAAATGCCTTTTATCAATTTCCTCTTGCCTTAAAGTATGGGTTATTGACAAACCCCAGGCCTCTGTCACACCTACCTTCCTGGTTTAATAGCTRTCTCCCACCTGCCCTGTTGCTATGGTGCAGTTTCAGGGCTGCAGTGCGTTACAGTGTAACGAGGGCCGTGAGCTCTCGCAGCMGGAAGAGGCTGTGCGGTGACAATTAATAACTTTGCATGACTTAAATAAAGTTTTTCCGCGGGCATAAGGCAACCAGTGTGCTGACAGGAGTGGCGAAGGGTGCGTGTCGGATAACTCCCACCATCCCAGGTGCAGATGCATCACGGGACAAGGGAGTTGCCTACAAGAAGCTGGTAAAACGTTGACTGCATGTGGGAGAGAGACACATTTCTCAGCTGTAGRTTATAATATTTACCAACACTTTCAGTTAAGAACAAACAAACAAGCCTATGGCTCCTGCCGTTTTTCTTCTGGCTCATAAGTATAAAATTGGCAGGAAAACATGATGATCTTTTAAATGATGTGTGAGATTTCTGAACATTTTTGTACACCAACATGAAATGAAAAGTCTGATTTTTTTTCAGAGGAAAAAAAGGAGTCTTTGCATTACCTCCTTCCTTGCAATTATAGCTAGTTTTGTATCTTTATTGTGCACTATATTATTATGCACAGAACTGCTGGAACTATTGAAAAAACAGAAGAAAAACAAGATTTCTCTCTTTGGACTAGAACCTTCACTGTCTTCCTGTGAAAGTTAATTAGGCAGTGCCACTATTAGCTTAAAAAGCTAATGGTTCACTGTCCATCACATTTGCTGTTAGACGTACATTAACATATATGTTCATTTAATATAAATGAAACTACTCTTAAGTAAAACTACACTTTATTCTCTGACTATGAATGTTTGTAATAAAATACTCATTATCAATGCACAATAAAGCAAAACTAATGTACATATATGAAGTAGCATTTCACAACAGCTGCTAGAAAGATTTGAGAAACGTGTCCAGGCATAACATGATTCTTGCCATGTTAAACACAGATGTCAGGATTCCTTCTGGGAAAGTCCTACCACTAAGTTATGCTAAGGCAGAAAAGGTTAAAGGAAAAAAAAACTTTTTTTTAAATCTGAAAATAATATTGCATATAAAAGTGAGGAAGAAAACAAGACCTTACTGTAAAGGTGAGCTTCACAAAGGTGTGAGCCTGAAGCACCGCCGCGAGCTCTCACCGTGACTGCTGGGCTTGCTCCGAAGCGGAGCCAAGTAGCCGTGCCTGAACCATGCCCAGCATTGCCAGCGTGCCCTGCAAGCAAAATGCTCATCACTAACCCTGTCCCTTGTGAGCATTTTAGAGAAACACAGAGGCATCATGACATGTCYGGGGAAGTCAGGGTGGCTCTTGACTCTTCCAGCAGTGGAGACTGTTTGGGCACCTTTATCCCTTCCTACCTCTCCACCATCTGACTGGTGCTTCAGACCCCAGGCTCTYGGGCAGTGACTCATCTGGGGCCTCCAGCTACTGGGAAGTGCACAAGGTAAATAGCGATACRAAAGGGAGGCTGCTGGTGACACCAGTCTCAGTATGTCTTCTTCAGAGCATCCTGCAAAAAAGTCTTAACAAAAGGTAAAAGAGGAGCATGGGCTTATTTTGTCAGGAGTTAACTGTGTGTGCATTGCAGCTGCCAGGCAGAGTCCAGGCCCCAAGAGCACAGGCTGAAAGTTTTACACACACCAAGATGCTGCCCTAACTTATCTGGAGGCACTGGCGTTTTGGTCATGTCAGATCATTTGCAACAGTGCGAAAGTTATTTCCTTCCCTGCAAGGAAAGAACAGATGGCTTGTCAGAATAGGGTCCAAACACTATGATATAAACATCAAATAACATCTATTATTAAAAGTAGACTATAGGAGTAGTAATGCCTGCTAAGTTCCTTGAATTATAAACTCATCAAATAATTTAGGTTTGACGGGACCACTGGGAGGGTTAAACAGCCCCACCTCCCGCTCAGCACAGGGCTCGCGTCCAAGAGCAGCCTGGTGGCGTGCTGCAGCCCTGCCGCGGCATTGGTGGTGTCTCGCCCGTGCGGTGGGACCGCGGCTGGGACGCTGCGCGCCTGGCGGCCTTGCACGAGGGCAGTAAGCGCYTCCCAGCCTGCCGTCTGCACGCTTGCTCATGCTGCCCAGGAGGAGGGCAGCCTTCGTCGCCCCAGCTCCTCTTCCTGAGCGCAGCTCCCCATGGGCCGGCAGCTTCAGGGCTGCCCACGCGTGTTGGCCGGTGGTGAAATGKCACCTCAATGTTCTTCAACACTCATGTAATTATTTTGTTACATTCATCTTGCCTTCCTCTAGTTTTTATTTAAAATTAAGAGAGTGCTCCAATTTCTAAATTACTTTTTCAAATAAAATGAAACAAACAGTGTTCCAGCTTGTTCTGAAAGCAGTATTAAGATACAAGAATATTCCTTCAAATTTTTACAGGAGTGTTGCAGGACATTTTCTGTCCTTGTTTTATTTTAACCACGAAACCAGATGCAGTTGCCAGCCCGGATCTGAAATTATGGCCCCTCCAAGGAGTGATATGCTGCTGCTCCGYTTCCTGCTTTTATTGGCTCGCCGGAGTGGTGGGGCCGTTTTGGCGCTCCCGTTCTGCGGAGCCTGTGTCCCTCCACAGGCTCGGCCTGAGGTCAGTGTCGGAGCTGCCACTGCTTGAAATTCTGCAAGGCATTTCACCCGCGCTCGTCCAAAGGTGGTAATAKCCAAGATTTATCTTGGTAATTTTGGTCTTTGCCCACTGGAAATGTTTTTTAGCCTTCAGACATGAGCCGGTCGAAGCTTTCCAATGGGATGTGAGCCATAGACTTTCTCAGTCGTCGTAGCTGAGTTATTTTGCTACTCAGCTATGCAGAAGCAGCAGGCCTGTAGGCTAATTAATAAATCATCAACGCATTTGTGGTGTGAAAAATGAAATATTTATGCTTGCCAGAGTAATATTTCTGTCTTGCAGCCCCATGCTCTGTTGATGCCTGATGGAGGATGAAGTAAATACCAGCTGGTGTAGAATGAGCAGAATATAATTACTTTCTACAAAGTTAACTGAATATTAAAAATAGAAGGCAGAAAAGCTGGCAAAAAAGAAATATATATAAATATATATATATGTACACACACATTGCCTGAAAGGCAAGTCATAGACAGTACAGGAAGGGGAGGCTTGCCTAACTAGTGCCGTGGGGATTTAGACCCTGCAGGATCCACATTGTGTACAAATGTGTCACACAGAGGTCTTTTTGCAGAGCAGTTAGTGACCAGCTGGAGCAGCTAAAAGGCCTGAAGGGAAGCCAAGGATGCGCTAATGTTCCAGTCGGTCATCATTAGGGGACCAGCGAAGGCCTTAAAGCATCAGATGTTGTTGCTTTACTAAAATGTGTCCGCTATTAAAAGAGAGAAAATATTACTTCTAGGTTTTAAGGCAAGCAGGAGCTAGTTTTGTTCTTTGTGTTCTGACACAATAGCAGGTTTGATGGTGCTGTGCTGGGCGTGATTTTTTTGCAATCATCACAGCCCTGGCCCATCTCAGCAGCAGTGAATGTGCAAGTAYCAGCCCAATCAAACAGCTTGAAGAATAACATTCTCATGGAATAGGAGGAGGATTTAACCCCTTATTTGAAGTGGAGACTCTTTACCATAATCAGCTAAGAGCAATCTGCACAAGGGGCTGATTTTATGGGCTAGCAGTTACAATCAGAGGGATTGAAAGAGCGAGTCATCTGAAAAAAGTTAGCAGGCAGGGAGCAAGATGGCATCGTGCAGGTCTGACATCTGGCTTTGCCCCCACCACTTTCTAATTTAAGATTTTTTTTTTTCCTGAACAATTTAGTGTGACTGTCTCCCTTTGCTCTGTGTGCAGTCTGAGGTCTAATAAGAGCCAAATGTCTAAAATTCAGGGAGAACATTCAATTCCTGTGAATTTTTTCATTTGCTTTCAGAGACATGAAAGATTACATTGTTCAGATGTTCAAGTTCAGCTGAGCAAATGAGTCTGTGTCTGAGCCAAACCTCARTGCCAAATCCTGACTGAAACTGGTAATACCTGCTGTTATGTATATTCAAGCTCAGTGATTTATAGTCAATATGGAGTCAGTATGGAAAGACAGACTTCTAACATGGATTATTGGTCTGTATTACAGTGAAGCTTTTTTTTTTTTTTAATAGAAAATGAACATGCAGCTATCCTTATCTGGGCCTGACCTCAGCAGTGTCATCGCAGTGCAGCCAGGCTCCTCATCCCCAGCCACCAGCCTGCACTGTTGTGCTGTTGACTGTGCTCTGAACAAGCTGGTGGAGGGGCACGAACATACCCTTTGGCATCTATCATCTGCTGGAATTAAAAAAAAAAAAAAATCAAGAATATGAGAAATAGATGTAAATATTTCAGAAAGAGGTTAGTTTAAGATCTTCAGATGTTAGCTTAAAAGTGCTGCATCATTTGAGCACATCCCTTTAAAATGGAAGAATTACAGAAGTAGCAAATCATGTCTCTCTCTCTCGCTCTCTTTTCTTTCCCTTCTTTCCTTTCCTTTTCTTTTCCTCTTTTATTTTCTTTTCTTTTGTTTCTTTCTCTTTCTTTCTTCTTTTTCTTCTCTCGTATTTCCAACAGGGATTAGAACTAAATGTCATGTTTTAGCTCCATGCTTCATGTTTGCTTCTACAAGAACAGACAATTTAAATGTCAGTTATTATAGCTTGTCAATAAATTTCAGAATCTAAGCAAATCTGGCAAACATGACTGACAGCTACAAATTAATTTAGCTCTGTTAAATAACCAGCCAGCATTGTGCTGCCGCTGCTGCCACGCATCAGGGTATAACACTAGGATTTCAGCATGTGAGCTGCTGTGTTGTCATAAAGTACAAATTATGTAGATTTTATTTATCATCTCCTGTAGAAGAGAGAAATCTTTGAGGCTCTGATGCTGTTTTGGAGAATGTAATCAGTAACCCCAAAAGCTCTGCAGTTTTTTACTTACTTAACATAGCCGTGGTAAGGTTTAAAACAAAGCAGACTATCATCAGTGTATAAAATCATAACCTCTGATGTGGATGGTGAAAACAGTGTTTGCAGTTCCAAACAGAAATATTGTGGAAATCAAGGCCCTCATGTGGTTAAAAGTCWCTCAAAAGCCAGCAGGAGCTACCAGGAGGTGCTCAGAACTTTTGAATATCAAACTATTGATTTAGGAGCATAAATAAGGTCACAATRCACTAAATACAGGTATGTGTGAAACACTAGGCTTAGCTGCASTGGAGTATTGTAACTGAAAATAATAATAATAACAACAACAATAATAATAATCTTCCAGGTTAGAATTACCGAATGCTTTTGTTGTAGCATACATGATAAACAGTTTTCTTGACAGGCGTATTATCCAAACTAGAAAAATGAGGAGAAGCAGTGTAAGAAGTTGTTGTGTTCGGAACAGGTGGCCAAATAGGGATGGTCTAAAAATTCCCAAATTTCTTCATTTACTGATGTCATTCGTCCTCTGCACTGGCTCTTTGACTGTTTTTTAGATTTAGCTCTACATGTTTTAGTTTTACTGATCATCTGTTCTTCCCACACAGTTTATTACAGAGTAACATGGGTAGCATCTTTCACGGTCAGTTCAGTCTTCTGTCTTTCTTGGTATGGTTTTGTAACTGCTTTACCATGTCCGGGATACTGTACAGCTCTGCACGAGAAGTGCTTTTGGTCACTGCTRACATAAGCTGAGGGCAGTGTCCCTGTGTCACCCTGACTTGGGGGAATGGATGCCACTGTTTCCATCCTGCTTAAATTCTCTAGAAGTATTTGGCCCTTTTGGTTTTCTTRGTTTTGTTGTCTTTTGTATCTTTTTGAGTATTTCACCATCCGCTGTGAAGAGGAAAAGGGAATTCCTGCTGCCCTGACTGGGATGCTGCTCTTCCACCTGCAGAGCGATCTGGGCTGGTATTTCTTCTCCCACAGGAGGAGTAAAGACATTCATCTACAGGAAATTCAAAAAGCCTGTTATCTTCGCTGTCTATTAAGCCCAAAATGTAATGATGATGGTGCAAATTTTAACACTATTAATTGTTTCACAGAGGCATCTCACAATGTTTCTCCGTTTTGAAGCATTTTAAGGGGACAGGCAGCAGAAGTTAACTTGGGGGCAATAAAGGATCGAATCATACGCCCATTAAAAATGCTGTGCTTCAGTACAGAGCCTGAGAGAGTAGAGGTGGAAATGTGATTTGTAGATCTCAGAGGGGAAATAAAGAGATTCTAGAAGAAAGAGAGAGAGGCTGGTTCATTTTAATAGTCAATTCTATTTAAAACCATTCAACCACAGTATGACTGATTTACTCAATAATTCATTTGGGCTTGCAGAGGTGTTGTGAGAGCAGGTTTTGAAAGCACTTGAGCAATATTGTAAGGGGAGAACATGGCAATGTAATCCCAGTTTCTCTGTATGCTCTAGCAGCCTTCCCAGAAGGTACTTGAAAAATAATTGTCTTTACTTGCCACTCACCTGGCTCAAAATCCTTCAGTCAGTATCGTAATATCTGAGTACCATTGGAACTGCTGTGTGCTAAATTTTTTGATACTCTGGCTATTTCTTTAGGGTTCAAAATGGGAGATGGTCCTTTTATTTTGATGGAGGTGTGGATAGCAGTGCCTAGGCTGCTGCATGACCAAGAGAGGAAGACCTCTCTATTGAAAGTCAGGAATAAAAGTTACCAAACATTCTGGAGGCTTTGGGTGCTTGTTCAAGCCATTTCTCTTGGGTATAGTCTTAAGTTTTTCTGTGAAGTTCRTTCTTTTGCAAGACCACCAACACTCTTGTGTTATGTTTCATTTCAATGATGGGAGTCTTGTTTCATTTCTGTGTTAAGTAAACTTGTTACTACAACTAACAAAATATTTACCACTGTTAACCTGTTGGGTTGCAAGGGGTAGGACTTCCGCTTACCTTCTCCAAGGTAGCGAATCACTGTGGATTTGACGACCACTGTAGGTAACTGAAAATCTTCTGAGATTCATATGCCATAAACATGTCATTTTTTGCATTCTTCCTGAGAAGACAGTCATCCAGGAAAAGAGACAGTATGGTATAAATAGAATATGTAATGAAATTGRCCTGAGTCTGAAGCTCATCAGTCTGTAAGTCATAGACTGTAAACCCAAAAGGTAATAGATAAAAGGTCATCCTGTTTCATGGACATCATTGCTTTGAGATAAAATAGCTGTTAGAGTTAATAATTCTCACTATAAATCTTACTAACATAAGGAGCTCTGTTACACAACTGTAGTTATTTTTATCTCAATGACCTTAATTATTAATATGAACCATTTTTTTTTGTCACAAATTTTGCTCTCTGAGCTGTATGCCCCAAGTATGGAAGTCCCCAAAATGACCACTAGGGAAATGAGTATGTAGTATTTTACAGTATTTAATTTGCATGGGCTGTTTTTTACATCTGCAGTGAATCAGATATGTCGTAATTAGGCTCACCATCAAATCACACTAATAGTAGAGAGCAATATGGAGCACAACTGATTTTAAAGTCAGAGCTGGATCTTGGTCTAGCCTTACCTTGAAAAGAGCTGGCTCTGTTTCAGACCTAAAGGAAGGGCCTGTGAAACAGGGGTTCTTCTGTGGTTTCAAATGATATGAGTTGGCCTAACAAGAGATACCACCTTGCCATAGAAATCTGGCTTCTGTGAAAGGTCATGTTCACACAACTTAAATTAAAAAGTGATCACCTTAGTTTTTTTCTTTTACTGTTTTTCTGATAGCCTGGTTCTATGACTTCTGAAGAGTGACAGGACACAATAGACTTGAAGGCTTGAGTAGAGCATAAGCTAACTATATATAGCGATATGAAATATGACCAGAGACCTGCACATGTCTAATCTTATGTTTAGCTAATGGATTTAACTGTACAYGCCTGCCTTTGGATTCTTTGTAATCATTACATGTGAATATAGGACAATAGTCTGATTTATTCTTCACTGCCTCGTGGAAGAATTGAAATTTTTCTACTTGCATGGAGGAAGTGTGAGAATTACCTTGTGGGTGTAGGGGCTAAGTGTAGGTTACTTAGCCTATTAGTCCTCCAAAATCAATTCACTGGACCTAGTCACAAACGTAACGTAAGTCTGGTAAGGGCTATCCCCCTTTTCTTTGYGTGGAGAGAAAAAGGAGGGAAATTACGCGAGGCTCTCAGGTAGTCTCCAGGTGACCAGTTTGCTGACTGTGATTTCATTCTGGTGTTACCTTGTGTTTTATTACTTGACAGACAGGGAATKTAATCTCTTAGGAATTAGCTGGCACAAGTCTTGTTGGCAATAGCCTGCAGGTGTGAGGAGTCCTATTTTTTGGACCCTCAGAGCTCTAGAAGGAAAGTTTTGTGCATTTCCTCTCTGAGATAACCCTTGCCTAAGAAAGAATAAGGRAAAAAAAATGTGTTACAGTATTGTAGTTAATTGCAAAGTTCCTAAGAAGACTTTATAATGACAATTAAATATAAATACTCCTCACTATCATTCTGGATTTCTTGATGTTTAATTAAAGATGGAACTATGTGAATCTTCCTGCTTATTAAGTGACATTAATAGGTAAGAATCTAAGTAAAAAATAAAAGCAAAAGAGTTGTTAGAAACTAACAGAGTTAAACTTGTAAATTTAACGTGGGACATTTCAAGTTTTCTCAAGTAGAGATAATCAACCCTTTCTAATCTATTTCACAAATTCTCATCACATAGGGCTGATTATAGTGAAACTAGTTCTTAGTATAAAGTAGGATTCACAACTCCTCATATGAATTTGATTGATCTCTTAAAATAGTTKCTTCAATGGGTGTTCTTTTTTTTGTATGATTTAAGGCATCCCAAAAGCTTGCAGAGCTGCCTTTGAATGCTTTAATTATGTGTGGCCATCTTTATCCCGTTTAGACTGAGACTTATCTAGATTTCATGACTGGTTAACCTTTCAGAAGAAGTTGACCTTTAAATTAAAATGTTGCTCCTTTGAAGACTATCATCAACTAAATTAAAATAGTCAGTCACACTTCAACCTGTAAAATAATTTTTTTTAAGTGGTCTCTTTCAATGATGATTTCCTACAAAATAATTTATAATTGTCAACTATCCACTCTAAATAAATTCAAACTCTTTTGAAGAGTAGGGCTGTGGTGGGCCTTTCCCCGAGAGTTTTCTACTCTCTGAAGCTATGCTTTGGTAAGTTGACAGCCCAAACTAGAGCAAGGCCACCCTAAATCARGTTGGTGGCTGAGATACTCTGAACAGAAAGCTTGCAAGCCAGCCCTCTTCTGACCACCGTGTGAAGCAGTCTGACTGCAGAGGGAAGAGCTGTCCT
>NW_028187044.1:2703975-2764072 GCF_003343005.1 Rhea americana | reverse complement strand
GGGGGGGGGGAGAAGGGGAGGGTTTCCAGCATAAGCATAGCCTGGGGCCTTTAAAAAAGACTTTATTTCTCTGTCATTTCTCTGCAGCTGGCTCCAAGTGTGCTGCTGCTGGTGAGCAGCCCTGCTTCGTTCAGGTGTGCACAGAGTGGGCTCAGTGTGTTGCAGGAGGCTCCCCGAGCCCCGTGACCCCCGTGCACCAGCGGCTTCTTTTCTCTTTACATAGTTTAAGTTGATCCAGAGGCAGCAGAAAGACAAGGTGAATGCATCATCAATATTTTTTATGCTATCTTACTAGACAATGTTCTTAAAGTAAATTTTGTGGAGTTCTCTTACAGAAACCGTTTGTATATTTATGCTACCTAYTTCACATGCTATTTCTCAGAAACACTATCTGTAGGAGAACTTTGTGTCCCATATTGACGAAACTGGTGATTAACAGCTAATGTAAAATTCTCATGTAAAACCTCCGCGTCACTCCTTTAGCATACTATAAAAATGCCTTTCTACTACTCATTTTGATTTAAGCCTCAACATTGACAAAGTGGATTTGCATCAAAAAACTGTGGCAGTGATTGATTTAAGGCAGAATATTTCTTAATATGTCTGCAAAAGTTGTAAACTTGGGGATATTCTGTCTGCTCATTTTGAAACATCTAATTGTTAAACATTTATGTTTTTAAAAATGTGACCAATGCCTTTAAAATACTGCCTTATTATAAAACAGCTTTAAGTTGAAAATTTTTTAACAACAGAAGTTCTGTATATGTCATGCTACAAAGAAGCCATCTTTTTTCTCTGCTGTTTGTTATTTTACTAGGATGTACACAGACTGTTCTGTAGCTCATTTAGAAAGACATGCTAGCCAGAGAGACCTGACAGAAGAAGTTTATGATCAACAGACAAATCTAGTCATTAGATATTACACAAAAGAGGGGTAGAGAACTGAGTACAGTGAGGCTGATTTGCTCAGCCAGCATTAGTAAGGAGTAAAAAGGGTGATATCCAAACTCATATTTATTCCCAAATTAAATCAGTAGTAGATATCTTAGTTTAATTAAAAAAAAATGAGTTTGCTTTAAAAAAAGAAAATCACAAAAGCGGTAATGCAAACTGAACAAAAAGAACTATAATTTCAAAGTCTACCCTGATTTGTGCAAGGAGCTGGACCAGATAATCTCTACAGGTCCTTTCCAACTTTGCTTTTTCTACATGCACTGTGTCTTGTAAATAAAATGCATATATTACTATTGATAAGTGCATTTACCTAAGTAATATAAATAGACAAAATGAAAATATGCAAACTGATAGCATTAAAAGTGAAAGAAAATGAAAAACAAATGAAGGAGGTGAGATACACATGGCATATATTTTTCAGTGTAGTTTCCACTTTTACCTATTGAACTTGTGGCTTTACTTAGGTTTTTGTCACCTGGTCATAAGTGAACCTTTTTWAAAAAAATTTTAATATTAGTGGTTGAATTGTACCATTGATAGATACTGGAACAGTCAGCGCTTTGGATGTTGTGGGTATTGGCAGTACATTTATTGAACTATGGTTTGCTTTTTTCCTGCAGACAATTTCAGAAAATCTTTTTGCTGTTATGTGGGCTGTTGATGTTGGATTCTCCCATTTTTGTTAATTTGTTGTGAAATAGGGAGTTTAACATCAGACATTTCTTGTTGATGATAAAACTAGCATCTGGCATCTTCTCATCTCAGAAGCTTTATATTTATTTGGTCCAATCTGATGTTGGAGATTCATTGTAATTGAGAGACTGTTCATCATGTGCAGAACATGGAAATCATCTTTCTTAGGGACTGTAGATAAATTTGCTATTGTCATGCAATTTTCAGCAGAACTTCCCAAACTGTGTGAAAGGAAATATGAAAGTAAGAGCTGAGGAGAGGCTGACTGACTGACTGACAATATCCTTCTAATCTGCTCTGTACTCTTCTTCTTTATTATCAGATTTTCCTCTGCAGAATAGATATGAGAGAAGTCTTCCAAAAGCATCCGTGGATTTCCAGCTTCAAGAAGCCCAAACGGAGAGCAAACTGACACAGCACTTAGGAGATATCAGCGGAGTTAAGGGCAGTTACACTCCCCAGTTTGGGTCCACTGGTAAGTGAGGTACAGGGATCGGATCTGCTGGATCACACCACAGCCTCTTTGTGGTCTGGTCTCCTTGCTATGAAAACWGAGTTTGGGGTTCTCCAGGAGGTATTTCTCTTGTCACAACCTGGAGTCTGTATCTCAGTCAGGTTTCTGTCGCTTCTCAAAAGCACTATGATCGTAATAAAGTAGCTGGCAATTATGTCTATTACAGTCAATATGTAACATCTGCACTACTGCAAACTGGTATTGCATCAGTGAATTTAGCCATACCTGTTTCTCTATTTTCATCATACACCAGCATAGGCTGAGACATAATTAAGTTCCTGGGAATGGCTTATATTGTAACACAGTAGTTTTAAATTATGTCTGAAGCTTGAGCGTAATATGCAGAGACCCCATGAGCAAGCTTTTAGCAAAATGCTGAAAGCAAAAGCAAACTCTGACTGTATGTTTTGATGTGGTTTCATATACAACTTTAAAGAAACTCAGCTTAAGCTGTGATGCTAGCAAAACATAATCATGGTATGCTTAGAAGGAAATATTTCTTCAATTTTAATTGAAACCAGYGGGAAATTTAGTGCATGAGAGAGCAGAGCATCAACATCAAGGAATACAGCAACAAGAATCAGTAACTTTTTAAATAATAAAAGGCACTGTACCAAGGTAATAGTCATTAAGGTATGTTCTCTACCCACTGCTGCAGACTTCTGAGAAGATAATTTTAGCTGCCGCTTCGTTCTTTCCCATCTCCTATATCCTATATATGGTCATATAATGTTACAAATTAGTGGGCCCCCAAATCCAGTAGTACAGGGCCTAAATACAGAAGTGCAGTCGGAAAGGCTTTTCCTCCCCAGTTAATGAAAGCATTATTCTGAGGTTCTGCTACCTAACCCAGTTATACTGATTTCTACTTTTTACATGTTAAGTAGCAAATGCTCTCTAGAGTTTATTTGTACTACAAGTTTATTGCCTTGAGGTTTCAGTAAATAACTGCTTTTCACGAAGAATCTTTTTTTTTCTTTTGTTTTTTTTTGCAAAAATCTTCATGTGAAGGGAGAAAATAAATGACAAGAAGAGAAAGGGAGTCTACTGGTTTAGGGTTGAATCTTTACAAGGATTTTCTCTCATTCTGCTTTGATATTATGAATTTCTGCATAGCTCTGGTGATACTTTAGAGCATCAGCTGGAGGACTGCTGAGGAGAAAGCTTATACAAATGTTATCCATAACCATACTTTTATCTCTTTCCCAGTACATCTTGGCAGAAAGCCCCTTCTGTTATAAAATGTCTTCATTTTTTTTTTCACTTGGTCATCAGAAGTGGTAATAGTGAACTCCTTTGCAAACCCCACCACTGAGCTGTTGTGGGTCTCTTGCTATCTCTGATGTTGTGGCCTCTTGTAGGCTGATTAGTATAAACTGAGGTTGCTTTCAAAAGATCTTGATTGCCTCATCCTGGCTTAGTATATGACCTGTAGGTGTTTTGGAGGGGTTGGGTTTGATTGTTTGCTTAATCCTCCCATAACTGTCTTGTTGATCTCAGGCACTTTAGATCAAGTGTTGCAAAAATGACATCATGACATTCTGTGCTTGTGTGTTTGAGCAAAAACCCATCTGTCTGGAGTCTCCAGGGGATCACAACTCAGCCATTTCAAAGGGATCTTTTAGTGATTTGACCTCTGGATTCTGTTTTGGGTCTAAAGATAGATATGTGCCCTCGCTGGCTCATGATAAATGAGGCACAGTACTTCAAGGAAAAAAAAAAATCTGTGATTCTCCTAAAAAAAAAAGGAGCAAATTTAAATGCCCTGTGATTTTCTACCATTTTTACTTAATTGTTCTAGTGAGCAAGCAGAATAAAAATTAAAATGCTRTTGGATTACATTAATGCTGCCAACAAAGCAACTGCTTTCAGACTGTCGTTCTTATGGGGATTGTTTTCCTATAATTACTTGTGAAGTTGTTTGAGTTCCTTATGACCTTTTTCTYTTTTATTATTTTTTTGAGGTTGGCCCAAATTTATATAATAGATTTTTTTTCTTGTGTAATAATGTGTTGAGGGAACTTACTCAGTGATATATGACCCTGCCTGTATGAGATTTTTTTTTAAACTTCTATTCACTGCAGTTTTTGAACTATTACACTAGGGGTATATTGTAAATGTAAATCTCAAAGGACTTACTTAGACTGTTAAAAAGAAAGTTTTGATTTATCAGATAGCAGGTTCCTTATGTAGCTTCATATGTGTAAGGATGGTCATTGCTGTTCTCTAAACCAAGAGAGTTTCCCTCTGGCACGTATGTTGCTTGAAAAACACACTTTTTTAAAAAAGACAGGAGGTTTATAGAGATGCTTGAAGTATTCTTTGCCCAACTCWTTGTTGAAGGGAATTCTTTACTGCAGCCATATATATACATGGAGAAAATAGGAATGCTATCTGAAAAGGAAAGATTAATCTTTTGGACAGAATCCTGATAGCAGCCAAGTCTAGGAGAAAAGGCTATTAATGAAGTTTGTCTTGATTCATTTTGCGTTTATCTGAGGAACAGAACTTACCTCATGCAGTCCAGCAGGAACATAGGGGAGCATTACAACTCAGTGGTAATGCACCTATAAAGAAAGAAGAATATACCAGTGTCTGTGTTAATGAAGTTTTATTTCAACGTTTGTTTTACTTGCTTTCAAATACTACTTTTCAGAGTTATTTGGGGATCCATAATTAAAGGAAAAAGTATACTGACCCATCCACTCCCAAACAATTTCAAGACACAGCAAATTAGAAAACAGATTTCAACATATTTSTGTTCTTGCACAACAAAACGTAGGACTTTCAGGAAAACTATTTCAGAATTACATTACAAAGACTTGGACATCATGTCCTTTTTTTAGTCTCTAGCTGTTTGGTGAGTTCTCTGAAGAAACTGTAGGCTGCAGGTGAAGGGCTATGAAATGACATTTTGGAGGATTCTTTCTCAGGATAGAGGAGCCAAATTTAGGACATGGCTAATTTTGCCGGTGCTCTGGAAGCAATTTCCCGACTGTGTGCAGAAGGTCTTACTGGGGAAATTCAAGCACATTTGCCATTATCCTTTAGGCAGAAATTGTTGGCACTGAGGTTGTGCTCTCTAAACTGGTTTCTCTCTGTGTTGAGGTTAACGTTATGGTTGTATTCACAGTGGACCTTGAAAAGTGGCAAAGTATAATTACAAAAAAATCTTTATTTGGAGATTACTCATAATTTTCTGATAGCAATTTAGTCTTGCCAAGGCCACATCCTCCAGTTAAATGAGGTTTAGACATAGTTAGTCAACTRTATTTCAGGTTAACAGCAAACAATATTTTGGCTTTAACAAGTATTTCTAGGGCCCACTTCAGGGCTAAAGCTAGGGCTGTGGTTGGTTTCTGGAAGATACTGCATGACCTACCTGAATGACAGTGTCCTTTCTGGTCTAGGGCCTGGGCCTTCGGCTGGGGCATCCCAGAAGATAGGTCCACCTGCTCAGTTGAGTTAGCAGCTGTGACATTTTCCTGTCAGCTATTTAGCCTTGGCCTGCAGAGTTTGGGTAACTATGTTTAAAATCAAGGCCATAAGGCACTATTTAGTGATCACAAATTCAGTGGCAGGCAGACTCTATTTAATCTTGTGGCTGCTGAGGTCCTACTTGACTACTACTTGTCTCAGTGATGGATCGTTACTTAATTGGCGCTTTGAGATCCTAGGGAAAACAGCAATGAAAGCACAAACACAGACTGAGCAATACAAGTTCCAGTCAATCACAGACATTGCTCTATTATATTTACTATCCTTGGAGGAAAAAAAGTAGTATTTTACAGCATGATTTTATTGAAAGCCCTAATAGACTTTGCCTTTCAGAAGCTTTCAAGTAGTTTTCCAGGTTGCAGTTCATCAAGAAATACATTTGATGCTTGTCCAAAAGGCACTTTCATAGCTTATTCTTTCTCTAGGAGCATAATTGAACTGAAAGTAAAATATCCAATTGCTAATAGGTTGATAGAGATAAAGGGGTTTTATGATGGAAAGAGAACAGAAATAATCCTGAAGGCACCTGTGCAAAGTGTCAGGGGACAGTGCTGCTGCGGGGGGCGCAGTGTTGATGGCCTGTTGATAGCAGCAGGGAAATAGGCAGTCTCCTTCGCTTGTCCATTGACTTGCTGGCTGCATTGACCAGTAATAGAAAATCATACTGTGCTGGATGGAAAAGAGAGCAAAGGGGCACCATGAGGCATGATACCAGGACAAGCACATTTCCCAGGCAGCCTCCACTGGATGTGAAAACTGCTGTGCTTTGATAGGCATCRGAGAGGAGAGGAACGTCCCAGTAAGGTGGCCAGCGAATCCAGGCAGCGTTGTATGGAGATGAGAAAAAATAAAAACAGCAGAGATGCTGGAGGTTGAGTTCTGTTCAGGTTTCCTCACCCCTTATGACCCTAAACAAACTGACGAAAATGAGGTAAAGAAAGAGGAATAAGACTCTCAGCAACACTATTTTGACTATTTAATATATATTTTTTATATCTTTAAGTTTTATGTATGTATTTTATATTCAGTATATTTCATGAAGAGTAAAATATCTCTTTTATGCATTGCATAATTCAGCTGTGGAGATAAGGGCTTTGTATCACTACTGGACTTTGCTGTGACAGCTTACGAGGGTACGATCTGTCTTGTGGCCTGAAGTTTGCTGCCTCTGCAAAATAAATAGCAGAACAGACCACATGCTTGGTCCTGCACCACTGTAATTCGGGTTGTGAAGTTTCACACTGACTCATCACCCATTTGTTGCAATTAAATGGCTGTTCTGCAGYGTGCAGTAGGGCATGACAAACTTTGCAGGTGGATGAAGCAACCTCCTGAAATGCCAGAAACTATGACCGAGTGCGTTCACTGACTGCCCTSCAATTGCAAGAGCATCTCTCAGTGGAGCAGTGACTCAATACACCGGAGACTGCCTAGGCTGGAGGCTTTTCCAGTGGTGTCCAGGCCAGCTGGCAGGATGCAATGGAAAACGAATGCCCAACTTGGCCTTGCCGCTGGTGGGGTGGGAAACCTAGATGACATGACTGCACTGACATTCTGCAGAGTTCTGGCTGCTTCACCACTGGCGTTGTAAGACTCTGCTACAGTTTCTCATCAGCTTTGAGCTTATGAGCTTAGTGTTAGATGCTGGTAGAGGACTTGCAATCTACAGCTGCTTCATGCTGCCATTTAMTATAAAAGCTACTATTTTAAACAAATATGCAAAGAATTGCCTTCTTACCTCTGCATAGCTAACACTTCAGCCCCACCTCCATGTCCATGCCTCGTGCGTGGCCAACCGATGGTCTGGTGTGTGTATGCTTTACTACCATGCATAAGAAAATATGTTCCTAAACATTGTTTACCTATGACCAGGTAGTTATTTTAAAAATAGTGATTAGTCATGTTGAAATAATTAACATCTAGAATTAGGTTGTGTTTATATATAATGCTTTTTAGCTGCCATCAGCAGTGTTCTGATCAAATCCACATGAGTCTAAAGTTCAATAAAGACAATTATTTTAGGTTGGATCTTAAAAAAAAAAAAATCCCCTGTGTTGAGGGTTCATGCACTCATGCAGCCTGACAGACTTGAGCATCCCACTRTGCTTTCTGAGGGGCTCTTGAATCTTTTGCCAATGGAGTGGGTGGCAGAGCCACCGGCCTCACTGGTGTTTTGCCCACTTGCAGCGGGCAGGTGTCTGAGGCTCCTTCACTTCCTGCGCTCCAAGAGTTACTTCTCTTGTTAATGCATGCGCTGGTGTCAAACAAAATGAAACRGCAGTGGTATTGCGATTTGTTTGTGTGTTCCTCTGAATTTAATTATTGAAATGACCTGCTAYTGTTTCTAAATTAAATATTTAAGCTTACCGAGTGGCTGCCATCCTGGCACAGCTGTTAAGGTATGGTGATTGGTGCTGACAGAGCTGGAGCTGGATGCTGGTACTGAGGGGATCTCGGCTCTTCCCAGGTTTCTCGGAGCTCCCATGCTGCTGCGAGGGCAAGCGCAGCACCCAGCTTTGCTGGCCCGGTGCTTGCATGGGCGCCCGGTGGCACCACCTGCCTGCACTCACTGAGCAGCCGAGGCCTCAGAGCCCAGGTCGTCCCCCTGCACGCCTCACCCAAAATGGGCTATAAGCCCCCCCAGCTCTCCTCACCTGTCCCTGAGGACGCAGGGAACGAGTGAGCTCTTGGAGATGCCCCAGCAGCAGGAGTGGGGACCCTTGTGCACCCACAACCACCCCAGGGGCCCTGGGAACAGAGCAGCTCCCGCTGGTGGGACCATCTGCCTTCCTGGCTGAGAAGGACGAGACCTTAACCAGGGAGAAAAAAATAGCAGGGTGCTTGAGTCATCATCAAAATTAGTAAGTTATCCAAGTTACCTGAGGCCTCTCAGCCTGTGTCTTTGACTTTTCAACAGTTTAATTAGATAATGAAGGAGAATTACTAAAGGAGAGAGTCAAATTAGTATTTTTTCTATTGTGGGTGGATTTCTTTCTCATGGCCAAATGAGAAAGAAGTATCAATTGCAAGTATTTGAAATACTTGTATTTGAAATTGATACCTGTGAGAGATGGCACGGCAGAATCTCCKTGCCCATTCAAACAGGAACAAACCACAAATCACGAGTTGTTCACAGCCCCTGCTTGAATGCCTCCCTGTGCAGTGCGCCGGGTTCGGGCGGGAGGCTGGCTGGGGAGGGCGGCGGCTGGAGCTCCAGTACTTCTTCCCCTTTGATGAGTGTGAAGGTCTTTCCTGTGGGGGGGTGAAAACAGTTTTAGGCTTTTGAAAGCAGAGCTGGCTGGCAACCATGCAGAGCCATAGCTCAAAACTGGCCAGCTTCAAAACAGCAAGGGACTTACCGTCATGATGCTGAACTGCATTTATTTTTAGCTGTAAGAACTATAGACACACACACACGTGTAACAACTGGACACCTTGGGTTTTTTGGACTTAGTGACACTGATAAGATCCTGTATTGTTTGTAACTTTTGATCACTAGGATTTAATTTTAAAAAATCTGAAGTTTTCACAAAACTTTTATAATTATTACAAAATAATGCACAGCTTATGTTTTTAATAGAATTAACAGCTATAAGCCTTTTTAGCACCGAGGATTTGATTTATTTAGAAGTACTGCAAATGTCACCTACTATTGGTACAGAAGGAAAGACTCCTAACAAGACAGTAGGAATGAACTACTCTGTATTTATAATAATTGTATTTACAGTGGGGAAACAAGTTTTGCTCATAGGGAGGATATTTTAATCTTCTGTGCTGTTAACACCATCTCATTTTTTTAAAAACCCTGGTGAGTAGGTTAAAAAGTAAAAAGACAAAAATTCTCCCCAGGAGACAGATTCTCCCCAGGCAGAATATATATTTAAAAAGACTGCCRTCAATGTGATGTGGTAATAGACCTTCATCCCTAATGCAAGCTCTGGCAGCAACTGAGGTGTCATTTAGTAGAATATATCTGAAGATGACTTTTGTAGCTTTTTGTAGCAATCTGAGTTCAATTCAAACCATAATCAGCTAATCACTGGCAATTTTCAGATATGAGTCAAGCTAATTTCAAGACAATCAGCCTTAGATAGTTTCATTGAACAGCCCTGGAGATGATGTTTATGTTGATGTCCATTAGTATTCCAACTGACAGTAATGCGAGCTGTGCAAAGAAACTGAAATGATCAACAAGTTTGCAAGCCTGAAGTGCAGAAAATGGAACTTTTTACTTTTTTACCCACTTTGATGTTTCCTAACAAGTGTTGTAAACCTCAGGTATGCATTTGTGTAAGGAGTCACGGGGATATTTATGTTACTTTTATCCTAATTTGAAATTACAGTTTAGCTTCTGTTTCACTTTGAATGTCAAAACGGTTCTTCTGTGTCTTGGAAACTAAAGCCATGCCAGGCTGTAGGCCATACAGGGTGTTTGTTGCTTTTTTCAAAGCTTTTAGCTTCAAACCACATGCAACTTTGTTCACATGCATCGCTATGGTATGCAAATGAGGCATAATGATGCCTGCTTGCTTGATTTTTTTTTCTGTTTTTTTTTTAATTACATTAATTTCCTTTTCCTTCACAGCCTGTAGAATTGGATGCACATAACACCCCATTTGCGAAAAACATGCCCCACAACCCCAAGGAATGCCTCYTCAAGTCACAGGGGAAAAACGTGGTAGGACCAAAGTGAGATGTTGTGAAACCAAAATGGACAACTTAACCATATGATCAGCTTCCCTTTATAAAAACACTGCGCCAGTTTGCAAGCAGAAATTGTATGGATAAAGTCTGATCCTAGCACTGTTGAAAGCAAAAGGGGGATTTTTTTGCATCTGTTTTAAAGGTGGGAAACCCTGAAGGCTGTTCCTTGAAGCAATCCAGTATGGTGACAAAGTTGCAGCAATGTTAACTTCACTAAGAAATACTTGTTTCATTTAACCGTTCTGGTTAGTATATAAAGCCAGAGGTGGGGGGTTATCACCATTGCTTCATAGAATCACAGAATCAGGAAGGTTGGAGGGACCTTTGGAGATCATCTAGTCCAACYGCCCTGCTCAGCAGGGTCACCTAGAGCGTGGTAGACAGGGTTGCATCCAGGCGGGCCTTGAAGATCTCCAGAGAAGGAGACTCCACAACCTCTCTGGGCAACCTGCCCCAGTGCTCCRTCACTCTCMCAGKGAAGAAATTCCCCCTCACGTTCAGGCGGAACTTCCTRTGGTTCAATTTCTGCCCATTGCCTCTTGTCCTGTCACATGGGACAACTGAAAAGAGTTTGTCCCCRTCCCCCTGACACCCTCCCTTCAGGTACTTATCCACATTGATAAGATCCCCCCTCASTCTTCTCCTCCCCAGGCTGAAGAGGCCCAGCTCTKGCAGCCGTTCCTCGTAGGGCAGRTGCTCCAGCCCTCTGATCATCTTTGTAGCCCTACACTGGACTCTCCCCAGTAGCTCCATGTCTCTCTTGGACTGGGGAGCCCAGAACTGGACACAGTACTCGAAATGAGGCCTCTCCAGGACTGAGTAGAGGGGCAGGATCACCTCCCTCGACCTGCTGGCAACACTCTTCCCAGTGCCCCCCAGGAGACCATTGGCTCACCTGGCCACAAGGGCACATTGCTGGCTCGTTCCTCGACCCTTTGCAAGTTGGGCTGTGTGGGCTCCCTGGGCCTGCCCCATGGCGGTGGGGACAGAGGCACTGCAGATTAAAAAAGTGCGTGTTACAAATTGGTGAGCGCTTTAAGTAGACTGAGACGAACATTAAAGTAAAAGAAGCCAACCCCAGTGTATTGGGCAGTGTGCTATTAAATGCTTTGTGCTAAGCAATGCCAGTCAGGAGACCTTTAAACAGCTGTCACAAATGCTTTGAGTCTAAATTAACTGTAGTCCTTTAGGAAAGGGACCTGTAGTCATTATAAAYACCTTTGCTCAATGTACAAGTGAGTAGTCAAATGGCAACCAGAATGTTAACACTGCTAGATGTGGAATAAAGGTTAATAATAGAAGTAGCATAAAACCATTTATAAATCAGCACTCCTTCATCTTGAATATTGTGTTCTGCTGGCTGCATCTCAGAAACGTGAATGGCAGAAACAGGTCTCCAGAGAACAGAGACAAAATGATTAGTGTCATAGAAAAACCTCTATAGAGAAAGAACTTGAAAAAGACGGTACCTGTTTACTATGGATGAGATAAATGAGACAGAACAAAATGTAGTTAGCCAAAAAGTAATTAATGGCATACTTGTGCTCAGAAAGTTATTCTTTAATGGGGGGGGGGAGCACAATTTAATTATGGCAGGAGACAGCAACTGTAAAACTTAAACTGAATGTATATATTCAGACCTGGATGTAATATTTTAAGCATATTTTTTTCCACAGAGAATCACAAGTAACAAGGACTAAGGAGGAAAGAAAAGAAAGGAAAGGAAGTGCAGGTGGATAAGAAGAAAATCCCCAGGTACATTAGCTATAATTTTTAATTGCTATATATTTTTAATATCAATATATATTAATAGAATAATACATTGAATAAAATTATCATATTTTGTATTAAATATATTACATACTGTTTATATTTTAAACATATGTATATAAACAAAAATATAGCATGTTCTTAATTCTTGCATATAAGAAGCAGGCATGAAAAATATGCTTCTCCTATGTTCACCTAAAAGTTAAGGTCTATAATAARGAAGTTTAGGGTTTTTCTTTCATTATTCTTTTTAGGACTACTAGTTACAAGGGAAAGCATTATTTAATACTTGTGCCAGATACCACAACATCTCCATGGGCCACCCTAGCTCACCCTGCTTTGTTTGATTTCTCCCACTCACAAGGCTTTGCTGAGCACCCTGCACCTAGCAGGCAGCAGCGRGTCCCCGCAACTGTGCTCAGTGCACTCTCACTGTTTCTGTTTTGAGACACACAACTGTCCACTACRTCAGTTGTAATGTAGTATGTGCTCTTTAGTGTAAAAGCTGCATGGTAAAGCGATTTGTGGTTTRTATCTATCTCATGCATGTGTTTTACGTAGCTTCTAAAGATATAGGTCTTGATGATACAAAACAAGAATTTGGGCTGTTTTCCCATTCCTTTTCAGGGAACTTTTTGCTGATTTGCCCATTGGTTTAAAAAGCTATTTTGGGACTTGGAGGTATTAAGAGCAGACTTCCTGAGTGTTTGACAAGACGTTGCTGCCTGCTGAGGTTCCTAGCAAAACAGCTAGCAGCCACCTATCCCAGAAGGCACCTCAGGCCACTTCCGCTCGCTGATGGGGAGTGCGTGAAAGCACTGCCAATAYGCATATTCGAGAGCAGATTTAGAAAAACTTTTCCATGTGGATTTTACACAGCAAAAGTCAGCTGCATAAATATTAATGGGAAACAAATACAAAAGGTATTTGCGCAAAATGAATTCATTTTTAAAGGACTGTAAAATATTCATAGGAAGTATTTCTAGCATGAACCTAGAACAGAGTCACGAGTCCAGAAGTCACTGACACATTTCTCCAGCTTTAGGCACCGGTTACAGTAAGATTACAGATCCTTGCACACCTGAAATGAGCCTGGGTCTTCAAGGGGCTTAAGTAGATGGTGTCTGAATAATGTTGAGGGCTTGGGTCATCAGGATCAAGGTGAAACACGGAAGTAGGGTTCCTTTGTGTGGGAGCGAATTGTTGACCTGGTGCATGGCTACCCAGCAGGGTCACACATCAACAACACTGGAGCAACTCTGGTCCTAGCTCCCTCCTTGAAGCTGCYGCAAGTGCAGCTACGCTGGCCCAGGTACCTGTGTTGATCCCTAACAGCAGCCTTTCCTGTGCAAGCTGAGGCAGTAGAGTAACATACAGAAGGCTGGGTAAGCASAGAGAAACAATCCAAGAGTCTTTTGTTCCATTCAATCTTTTTCAAAGTTTAAAGAGTCTAGCTGTCTAGGTAAAGATTTCAAACATACTTTCCATTRTCTTTACTTTTCTGTTTTGGTTTGCATTTTAATTCTCAGTTATCTCAAAGGACACGATGGATGCAAGAAGTTTTCATGAGTTACAGAAGAGATGGAAGAAACACTTAGATCTTTAATGGGTTACTGGTTGGACAAACTGTAGGTGGCCCTAGAAGTCCCCTGACCTGAAAATCCTCAGAGGACAGGGGAGTATGAAGGACCCTATCTGCTTTGAACAGGCCAAATAGACTAGAAGAGTATAAAATCAAAACTTTACTATGAAAAATAAGGATTCAGTCCCACATTTAAACAAAATTACTTTAAAAATACATCCAAATTGCTATAAGGGTGCTATAGTAAAAGAGAAAGGTGCTATCTGAATCTTTGACTGCAGTAACACTGAACCATAGTATCTCCTGGCTCCTCTCTGAGTTATTTTTTAGCAGGATTAAGATTTATTGAGCCTTGTTTTTTTTGAGATGAGCAATGGCTTCCTTTCCAGAGTGGTTATTGGGCAGAAAGCATCCATTCCGAAGGGTGATGTGTGGATAGCAATCTGTCTCAGTATTAGAACCTAACTTCCTTGAAAATGATGAAATACAGTGGTGAGTGGGGAAACATACCTGGTAAAGCTGCCAGATGCATCAACGCGATTATAAAATGATGTTTTTAAGCCATGACACAGAGGCCACAAAGGTCTTCTCTATTCCTAGACTTCAGCAGGAACTATCCCAGATGATAAGCGTGTGTGCAATACCTGTGCAATACGCCTGCAAGGCTCTGAGGAATAAAAAAAAATTAAAGGCTGTTTATTTAGCACTGACATGCTAAGGAGCACGATGTGGCTGGTACGCAAGATGTGTAAGAACTTGAGAAATGAAGTGAAACAGAAGGCCAGCATTGGTAGTAGCAATGCAGCTACTCCAGCTGTCCCTGGACAGCATAGACAGCTGGGAAATGAGTGCACACACTCTTTCTCTCACTCTCCCTTTGCTTTCCAAGGGAGTCCCATCTCACAGCTGTACCTTGATGGTTGTGCCTTATGGGTGGACAAGGACMTGAACATATAGGTAGACCTGCACCAACACCTGTAGTCATGGTCCGAGATTGGGAGCAAACCTAAAGCCTCTGAGTTCTTGGTATTAATTAACAGTATCACAAAGCAGCCCTGTAATATATCTCTTATCCTCATATATCCTCTTATTAAGACACAGGCTTAGAATTGTCTTAATGTTCATTAATTTATTCATGTGCCAGATTGCTACCCATACACCAGGGCTGATACTGAGAAAAGTCTAAGCAAATCTCACTTGTCCTGAGGCAGAAGCCTCAAATAAGAGTGCTGCCAGAATGAGCGGGAAAGGGATAGCTAGAGACCATGGTTCTCTCATATGTGCTCTTGTTAGAACCCACCCATCTCCTGCCACCATATGGCACCTTATGTTGGGACGTGCTGTAAACAAAACTGTAGGAGTCTAAATAATATTAAGAAACAGGAAATTAAAAAATCATTAATCATTGCAGTATAAGCCCAGCTGTTTATCAGTACTGTTTAGAGTTGTAAGTATCCTTTTTCTCATAATTGAACCTGCTCAGCTGAACTTACCGTAAGTTTCATGTGTAATTTTTTTCAAAATCAAAAGCAAAAGATCATTTGTAATAACAGGTAGCAATCAGAGAATCAAAAAAGATGCTTTCATTGGATTAGTTGGGTGCTGTTAAGGATGCCAGTTCATGTGGCTTCTATTGTAGCAAAAGGATCAACTTTTCAATAAAGTTGGCATTCTTGCAGAATCCATAGTGAAGTATGGCTTTGGGGGAAAGTCAGACTTTCCTGGCAAGAAAACATTCAGTGAAAAGCAATTTCCAGTTAAGAACAGAGTTGTTCCTCTCTCTAACTCTTTCTTAGTAATTCTGTAGCTAGACATCAAGCTATGGTGCCCTGCACATACAAACACATGAATGCACAATCACAGCATTTGCTGAAGTAATAACACCCTTCTAGATGGAGAAATAAGATAGTGAAAGTAGTAGTGGTTACAAACATTATACAAMTGAGAGTTCAAAGAGAAATTCTGCTTTTGAAAAAGACTTGTTTTGCTCTGTRTTTTTACAGAGTACAGCAGGATGTGTAGGTACCACTTCTAGACAAATACTAAGTACCTTCACTGCCGGCTTTCCACTGGCAAATCCCCAATGGCTGCACGTGCCATCAGTCATTTTGTTTAGTCATGCACTCACCAAAAAMACCCGCTTCTTCCCTCTTTTCGGTATCTTTCCATTCATAGAATTAGGAATTCATAATGAAGGACAAAACCACAGTCACTGCAACCACATCTTTATACCTGCATTTAACCTGACAGAAGAGACAGTCCAGAAAGTAACAGAAGGCATTGCCTTAGGGTGGGAAAGTACCTTTAAATAAAACTGGATTCTGAACTCTGCGTGAAGTTAATTGGCAGTAATACGGATTTTTTTGCCCTCCCTTTTTTTTTCTCTTGTTCTTACTCTAGGTCATTCCTGGAAGCATATTCTTCTCTACTTTTTTCAGCAAGTCACCTAAATCTTGTCCCTTACTTGTGATGGCTGTATGGTGTATCTGTCAGTCAACTGAGATGTGATTCATTTAGTTGTGAGTAATTATGTTTGGCCAAATGAAATTGTACAGTTAATCTTAATTATGACCAGATGTGTTTCAGTCTAGCCTTTCAACCTTTGAATTGCCCAATATGCTCTCATGCACATTTTGAATATAACTCATTAATTGGCTAGATAAATAATCACAGGCAACTATCTCTAATGTAACTATGATAAGGGAGATGATAACAGCTAAGCTAAAAGATTGAAGGCTAGATGGCGGGTTTGTATAAAAATTTCAGAAGCGTTGAAGACCATCTTTCAAAAGCTACTTAGATGTTTATTGTCAAAACAGGTGGCGTGGGGTCCTACACAATTTGAGTGATTTAGAATACATTAGCCATCACCTCCCCACTGACATAACAGCCACAGCARCATCGACCAAGGTGGGTATTTTGGCTGAATGGAGGCAGGCCAGGAAGCTGGATGAACTTTGACTCAATGTATCAACACTTATGACTCCGAGTAAGCTGGTGACAAGAAATGACAGGTGAATATATCACAAGTTCGTATTTACGTGGGGGAAAACAAAGCCAAGGAAGAGYTTTGACTCACAGGTTGACGTTTGGTTGGCAGTGCAGTCCCAAGGGCTCCGGTATGTGGTGCCGTCCATGTATTGGTGCTGTCCTGAGGCCTTTGTTCATCTTGTGTTTCATTTTCAGAAGAGCCCCGTGGCTACTAGGAGTGAGAAAATMTTTTGAAGAAGAGGCGAGCAGGGCTTTTAGAGAGCTTCTCTCTATCAGTATGAATAAGTAAGTAAGTAAGTTCTTTATTCTGTATGTCCAACAGCCATCTCTTTTGCAAACTTTCAGATCCTCAAGTAACGCTGCATCACACTGGGGGGAAAAAAGTATTAGTATTTATCCTGATATGTTTGCTGAGTGGATTGAAGTTCTGACAAAATATCTTATCCAAGGGCTTATTTCCATGATTTATTTAATATAGCTAAATAAAAAGTTGATCTTCTAACACCAAACAATATGCAGGAGTGATGATTTATAAGGAACATGTTTTGTTTATTAAAAAAATAATGAAATAAAAACAATAAATCTTCCTAATTCTTCAAAGTATACTGTCAGTCAGTCTGCTCTCCATCACAGATATTGTGTCATCCCTTCTTCATTTTATGTGGCAAAGAGATTATCACTGAATGGGATTACTGAAGTAAAAATATATTGGACATATTTTTCATCTCCYTATCAACAAGTACATGAGACTGAGAGCAAATCATGGAGCTTCCCTTTCATAAAGCAGACTTAAATGGTGAAGGCAACACATTTTCAAAGTGTATTGACCCAAAGGGTCTGGAARAACATGGTTGAAAATGAAGAGGTGGTAGAAGGGTGGCAGGAGGGTGGTGGAATGATGCTGTCAATGAAACCCAGTGTGAGGAGTGAAAAACGACATCACCTGCGTATTGCWGACACCCACATGCCACAGAGGGCTGAGAAGCACAGCAAATTCAAAACTTGTGAAGTGAGAAAGTGGAGAGGAGATTTAAAGGGACAGCATTGTCAAATGTTCCATTTTAGAGAGGGAAAAAAGTTAAAAATAAAACATTTTGGCTGTGTTGTATGTTTGAYGCTCATCCAAGCTGATTTTGCCTGGCTCCAGAAATAGTAAACTGCTTTCCTTAGAGGTGATTATTCTTCCCACTCGTTTCTTCTTCCTTTCTTTCCCTCCCATGATATCAAGCTCTTACAAACTGGATTTGGACTTGAATGAGTACCTCCTCTTCAAGAGGARGCGCTTTCCATCTTTATAGATGGAAAGATCAGAAGCGCACAAAAAGATGAAGGACTTGCCAAGTCTCAGGGAGACAAAAGTGGCRTTTATTTTTATTTCAGAAGATATGTACCATGTCATGTAAACTGTCCAAATGATCTCATATTTGTGTTATGGCCATATTTTCACTAAAAGGCAATAATTTTTTTGAGGAGACAAAGATAAATTTCCCTTGGAAGTACCCAGTTATCCTTTACATGAAGCTACCAAATGGATTTCAGAAAGGAATTACTAGGCCAACAAGCTGGGAGTTCACGGCTTATGTCTGGATTCTCTGGACAATCAAGTCATTCTCAAAACAGAGGCTTGGCAACTATGTATGTGGGTTTGAGTTTGTTTTTGTTTTTTAAATTCAGTAGTTTATCAAAGTACCCAGCTGGCTCTGGTTCTTCTATTTTTTTTTTAATATTTTATATATGGTTCTGGCCAATTTTATCTTGAGAGCTGATCACTAGACCTAACAGAATTCAGGAAGTGCTCTATTCATTTTTATCAATTGCCCTTGTCACCATGTGCCCAAAGGACTCAGGCAGATACCACTCAAGGTTTATATTATGAATATTTACAGGGGGAAAAAAGAAAACTCCTGTGCATGTGTATAGAGACTTCTGCATGTGTCACAACCACTGTCAGTCATTGTCCGACAGGATACTTGAATTA
Source organism: Rhea americana (assembly GCF_003343005.1). NCBI lineage: Eukaryota > Metazoa > Chordata > Aves > Rheiformes > Rheidae > Rhea > Rhea americana. The sequence goes on along the minus strand of NW_028187044.1, from coordinate 2,745,388 downwards.
GAGTCCCCAAAACATTTGGGATCCTGGCAGTCAAACCTGTCTTGGTCTTTCCTACAGGGTTTATGGCCACGTGCCTGTTACTGAGTGAGCACAGACAGACCACCACAGGCTGTCCAGCCAGGAGACAGGCATGGGTCGACAGCTCTCTGCCAAGACTTCACAAGAAAGGTAAATTTGACGGTAGAAACTCATGAAGTGCACTGGTGATGAGGTGCCTGGGTGGCCTGCACGTTGCTCAGCTGTGCAACCTCTGCTGGCTGGGAGCAGGCAAGAGCCCCCGTGCATCCACACAAGCTTTGGAAAATTTCAGCGCCCTATTTTAAAGGGAGAAGAACAAAGCTAACAGTAATAATTACAGTTAGAATGTGGTTTGTTCCAGTAGAAATGGTTTCCAAAATTAGAATATTCTCCTTCTCCTGCAGCAAAATCCCCCTGCAATAATAAAAAGATTCCCAAGATTTCTGCTCCTCCTTTGCCCAAAGCAAATTTAATGATTCAGAAAGCCAGAGGCTTGGAGCACATTCGCGAGTGGGGCACAGCGTGGGCAGCCGCCGTGCAACCCTCCCCATGAGCCTGCGGTGGGCTTGCTAATCACGGGTGCATTTACGGCACCCGCTCGATGCCTGCGACGGGGCAGAGCGGGGGCAGTTTGCCAGTATGCAGCAGCGCCCTCGGAGCTCATTTTCACAGTTACCTTACTCCAAGGCTCCGGAAGTACAAGGTTATTGCACTAACTTAATATGCAGCCCAGCACTGTATATTTTTGTAGTTAATATGCAGATCTAATTGCTTGCCTGCGTTTTGATTACCTTCTCTTCCTGGGATTTGCTCTTGTGTGGCTAATCCTAGTGAACTTCAAAGCATGAACTCTGTGGCTTTTTTTCATTTCCTCRGTTCATGTCCGAGACCAATGTCAAAACTCTTTGTAAGGCACAGAATTAATTATTTTATAGAGACAGTTTAGGGAAGGAAAAAAAAAAAGCATTCAGCCATCCTTGTTTTTTCAACCTCGGGGCCTTCACTTTTGCTAAACTGGAAGGTCACACATTTGGTCTGTCCACAATTAGCATGTCCACATTTAGCTTCATGTAAGCAGCATCCTCATTCCTGCCTCCCTGCTGCTCCCTTCCTGGATGGAGCTAGAAAATACCTATAGGTAGCTCCTTTTCAGAAAAAAAGCTATTTTATGTTTCTAGGTGTAATGTGAAGAGATTTGACTAACTACCTCCATGTCTCAAAGTGCTAAACTTAACCCACACAAACACATTTTACTGTAAGTGCCCCCAATTTCCTTACTTTCTCCCATTTTTCTATTCCTCTCCTATTATCCACCTCCCCAGCAATAATGGGGAATAAGTAAGTTTGTTTGGTTTTTTTCAGCCTGGTGAATGTCTACTTTAAATGCCAACTAGTTTAAAGATAAGAAAAATGAAAGAAAAATAACCACAGAACAAACTAATCTCCCTTTCCAAATATAAAATAAAAGCTGCCTTATTTTTAGTCTTTGCAGCAGCTCAGCAGCTCGTGTGTCATTTCCATGATTCCCTTCTCTCTCGATGACTGAGAGGCAGTGAGAGGAGGCGAGAAAAAACATTTTTTTTTTTTTTTGTTCCTCCTAGAAAATACATATTCAGAGCTTTCCCTAACCTGGTTTCTTTCTGTGTTAAATCATCCAAAGACAAAGCTAAAATGGAATCTCAATAACCCAGTATTTTTGGTAGCTTTGAGTAAACTGCATCTTGACGATAAGACTAATATAATGGCACCAGCAAAGTGATACATGGGGGCTGGGATTTTTTAAGTTGTAAATCTAACTCTGGCCCACAGCAACAAAGCAAGAGAAGCAAGGCTTTGGGAGATGCTGAGAGCAGGATGTGAAGCAGGGCAACTAGCTTCAAAACCGTTTGTCCCGTTACCCCGATAGTGAAGTCTGTGGTGGAAGAACAAGACAGAATCAATTTTGTGCTGTGGTGGGTTCATTCTGGTACTGTGAGTAAATCATGCTGCACTTTGCTCAAGCTTATGGGCATCAACAGAGAAAGTCCCAGGGATTTCAAGGACAATGGACCAGACCATTAACTCTTCCCATTTCCTGCACCTTTCATGAATTAAAGGACAGAAACTTTTTTTTCCTCCACCCACCAACAGGCAGATACTAACACAAGGTGAGCCTCGAGCCTTCTGCTCTTGAGACTTGATTCCCCAGAATGATAAATAATACCTTTACAGCATCACAGCATTTATGGCAGCTGTCACCTCAGTGAATGCAAGCAGTAATTCATTCCAAATTCAGTACACCTCATCATAAAAGGTTTTGTGAAAGCCAATATATTATGACAGTGGAAACATCTAATTTGGCTATACAATCAGAAACAAAACATTCTTTGCATTAAATATTTGACTTTTCAGTCTAAACCAGCTGAAAAAAATGGAATGCTTATTTCATACCATTGTGACTGCTTCATATAAAAGACCTTTYGATTTGTAAACACGATCTGGTGCATATCTCTGAGCAAATGATTAGCTCTGGAGAGGAAAGCATGAATATATCCAATACATGTTGTGAAATCCATTCTGCTGTGCTCTCAACTGCAGCGAAGGAGTTATTTGGGGAATCTAGGTGCTGTGGGCTGTATTGCTGCAGTTTGTCCTTCAGGACCTTTGCTGTTGATGAGCGCTGCCAAGTGCTGAACCAGTTTGCCTGGGTTACCCTGGCAGCTGACTCAGCTACACGCCCCCCAAACCTGCACCCCAGCTTTCTCGTCACCCAGTGCAGGGCTGGGGCTCTGCCTGCAGCTAGCAACACTAGACCCATGCGGATTTCCTTCACAACTGTGTCCTCTAGCTATTCTTTTCCCCTGTTTCTCTCAAAGAATATTCCTGTGTTTGGTTCAGCATTTTGATTAAATTCTTATTCTTTTAACGTGCAGATATCAGTTAGCACCAGTGTTTAATCTGGATATTTGAAAGTCAAATCTATTAATAGCAAAAAATCAGGCATCTCATTTCTGGATAATCTAAAATTTAGATTTGAGATCTTCTGTTAGAATATCCTGGATTTTTGTTTAAAATATCCTGCTTATGTTTCTGCTAAACTGTGTTTCTTTATCCTGAAGTTACCATGTCCAGTGTAGATATTTCCAATGAATGATGTGGATAAAACAGAGGAAGTTGTCATACTCACAGTACTGCTGTAGGTACTGACCCTGTAAGTAAAGGGCTTATGAATGCTGCAAGAGCCAACAAGATTGAGAATAAAGTCACCCTGGAAAAAAAAAAAAAAATCTGATGCAGAAAGACACAAGAGGAATTCAAAGAAGACAGGTCCTAACAGATCTTTTACAAGGCTCCTATACATGACAATTAGAAAACATATTTTTTTGTTTAAGAACACCAGCTTGGTCTCCCAGCTTGTCTACTCTTTCAAGAGCTTTATTCTAGAGTTGGAGCTGGGTTAGGCCTAGCCTTGAGTACAGGATAGCTCATAAGTTACATTCAGCTGCATTTAAGTTAAATAAGCTGCAGTTAGTACTAGAGGAGTTCAGAAATGCACTCAATAGTACGCAAATCCATTGCTTCCTCTCTGCTGATCCTGATTTCCTATAGTGGCATGGTAGTTTCCTAAATGTTTTATGAGCAATAGAGGTAGCATCGCCCACTCGTACTGAGTTGGTACTCAAGTATCACCATGACTTTGTGATACTTCTCCAAATTCCCTTCTCTTTCTCTAGCCCTATATGCTGAAAGCACATCTATGCAGCCTTGCATACACTAAAATTAATGAACTCTAAAGCAGGCAGTCTTGCACAAAGATGTAATGGGATATCATTTATTTCTCTGTGTAGGTACAAAGTGTGAATCTGAATTTAAGCCCTAATGAAAATATCTGCAGGGATCAGTGAATATCGTACTCAGATGATTTCATCTGATCACATTATTCCTTTTTACGCAAGAAAACATATATGTGAATACTAGCCCATAATATGCAAAATACTGAATCTTTTCTCTCTTTTGCAATTACACATTTGTGATCCCCTAAGCCGTCCTTTCTTCATATTTTGAAGGAAGTAATTTTCTTTCATTTGACAAAAAGAAAATAGGTGGCTGGCTAGACAGTAAGAAGTAAATGATATATCCAATAACAAAGGTAACTGCCCCTTAGGAAACTTTTGTTGCAATGTTTTCTCTCAGTTGGGTTTTCCTTTGGTGTTGAGTATTTACTCATTGTTTTGTGAAAGTCTCATCTTCTTAGTTAAAAACTCCAGGTCTCATTCATTACCACTTAAAACTCACCAGAATGTTAACAGGAACAGTGCTACCTAGACAAACATGCTAAAAAAATGCTAACTCTGTCTTTTGCGTGCTATTATTACTCTCATTCTGGTAAATATTTTAACATCCAATGTAGTTTGCATTAAGAAAAAGAACAGACAAGCTCTGCACTGACAGGGATATATGGTATAGATCTTGTACAGTATGTCACGGAAAGAAAGTTAACTTATCTTCACCTTATTAGTGGAAACGCTATGTTTCTAAAGGCTAGAGTAAAGATTAAAAAGAATATCTGCAAAAATAATACATTAAAATGAGAAATGATGAGAATGAATAAATTACTTAGGCATCCTCATGTGATGGTGGTCATTCCCTCGTCGTATATTGGAGGTGTTCCTCTGTTGTGCACCGTGTTGGGTATAATACTTAGAACTGATGAAGATAAATGAGAAATGGTGATCAACAGGCAGAGGCAAAGATGAAAAACCTATGAAGGATGAGGTTTTATATCCAGAAAAGAGATTTGAGTTTTAAAGATAACTATACCCAATACAGATCAATAAAAAAATAAATTAGCTTTGATTCAGGTCCTGGAATGGATCTATGGGACTTGGGTCATATTTAGCTAACCCCTGTGYAAGTCTGAGGAGGTTGGATCAGGCTGTTCTACATGAATGAGAAGTTCTGAGTGAATCAGAGGGTATCAAATATATATATATATTGTCCTTTTTTTGTATAGCCAAGTCATAGTGCACAAGAAAAATACTAGTTCACCCAGTAGACCATCCAGTAAAGCAGAAAACCTAAAGAAGATTGGGAGTGTGAGATAATGCATCGTGCACAAAACTCAGGACAATGTGAAATGAGCTTCACAAGGGCCAGGTCTTGCTGAGCTGGGAACCAGGACAGCGCTGAGACGAAACCCATTGTAAAAAGCCCATAGAAGAATCCTTTACTATCACTCTGAAAATCAAGAGTGTTCTGTTTTACTGTACAGACTCACTTTTTATCACAGGTTATATTCAGGAATGATACTCTAATACAATAGATCAGTACATTTTATTAATCCTGAAACTTCTCTATGCTTAGTTCTCTCTTAGAAGTAATAACTCATTTCTCTGATCAAATACATTAACTGCTTAGTTCCTCCCAGACTTGAAAAAAAGCAATCATCTACATTCATTATTAAAACAGTTTTCGTATAAGTTGCAAAGTAAACGCAGTGGAYGCCATGGAATTGCTAATGCAATCAAAGCCCAACTTTTTCTCTGCCTTCTCTTAATGCAGACAGAAAGGGACGGCAGAACTTGAGAGCACGGCTGGACTCTCAGGAACGACACGCCATCACGTYGAGAGCCCTAGAGGCGCCGTTTGACTCAAGAGTGAATATAGCCATTTGTCACTCCAGTTGTACCTGTCTGAACAAACAGACAAATCGCACTTATTCTCCTTGAGATAATTTGACGTTATGATATTTAGCCTTTTTTTTAAGTAAGTAAGTTATCTCTTTCTACAATAATTAAGGAACAATAACTTCAGGCTTAGATGCAAAGGTTGTTCTCCAAATTACTTTTACTCTTAAATATATGTGGAAGATGTAGTAAATTTACTTTAGAGAGCCTGAAAGAACATCATTATTTATATTTAGGTGTCATGAACATCAAAAAAGCAAAAAGCAAAGACTGACATTTTTTACTTATTTAAAGGTTCAAAGATAGAATTTTTAAATTGTTCAAAGGTAGAATTTTAAAATTGGATGATTATAGTATTAATTCCAGACAACAAGCCTTTCTTTTCAAAGAGAAATGACTGTGAAATAAGTTCTCATTATCAAAAGGGGTTTCTTAAACATTTGGTCCATATTAGAGTTCTGAAAATAAACAACATAGAGTATAATAAAATGCAATATTCTGCAGAAAAGAAATCTCTGTAAATTTTATATATTTATCCACCCCTGGACTTGCACTCCTGTCATGCATCTGACATTCTCTTGTTATGGAAAGATGAAAAGTCAAAACAAAAAAGTCTCTTAAAAATAGAATCTWTTTTTTTACACTTTCAAGCAACATCAACTTTTATTTTGGAGTTACAGAAGAGCTTTCAGTAAGGAGCTCCAAATCAAACTTTTCTCACARAAGAACCCAGAAGACTGTTAAGTTACTGGTATCCACAGATCATCTTCAGGGCAGATATTCATCATCCTTTCTCAGTTCACCCCTTGACTGGGAGAATAATTTTTAACTATCAGGATGCTTTTAATGAGAAACATAAACAACAACATTACTGCAAGAAAATTTATTTTTTTGAAAAACCCATTGCGATCACATTCTTGCTACATGCTGAGTTATATAGTCAGTGATACCACAGTTACGATTACATTTACAGAAAGACTCTGGTCTTCCGATTCACTAGAATTTTGTATTCACGAGTCCTCCTGAGTTTTAGTAGTAAATAAGAAAGGAAAAAAAAAGTTACAGAGAAAAGAAAATATTTTAGCAGAATTTTCAACAAAATAATAGCTTTTTTCAAAGTCTTCTGCAGAACAGTTGCACTTAATTTTATCTCCAAAGACCAGTGGTAAACATTTGATTACTGATATTAATTAAATCCAAATTTCCCAGATTGCCTAAAAATATCAGTGGTATAATTTGACTTCATCTAATTTAATTACGTCTCTAGAAACAAGATTTTCTATTGACTTGTATTGCATTTTTTCATCTCAATTTTTCTCTCTCTCAACTGGCAATACTAGATAAATGAATCCAGGCAGAGTAAAGACTCTCTTAAAAATTTAACATGTAGTTTCTCAGCTACAAGAGGAAAATATGCTCACAGTACCCATCACTCTGCATTTGTTTTCCTGCATGGAGAAGCCAGGAGATTAAAAAAAATACAGCTGTCTTTGATGGGAAGTGCAGTTAGACCACACTTGCAGTGCATAGACTCCATAACCTTGTGCTTTGTCTCTTGCTAGCTGTCGTGAACTAGGCTATGCCAACTACTGAAAATAAAACCAGAAATTTCATCTGGAACGTACCCAAAAGGGCAAYGGTTTATCTTGTAATCTTGCTGGATGTGAGGGCAGGGAGGTGCCAGGAAGGAGATGGAGGTGATGGAGAGATGGGCTCGCTGGAGGGCCCTTTGCTGTCCCCAGGCACCTCCACACTCACGTTGCAGGTCTGAAGCCGCTTCTGGCTGGAAGCAGCCCCTGGTATAGCATGCTGCTGATGGCCAGGGCACCTTATGGACAGCTTTGTTCTCCTCTCCCTATCTCCCATCCGTACCCTGTAGGCTCTATCAACAGCCCATGGTGATGGATACTGATTTGACAAAGGACTTTTCATCCATAGATCTACAATCACTTTCATAGATGGCTTTTTCCAGATGGGGAAACAGAGGCCAAGGGTTTTACTAGTGTTGATTTAAAAAGAAACTAGCAATGCAAGTAAGGATTACATTTTCACAGGCATGTTATCTATCCTTTTATAGTGTCTCTCTCTTCAGGTTAACAAAAGGCRAGGTTCTTAGGGATCTTTAGACATTTGATAGAAGTTTTTAAAGCAAATTACACACTCATGGCTTTCTATGAGGGTAAGACAATTCATTTTTTTACTAAAGGCTTTTTTTCTAAACTTGACAAAAATATTCATTTATATTTTTTAAATGACCTTATAATGTGTCTAGCATATCAGTGGGATACTTTGTTTCCCATACTGAAGAGCAGCAGTAAAATTAGTCCAGTGCTGCACAGCCTGTCTAATAACAGAGGAGTTAGAGTGACATTTTTGGGGGGCATTATGTTCACCCATATGCACACACGCACGCACACTCACAGAAGTTATTGACATAAATAAGAATAAAGGAATCATGACAGTTGGTTTTACCAGTATTCAGATTACCTGCTGGCTAGCCTCACTGCATAGCTAATAGCTCATTTTACTCTTCTAGCAAAAAAAAATCTCTTGGCAGGGGAGCAGTGATAAAACACTGGAAGAGAAGTAACCGAAAAATCTCCAGCTTTTCAAGCATTTAAAATTTCCTATTGTACAAAAATAAAAGGATTCAAGAAAACAAAAACTGAGCCAGGAGGAAAAGATCAAGCCRTTATGGTCTTGATATATGTGCTTTAAAATTCCTCTCAATCCCTCACCTCTTCCCTTCATAAATCAAAACTGAATACACAGATCCTAGAGATGAGGAGCAGGTGGTAAAACAGCCCCAAAATCTCTTTTCTATACTTTACCAGAGAACTAATTTCATGTTGAAAAGAATGGGTCATTTTTACTGCTAGTTTAGCTGCATAGCTCCCAGGTACCAATTTTGTAAAGTATTATCAATTTTCATTGTGGGTCATTTGTTTCCTCTGCAAATTTTCTTGAGACTTCCAGATTTGATACTCATAGATTTTCCCATCTATATTTTTTGAGTGCATAATGATGATTGGGCAGGTTATATTTTCTTCAATCTGTAGAAGACATGACAAAGAGAGCAACAATTTTATCCTGTGTCATATTTAGCAACGTTCTGATTATGGCACCTGGAAGAGGCACAGGCACTGATACCTTATAAATTGTCCATTTTTGACTTCCCTCTAGGCCAGCTGCAGCTGTTAAAACCAATACTACTAGGTACAAATATTCTCTTAGAAGGACATAGGTGAGAGGTTTTCTACAGGAAAGCTTGGATTTATTTGAGAAATAAGAGCTTTATACTTCAATATCAGAAAACACTATTTCCATTGTTAACCTGGATATTAGTTTCTCTCCTAATTATACATAACTGTTTGTTTTTCCCAGTTCTTAGACATCTGTTCTAAGTAGCTAGGGAACAGGTGTCCCAAATTTCAAACTTCTATGAGCTTCATACAAAGCAAATGAAATCAAGAGCAACAAGATGTGTATTCAGCGAGCCAATAGGAGAGACAGTGCCCTCCCTGCACTGCACAGGGAAGGTATGTGCTATAGGGTGGCAGCTATGAGAAGCGGGCAGCTGAGTGCCATGACATCCAGCACCCAGCCACTGTGTGCAGCAACGGGGAACCAGCTCCCCAGGCGGGGTGAAATCCAGCAGCAATCCAAGGACACAGAGCTCATTTATCAATCTGGTTTAGAAACACCATATATCTATATATGATACATATGTCCACATATATGTATATGGAAATGTATGTCATCTGTTTATCTATCACATGCTTAATCCTCAAACATGGGGGCAAAAAGGGCAAGAGAAAAGATGGAGCAAAGGAAAGCAGAACAAACCTGTGAGATTACTGCATTGCCGTGATCAGTGTGTTCAGTCACACACCATGGGGAAAAATCTAAATAACATTCAACCTACTGAGTGCACTGAATGGGAATTTATCTCTAGTTCGTTCTAATGTATCAGACATGGTGTGCCACCATATAAGGAAAAGCTATGTGAAGACTGATGCCTTATGTTTTTTAGTAAAGTTGAGGATGGATTTAAAAAAAAACAAACCTTTCATTTTAGCTCAAGCTTGCATTAGATGGAAACAATTTCCTTTAYTGAATAATATTTGCCTTTTTAGCAGTTATAATAGGATGATATAAAAAGCCCTGAATACCACATAACAATAAATGATAAAGGTGTTTGTTTGTTAAACTATAGCATCTGAAGGAAAATGCCATTGAGTGTGTAAGAAATAGGCCGCTAGAGCTAAATGGACCAACAAAGGCAAAGCCAAAWTGCCCACATGATATCAATCTCACCTGAAGAGCAAACCAAAACTACAATCTGTAGAATGATGTTTGCTTCTTGAAGGTTTTAGTATTTTTAGGCAGTGCTCCTGATTTCTATCTATGCTCTTGTAAAGAAAGTACATTTCTATTCTTACTTCTAATGTTGTTCAAGTATTAAGCAGTGTACATATCTACATAACTTCGAATCACAGGGGCAGTGATTGCCAAGGTCCCTTTGGAGGCGACTATGTCTGTATCTTGCAGAGCTGCTAACTCATGACCTGACTCTTAGAGAGCTGCTTTTTTTTATGACACTGTTTAGCAGAGACTTTGAATATTGCAAGAAAAGACTTTCCAGGAATAGCTTTCAGAAAGAGGTTTAAAAATTTTCATCTAACCAGGCCTGTCATCTGCCTGCCCCAAAGCTTTCCAAGCACAAAGCGTATGAGTTTCCAAGCACTTCCAAGTAGAGCGTCTCAGAAGAGGCATGATGGCCTTGAGAGTGGGCTCGTCAAGGTGCTGGGGAGGCTGCACAGCAGATGTCAGAAACTAAATCAAGTCAGTTGATCCCTGAACAGTGTCATAACTGTAAAATCCTCCACCAGGAGCAATGTGAAAGCGGTTGTGTTTGTACATTTATCATGCATGCTATGACAGATGACAGTTTTATGGTTAAATACACTTGAGTGGAAGGTTAAGGTTCATCTCCCTTCTCTGCTCTAGACTTCATATATCACCTGAGGTAAAACTAAGAGCCAGATAATACCTTAAACAAGAGATTTACTTTCCCTTGCCCTTATATTTCTAGCTCATTCCCAACCTTGTCTCTTTAGATTAAGCACGTATGCCTAGAGGTTTGCTTGGGCCTTCGAGCAAGGAGGAGCCTGATGTCAGGCAGTGGTTCTCAACACTGCAGCAAAAGCACAAATGAAAAAAGCACATAGAACAGATAATAGATGAGCTCAGCCCTAGCGCTGGTGAAAGCCAGTGTCACGTCTTTCTTCCTGACGCTGGGCACTTCTCCTGAACCAGACCTCAGCTGCTGAGAGCTCCTACAAKAAGCCCGGGCCTTCCATTTCCTGCTGGTGCCTGCGGTGGGCAAGCCTCCATTGAACAGGAGCCCTGTGTTTTTCTAACAGTTTCTAGGAAATTTGCTTGCACTTCCTATTAGAGAGTTTTTATTCTCTTGTTTCTTAAAAAAAAAATGTAATTCTGTCAGGAATAAAGTATACATGTGCTATGTAAAAAACTAGCTAATGAGTTTATTGAGGATAAAGGAACTGATGTTGAAAGTAATCCAGAACATGTACATAATTCTCAGAATAAACCCAAAGTTAATGTTTTGAACTGCTGTAAAAGTTTGAAGGCAGTGAAAGTCTGGCAGCCTGTACCAGTTGAGAGCTTAGCACCTTAAGAACCCCATATATGACCCTTCCTGTCTTGCTAGGAGCAGAGTGAAAAAGCTGCAGGTAGTAGGCAGAGCTGTCTGTAATGCCAGTCTTTCACCTACTMTATATCGACTGCTTCAGCTGCTTCTGCAGTGGCATGCACTGAAGTGGGGAGAAAAGAAGACCAGAATTCACGGTGAGACCGGGGCAGGACATGAGAAACCCACCATAAGATCCACATCGAGATCCAAGAGCTTTTCATGCCAACATAAATTGTGACCTACCCTGGCCTGGGCTTCTGCTAAAAAGAGACACCAGTTGGGAAATATTTTTCAGCCATACCTCTCTTAAGGCTAATTTCACATTTGTTATCCAGAGATGAAGGTTACTTGATGCGTTGAGCTATTTATCCAGGGATTTGGGGGCTTGGAGTGACAGTTGCTCCGTTATGAACATTAGCTGTGGTTCTTCCCAATTCTGCTAAGAAACGTTGAGCCCCAAGGCAATCTTAAAGAACCAAAACAAACCTCACTGGCTTTGCAGGGGATTGTATAGCTCAGACGCTGCCAAGAGCCAGCTGCCACACTGTGCAGCTGCCACGATCCAAAACTAGCAGTACTCAGCCGGAGGAGGAGGCAAGCCCCCAGCAAATCCCTAAAAGCAGAAGTTGCCGACTAGCCACAGACTTTTTTTCAACTTATCAGCTCATCAATATTTCAAGGCTTTAAGAGTTATTTTACTTTAATAAAAATGCAGGGTTATTAATAGAAAGTTCCACATAGAAATTCTACATATTGACTCAACTTCCTAATGCAACAGCTTTACTGAACTCTTCAGGAGAGCATGTATTCTTTGATCCATATAAGATGCCTATTTTTTCAGAATAGCAATAATGCAAAGCATAAATGTTTTTCTACTGAAGCAAATCACACGGAAAAAAAAAATGTATTCCAGTGGCCTCTGAGGGTCTTTGGAGAAGCTGTTCCTATGGCCAGAGCCAGAGAATATTTTACAGAGATGAATATGACCGAGTGTTTGTGCAGGTGGTTTTTGGTATGAAACATCTCCAGTGTCCTCAAGGTGGACTTTGGACCAGAATATAACTCTGCAATTATCCACAAGCTGGTGACAGCTCTGCGGTGATGTGCTGTGATGACAATGAGTAATGAAAACAATACAGTACATGATTTACTGATCTGCAGTGAAATACTTAATTGTTGTTACTTTGACTGTACATTCTTCTTGCAGTAATTTGACTGCAAATTAATAGGGTTATTTTCAGCTGGCTGAGGCTAATGGCATTACCTGTTTCATTTTTATTTACAGAATATTATCATAAAGAAYAAAATCTCCATGATTTAGTAATATTTATCTAAGTCATCATAAAAATATAGAAATTGATGATAAAATTACAGAGAGCTGTGTACAGGGTGAAATGAAACAAATTAAGCCATACCCATGCTCTCAGGAAAATGCAAATGCCAAATTAAGTGTGTTTAGTCTAACAGTTTAAATGATCCAATTTAACACTAATAAAGGTACTTTAGATCCAAGTCCTGCTTGATTTTTATGCTGTTTGAGCATGCAGAGGAAAGCATCTGCTGGAAGACAACAGGGAGAGCATGGAAAGGGGCTGCTGGGGCCCCTGCGTCTTTCCACACTCGTTCCCCACAGTCYTGATAGTTTGTGGTGAAAACTTTGCTGGAGGACACGACTTCGGCACGGCTGCCGAATTCCTGAGGGACGACATTGGTAACAGCGAAGCGCAGGGAGCACTGAACGGCCTTTTTGCGGCTTTGCTCAGCAAAGCAGCAGCACGGAGGCATTCGATGGCGCTGACCGATTCTGGTTCCAGGTGAACCTTTCTCTGGCAAACGTGGCCCCTACCACCAGCACCAGATGAAATGAAACGTTTCCATAAGCGGCACAGCCAAGCCGTGGGGCCCATCGCCAGACCAGCACAGCGTAACCAGGGGAAAACACCGGGGAGAGCGAGTGCCCACGTCCGTCCCGTCCCCGAGACTTCACCCTYGGAAGAATAACCCAGCTGCACAATATGCAAGTCTGCCCGTATTATGTTCCCACAGGCAAACCACCGTAAGACCTAGCACCCTAAATTGCAGACTTCTGAAACAAGGATTAGTCTGTCTGMCTATCTCTCATTGCCTATTTAGCCATGGAGAAAATAATGTAACTACAGAAAACCAATACAGTTTTAAAGAAAACCGYGCTAATTAGAAGAGAGTGTTTATTTTTTCTTCACTGTAACTATGTTGATGGTCATCGTGTCATGGCTAAAACAGGCCTGACGTGTTTTAATATTTCTGATTGGTTTCTCTTTTATGCAGAGAGCAAAAGTCTATTTTAACTTGCATATTTGTATCACAGCAGCATGGTTGCATCTTAGTATGACAAGAGGTGATTCAGAAAATGTCTTCTTTATGTCAAAAGTATTATTTAAGAGTAGATTCCATGTAAAAGTATTGCTTGTTGTTAACCCCTCCTTTTTGGGGATACTGACTAGTCCATTAAATATAATACTTGTAGGTTTTAAATAGAAATTCCACTTTGCGGATTTTATTTAATAGAATAAATAGTCTGTTTCTGACTATGTTTCTTGAACACATAAAAGTCTTCTATTCCTACCTGCTCTCCCAAACAGAATAAAAGGAAAAGGAAAAAATTTCAAGGTTTGAGAGCTTTGTTTTACCAATGTACACTGTGTGGTCAGGAAACTAATGCCAAAGAAACRTGCACAAAATTATTGTGTGACATACATCAAAAGATTTCAACAGTTACTCTGAAAAGCAAAATTACCAGATATGACTGTCGCACAGAAAGAGTTATATTGCTGTAACTTTCACACAGGATGCAATTTCCAAAGATCCTTGACTGTTCTTGCCACATGTAAATGTTTTATGCCTTTTTCCTCATTTTTCATGTGGCTATTACACTCTCCATCTGTTTCTGTTTACATCTAATGGGCAAAAGATAAATAGATACTGTGGGATGCTTGAGATTTTATACAGGTGAAAGATCTGTTTGGATCCTAGCTAGAAGGATACTCTCACGGGATGGTTTACTCTAGTGGCAACATTTCATCATGTATTCTCTTCAAAGTAAGAGAAGACAAAACCCTAGATTTATAGCCTCGGGAAGCTGTATGCAATCCTTCAGGGAAAAAAAAACAGAAAGGAAGACAGAAAAGCAGAAGGGAAAGTTTGTAGATAAAGGTTCTTCATACAGACAYCTACATCAATTACCAAAATATGAAACTGTTCTAATATTCTCCTTCATACAAGTAAATCCACAGACGTCAGTAAAATTAGTCACCCAAATTGCATTTATCTTACCACAAGCACCTTAGACTAGGAGTCTTATGCATGTATGTCTCCTGAGGACTTTTGATAGATTTACAGCAGGGAGAAGATTGTCTGTGTTGACTTGTTGGTAACAAAAATACATATTATGTTACTGCATAAACATTAATAAAAATATGATCAATTGCAGGTCTAGCTCTATGTTATGTGGATAATTCCTAGGGTGCAGTAGCACATGAGCAATAGTAAGGAGATCTAAATTTAGGGATGTCAGCTATTTTTATTGTAGGAGGATATATTCAGGTTCAAGTTTAAATTTGCTTTATTTAAGCTAAATTAGAGAATCTCAGCCTAAATTGAAGGCTAAGGAATGCACATTATTTCTCACAACTAATTTTTTTTTCATAACTACCTTCCTAAGAGATAYGAGAGCCTTCACAATTTTGAAAAAGGAATAGAAATACAGAATTGTCTTCCTTCCAATTAAAGATTAACCATTTGGATGAGTAAGAAACCTGGACAGGGAATGTCTTGGGAAGCATCTAAATAATGACATAGAGGCTTAGTCCCCCTTTCAGCCAGAGGAACAGAATGGAAATGAATAAAATATAGTAGAGGTACTAAAGTGGAAGGAAAGAGCTAATGACCTAGCAGAAAGGTGAAGAGGGAATTGGAGGGCAAGGCTGAAACTGAAGAAAACTCACAAAGATCATTGCTTGATTTTTTTACCTATGTATTATGTCACGCTAGGCACTTTAAGAAATATTTGCTTTAGGGTCACAGCAAAATAACATCTTTCTCCAAAAATTCTTCCCCTATAATTGGATCTATTTAAAGTGTTTTAAAAATAATGCTGAAAATGCTTTAAGTTTCTCAGCTACCAAATTAAGCTCAGGGAGTTAGATTCATAGCCTATTAAAATTCTGTTTAGCGTGCACATTTTAACACAGATGCTTCAATAAATGGTGTTCCCATGTAATTATCTAATGACTTTCTATGTCAGTCATGACAAGACTCAGGTTTGTGATTTGCTCATGAGTTAAGCAGAAAATAAATATGTAAGTTCTTACCTGCTGCCCTTCCAATTTGAGCTGAAAGCAGTAAAAAGTCTCATGGATTTCTCTGATTTTACTTGCATTGCTGAGAAAATAAATCCTATAAGATAGAAAAGTTGGCAGAAAGATAAGCTATTTTATTTTCATAGCAGACAATGTTCTTCCACAATGGATGAGAACATGCTGTGCTATGTTTTCAATTTGACTGGATTCACCAGTTTCCCCACTCCCAAACACTTTCATCCCAAGGGGTAAAAAGGATTAAAAATGTGTAGAAATTGGCATTTCATTCCTGAACTTGACTTGGTTGAGCAACAAGACAACTTGAAACTTCCTTCATGACATACCTTGRTATAAAGAGATGCTCCAAAGGAAACTGAAAAGCTTACAAGTGTTTTAAGACCTGTTCAGGAGAAACAGAGCAAGTCATGTAGACACCCCACCACAGAGATACCAGAAGAGGAGACGTAGCATCAAGCAGTTGAGGAGGACAGCTTCAGTTCTTGAGGGATGCTGGTCAACCATGAGATAAGCTAAAAGTTCTAGGAAGCTGCACCAAAATTAAGCAAACCTCAGGAATGGATTCTTGTGTCCTCAGCATCCAGTAACTGGTGACTGATGCTGGAGAGCTGCCTGGACTGTTACCTTCAGCGCTAATGCCTGGAGACCCAGGCTTGGACCACGTTTGCCTGTGAAGGGCAGAGCTCTGCACTCCAGGCCTAGAGGGCTGCAAGCCAAAGKGTGGAGCAGGGCGATTTGGTTCTCGTCTGGACTATGAGGAGCAATGCCCTCGCAGTTCACTGCTTCATGGCAGCTCCATCTGTCACGCCCCGTTAGTCTGTTACTGCTCAGAGGTGCCAGTTGCAACCAGGATGGTTAAAAAGGATGCCATGTTAGCTAAGTCTCTGCATTGCCGCTGGTAGTGGCAGTTTGTAATCAAGGTGATTTCTGAGAAGTTTCTAAAAATCGAGTTCTGCTTACAGTAGCAACCAGATGCAAGCACTGTTCCCTAGATCAGTCCCTACAGACTCCCAAAGAAGCAGATTTATAGCAAGGTTTGGAGAATGATTTACATATCCATATTTCTTCTCAAAACTTTTTTCATGTACTTTCATAGCATCAGTCAGGGACCCATTTTCAACAGAATTCATTCCCTGCCTTTTTCCCCATATAAATAAGGTTCAGACTTTTGCAGACCTTTGTGAGGTCTCCACATCTCGCAGTCCCTGCTATTGCTGCTCTGAAGACCTTGCACACTGGTCAGCCAAATGCTTGCAGCAAGTCCAGAACAGGAATCACCATTTTTCTGAGCACCTTCAGTGAGGCTCTCCATAGAAGAGGGACCTGCAGGACACTTGGAGATGACTTCATCTATGCACAGGCGTAATTGCTATCAGGTTGCAATATTACAGCAAGTAAACCAGTAACAAGTACTACAAGTAAAAACAAAAGTGAGAGCTTATGAGAAACACAGAAGTAATATTTATGTGCATAAATGCCAGAAATGGCATGAATACCTTAGCAGTGCAGAACAGAAAAAATAACATCTGCATTTGTTTACTAAACAGTTAAGAGTCATCTGGTTATTTTTTCCCTTTTCATAAAGAGCACATAAAAAAGGGARCATCATTGTCATCATACTGTTGCAACATTACACTAATACGGCTGCTTTCTTGGAAGGAAGCTTCAGTAAATTGTTTAGGGAATTCACCATTCAGTGGTTCCCTCAAGTGCTGCATCCATCTTTCTCTGATTAATAATGAAGCATTAATGAAAATGTTTTTGTGTCTCCTTGCTCCCACCAATTAAATGTGGTACAGAAAAAATACAGCCTTTGGAAATTGTTATTTGTCTTACTTGCAAGACAAGCAGTAGAGAGGGTAATTCTTTACTGGGGATATTGGTAAAACAAGACCTGCATTTAAGGGATTCAGACTGGTAAAGATGGATCCTTAAGCTGACATTTAAGAATCACTGACTCTCAAATACCACATTAGCAATCAAGAAATCAGCAGTGTTTAGAAGAAATGTAATTAGCTCAGCATGCTCTGCTTGAAACCCATACTGTAGCTATCAAATGCACCAAATGCCAAAAGAGAAGAAATGGAGAAATTGTTTTCTATTGAAATACATTATATTTTACTTTATTAAAGGCATGAGAGCTGGAGACATTAATATTTCTGAGAAACTGCTGGAGCTAACTTAGATCAGTTTGGGTTTTTCTCCCTTAACTAAGTGAATTCTGGGAAAGCACTCCATCTTTCTTTTGCTTGGTGTGTACTAAATGCCCTGCTAGGACATTGTGCAAGAGAACTGGAAGAATGTGTAATAGGTTATTAATATGTTTTCATTCCATTTATGTGCATAAATTACTGAGATTGTGTTCTATATGTAATTGCATTATGCATTATTTGGATTGGCCTTCTTATTCTAGAATTAAGTGTGGAGGATGTCAAGCAAACAGACCACGAAAGCCAGTGCTTCTGGACACAGATGGCAAAGCTTATATGTAGAGAGAGGAATAATTGGATGCAAGGCAGTAAATATTTACTCAAATCCAGTCAACACTGGTAGTGCTTTAATTTGACAGCTGCTTTGAGACTTATTTGAGTATATGGTGGTCTCAGATCACTGCAGAGTTGAAAGCTGTTGCCCTTCCTGGATTTCACAGCAAAGAAGATAGGGATTAAATCCTAAATGGGTTTGGGAATTGAACTGTACKATATGCTTAAAGATGACTGCTCCAGAACGTAATGTGAGATGACAATTAGCTTCTGTTGTACCTCTTCTCCAAGTGAAAAGAGGCCTCAAGTTGTTTGCTGTCTATTGCTTTAGCACTTTTYACAAGTATCCTTAGTACGCCTACATTTTTAGAGAGAGCTGAAGCATGAAGTCACACTTTGTTAATTTGCTCAGTGCCAACACTACACTTTTGGTGCTGAATAAAGGGAAATGACACCCTCCATGCCCTTGGACCTCTGCTGTCCCTGCAAAACCCAAGGCTGGAGCTACCCAGGGGAAGAAAGTTGCTGATGAATTGCTGATAAAACACCACATACTGGGTTGGAAAAGAGTCACAGGGAAGGGAAATGAGGATTTTGGGAGGAGTGCAGGGATAAAAGTTACAGGGTCATGATGTTCTCAGGTTGCCATGGTCAGATAAATAGTAATGCATTAGTTTCAAAACRCTGCTCCGAAGTGTCACCTTCATCTCCATTGATCTCTATTACCAAACAAGTCCTTCACTGTYACTTGTGACAAAAGGCATTAGTCAATGAAAAGCTCTAAATAAACTTCAGGAAGACAAGTAAGCTCTTCTTTCAGAGCCACACACAATAACATTATAAAAAGTACCCAAGAAACTAGGGCACTGAAAAAAAAAACCCAGCTAGTTTTGAAACTAAAAATTGAAATGTTCTATTCTAAAACTGTCTAGGCTCATCAAAAATTGGTGCTGGTCTTCTCTTCCGCTAGAAAGGATGTTTTCATTTTGATGAGCACATAGCCTAGTGAAATGTTTGTAATAGTTTTACTTTAATCCCCATCTTACACTAGGSTAACTAGTACCCACAAATCTACTGCAAGGGTGGAATAAAACCAGGATGTCTCAAGGCAGAAGTTATATTTTAGCCCCTGGACCATTCTCTATGAGACCCAAAGGAAGAACTGGTAGCTAGAAGACAGCCACTACACGGCCTACTCGAACAAACTTTTTGGATCAGATGGCTGATATCACTTCTTATGGAAATGGTTAAGCATGGGGTGCCCTGGCGCCTCTCCTGCTGCAGGATGACACCTAGTATGTAACCAAAATGCTGCACTTCTCTGTACACTAATGGATGCATAGTGGATAACGTTTAAGGACAGGTGACTCTGGCATATGTTTCAAAATGTATGTGCTCTCCCACCTCGAACCCTGGCATGCACCTGCATAACAGGCAAAGCTTGCCTTTTGGGCAAGACGGGTCAAAGGTTTGCTCACAAATCACACACTTGAGCTACAAGCTTGGGAAAACTATCTTTAGGGTATCAGCACAGCAGCTGATGCGGGGGAAGAGAGGGCATTCCTTCCATTTACCCGCCTGTGTCTGCAAGGGCAGCGCTCCACTCTCCTGTATCGATGGTCCTGGTGGTGTYTGCTTTCTGAGCAACAGCCTTTGCCTGCAGCTCATGAAGCCACTGCAGCTGCTACATGTACTGGGCGAAGTACAAAAATCCCCCAAAACATATTAGTGAAAACGGAACGAGCCCATCGTGACACAGGACCAATTTTTGCCGTCCACCTGAAACCAGCCTCTCCCAGGGTACGTTCCTCCRGCTGTGTTGGCCGCAGAGTTTGGCCTCCCAGACACTGTGTGGACCAGTCTGTCTTTTTGGGGACATACACAGTGAAAACATGATTTTAACTGAGCAGCTCCTCACTGAAGCCACAAAACAGGGAGTTTGAGCTAAATATCTGGAGATCTAGTCACAGAAGTTCCTGTGGCCTGTTTGGATGGGCACAGCCTGCTCTGGAGAAATCGCCTCSACTGACGGCGCACACGGTGAGCTGGGAGCTGTGGCACAACTTTGCCCACTAACTTATCCACGAGCTGCTGCCAAATCTGTTTGTGCCGGAGCTCTGATATTTTGAAGCTGCCACTGCATATAAGTCTCTAGGGAAAGGATGTGTCTTGCTGTTCCTCTCTTAAATCCTAAACTGGAGACGTACAAAGGTGGCCATAAACCCCCTTGATGGTTGCCCATTTGGAGGGATAGCTCCATAATACTGAAGGTTGTGGCACAGCTGGAAGCAATCTTTTCTGTATGCAGCCCCAGGACAGTTCTTCTCTATTGACACATCCTTTACAGTAGAAGATAAGAAGCAGAGGCAGAAAGAAGGTGGGAGGAGAAGGGAGGGTTAACACTGCCCYGGTACAGCATGAAAGGCAAAGGCTGTGATCCCCACCAGTCACTCCAAACCAGGGCCCTGCAGGTCTCGATAGCTGTTGCCTGTGCTTTTATACTCTTCACTACAAACGTTGAGCTAAAGCTTCTCACCCTTGTTTTCCATAAATATTACAGAGGAGAATTATCTGAATTTAATTACAGTTATTGTGAAATAACGAGCATTAATCAGATGCCAGTAGCAGCTGCATTTTGCTCTTTTAAAAGCAAGAAGCTATTTTTAAACTATTTCATTAAAAGCAGAAGACTATTTTAAAAACAAAGCAAAAAGTGTTCTATTTAGAGGGTAACATTTATCCCAATGCACACAAACACCCTTGGAGAAAGGGAGTAAAAAAAAAGGAATTCTTACGGGCCTCTTATGGGAACAAAATCTGGAGAAACATTTATCTGGGCTCTGAAGTRGATCTCAGAGAGAGCAGAGGACATAAAAAAGATGCATCACTTCTCTCATCACTTCTACTGAGGCTGTCGACATGTGCTTCCTACAGAGATGCCCATCAAATTGCAGAATCATAAAGTTTTTAAACTGTGCATAAATTACTCTAATTCACACCTCAGCTCTTCCTTTGCACTGCAAGAATTTTGTCAGTGCAGTGAGGATTAAGCCCTTTACAGTTAAGAAAAAAAAAAGCTTCTTTTTGATATCTTGCTCATTTGCTTTCAACTTCCCCTCCTCCTCGTACACGCAGGATCCCTCTGGGACGAGACGCAGCGGTGCTGAGGTGCTGCAGGAGGTTCCCACCCGTGGACCTCCAAGCCAACACGCTCCGAGCACGTTTTGGGGAGACAGCTGCTGAGCACCGAGCTCAGCGCATCGCACGGCCGGTTTCCTGCCCGAGCCGAGGGGCTCTGGACCAGCCAGAGCCTCTCTAAAGGTTTCCATATGCAGAAAACTGTACAAACGACATACAAGTGCACTGATGGATCTGTGAGACACCACAAATTACACAGCATGTAAAATATCAGTTCATCATTATTCACATGAATTATGATCCAGATCCAGATTGTACCTACTTACAAGCTGATGATCTCATCTTTTTTACAGCATCCCTTCTTAGCCGAAGATACAGCAGTTATGACTAAACTCTTTCTGCTTGTGATTAGGCTACACACCAAACAGCACAACAATTTAATCAGACTGTGTAACACCGGTTACATGCGATCAACTGGGTAACTACATGACAGGTAGCAGGGAAATGCATATTTACTGCACATTTACATGTTGTTATAGTTCTGTAAAGTAAATACTCCTCATTAGTGGTGCAAATACCAGCACACAAGCCACAAAGGTTTCTCATCCTCCGAACTCCTGAGACAACCTCCTGGGTCCCTCAAACTGCTGCTGGGACTGACCATGGGACTCRCAGAAGTATTTTAACAACCAGGTTACTTTCCTTAAAGCTGGAAGGTACCGTAAAAYGTGTCAAGGCAGGGTTGCAATGCTTTATGGACATGCAAGCTGGGGCAYGGGGCCAAGGCAAGATACAGCTTTGCGTAACTCTCCAGTGGTAAAACAGGTTACAGATTGCTTTTTTAACAGCAGTACTTTTAACTCTCCTCCTGCCTTTGAAAACAACCTGCTGCTCTCTAGGATTTCTCAGGAGAAACACCCAAGTTGTAACATATTCCATAAGCACAAAGATATTAAAATATGAAGCATCAAGTCTCTTCCTATCCCAGATAGAGAAATTCCCTTTAATTTTTCACTACAGTGACACAGAAAGAGGAAAACTTCTCAAAGTCAGGCAAATAACTCTGATGGAGCAATATAATCAACTTAAACTTCTTTTTTTCTCCACATTTAAAATAATCCATTAGGAGATCATCCAATCTTTCTGTTCCTCTAGGCCACATACTTCCATTAATAGCTTCCATTTTCCAGCCTCTGACACACAACAGTGAGCTCTTTGCACTGAGTATTTCCTCCCTTTCATGACAAATGAGCCCACCTCTGTGTCTGAGGCACGCTCTCGCCCCTCCAAAATTCAGTTATTAAGCTACATTCCTATTAGGTTGTAAAGGGAAACATCCAGAATATCAAGTATTTTTGACTTTAAAAGAAAAGCATGTGGTTAAACACACATTTCCTGCTTCCTCTCCACTGCGTCCCCTCTCCCTGCTACAAACCATCCCGTGCCTGGCTCCGTCCCGGCCACCGTGGAGGCTCGACCCAGGGCTCAGGCCCAAAGGCTCGCCCTCCAAAAAGTTCACGCAAGTATACTGGTGAGGGGGAGAGGTTAAGCAAAAACGACCCACAGATTTCTCTCGAATGCCTCCTCATGCAAATTCTTGCAAGTAAAGCCTTATTTAGCAGTAAGATAAATCACAATTGTCACTGCAGGGAAACAAAATGCCTGATTTTCTTTAAGGCAGCTCTTCGAATTCCAAAAATAGTGCCTAGGTCTTTGAGACTTTCATTTTAAAAGCCCTGTTGTAGGTAAATARATGGCTAGAATAGGTCCTTGAATGGGTGAGTGCCAACAGTTTAAAAAAAAAATGATGTAAAAATCAACCCTTAGTTTTGGAGCCTGCTGCCTACTGGAAACATTAACCTACTTTGAGTAAAGTTTGCTCACTGAACAAAAGGGTGGGGGGAAAGGGCATGCTAGCGAGAGTCGTGTGCAAGTCCTCCTTCACGTGCCTTTGCAGCTACAGGGACCGACTGCGAGAAGAAAAACCCAACTTAAGATCTGGCTGCTATCCAGAAGCTTAAAGCCTTCGAAGAGTCCTGGGGTGAAAATGAAGCTGCTTAACATTTTGGGTTTTCCCATCTGTTCGGAAAAAGGGGAAAAAAGAGGTTTTAATTATAATTAGTGGTCACAATGGAGAAAGCTTTTTTTCAAGCGAATTTTGGCATTTGCGACTGTAAAAGGCTGCCTCAGGTTGTTCATAGGAGTTCAGCTACCAGCCTGTCTCTATGTTGAGATCCCCAAAATCACATACAGAAAYGCGTAATCCCGGCTAAAAATGGCACTGCCGACATTTCCGTCTCRTTCTTCGGATTACTGATGTTTCCTGAGTGGAAGAAGGGATGAATAAGGATAGGTCTCTGAAACGTTTTGAGCATTTTTTATCATGACAAAAGACAAGCAATGCTCCGTAAAGTRGGAAACAGCTTTTAAGATGTCATTTTCCTAGCAAAATTGCTTCCCTTTATGGATTATTTTACAACTCTGCAATAAACGCTTCAAAAAAGGACTTTCCTAATGAGTATAAAGAAAACYTATATCTCTCTTTAACACAAATCCATTGGCTTTTCACTTGTAGTTTGCCTCTTAATGCTAATTATCATATGCCCTCTATTATAAGAATAGATGCTTGCAGGGGATGCAATTAAAGATGTAAAAGATACAGCCACCTGGGTTTCCTTTCTTCCTCCCAGAACTTCTGTGTTTCTGGCATTTGATTTTTAAGGACGCTTTTAAGTTTGAATGCATGGCATCGTTTTAGCAGAGGAGGAGTCTCTGCGATAGCCCAGAGAGCAGGTGGCGAATTTCAAAGGCTCTTTCTGAATAAGCACGTGAAAGGGGGCCGTGTCCGGGCTTGCACAGGTGCCTTCCTCCGGAGCGCAGAGCGCGGTGGGCGCAGGGCCCACCTGCTGATTTAGAGAAATGCACTGATGAAAATTAAACAGAACAAAACTCAAAACTGCAGTATTCTTCATAAAAACGTTACCCTCCGATGAAACCTGAGCGTTTTAGACAAAGCTAACGAAGGAATAAATTCAGCGGTCAGGAGGAATGATAGACCGTAAATGATGGGGAGACCTTGAAAATTATTCTGAAGTTTGTGGCTAAAAGGTTAGCATTATAAAATACGACATTGCTGGAACAGTGGTGGAAATAAATGAAAAGGGAGCTGTCTGAATCCATGCACAAAGCACCAAGGCACTGCAGACCTTTGGTTTTGAATCAGGTTTCCAGCAGTCCCCACTAGCGCCAGCACGTGCACGTATTTAGTGATACAAAGGGTTGGCGAGGCTCCACCATCTACGGGATGGGGCTTTTTTTGGTTTGTTCTCTTTTGTTTTCTTTTCTTTTTCTGTGACGTCCATGGCCTTCAGATCTCAAATACCTCGAGGCTGTTTTGAGATCTGAATTAAATGCATGCTGGCTCTGGGCTGCCTCTTCTCTACAGTATGCAATACTGATATTTGATGACTCCAGGTGGCCTGATCTCAGCACAATCTACCAGATTTTCTGAGACTCCTTAATGAAAACATTGCTAACAGGTTAAACTCATCCCTCATTTAGTGCTGTTTCCTCCAGAATCTGTGTTAAAGCCCCCCCTTTTCTTTTTCTTTTTCCCCTCACCTGGACTTTGTAAGCCCTAAGACAAATCCAGGTTTCTCTTGGGTGAATATTTGACTCTATTTTCTTGTCTTATAAAACTGACTGGGATACCAGCAGACCCTCTGCTGGAAAGGGGGCTTTTTCTGGGTAGGACTCTGTAAAATAGCCACCTGCTCACTGAGGTGACAAGATATTACATAGCAAGAGGAGCACTTCTTAAGGGAGAAAAAACCCCTAATGACCGCTGAACGAGCGCTGCCGTGGCRAAACGAGCAAAAAGCCACGCACTGAGAGTAAACGACGGTCTGCAGTAACGGCTTGTGCAAAACGGCTTGCCCAGTAACGCGGGGAATTAGTCACAGGAAAGAGTCAGATGTTCCCTGGGAAGGAAGTGCAYTTCCACTCAAAGTTTCTCATCATTAATTGCTACCTCAGGGGTAAATGTTGCCCTTGTTGTCTTGGGAGAGTATTTCAGGCACGAAAAGCAGATCTGAGTAGAAATATCAAACACCTGAGGGTTTCTTTCTTTCTTTTCCTCAGAWTGCAATTCTCTCCTAAATCTGGAGGTCTGTCTGGGGAGAAAAATATTGATTTGTGGGCTTTCTTTTTTAAAAATGATTTGCTAAAAATGCTGGCTAGAAAAGGAGGGGAGGAGATGGAGAAGCTTTTGACATGTTTAGGGGAAAACTCAAACAGCATCGAAGAGGCCGAGGACGGGGAGGCGGGCAGAGACGAGAACAAAAGCTCTGCTCTCGCCCGTTTTTACGGCGAGGTGCAGTCATCCCGCTGCGCGGAGGGAGCGCAGCGGCCGAACGGGAAAATCCTGCAGCTCAGCACGGCGGAGCGCGGCGCCGGCGCCGCAGCGCGGACCGTCAGGCGTGGGAAAGCCACCGCAGGAGCGCGGCCGGAGCGTAAAGAGCCGGCGCGGGGCCGCAGTACTCGCGGGAGGACRCGCCGCTGAAGCAGCGGCAGGAAGGGAGCAGGAGTCCCCGCGCTTCACCTTCGCGCAGCAGGTGAGGCTTTTCCCCTAACCAGAATTTTGGCAAAATTGTCCAGGTTTATTGGAAGAACTGGAAGGGCTCCATTCCAGCAAACATGTAAAGAGACAGCTCTGCTGCCAGACAGCTCTGAGTTAGCTATCATTTAAAAAAAATAAAAATCCATCATCGGTAGTTAAGTCAATCATCAGTGCTTCCCCCAGCGCAGTGCGAATTGCATGAGTTCAGGATGAATTGAGACTTCAGCTGTAGCTGTGCAGAGCCACCGTGGTCCCTGAGCTTAGAGGAAGCGGAGGATGGTGAGAAAGRGTGCCCTTCCTTTGCACAACTGCTTTATCCAGCCATCGATGTCGCTCACCACGGGTGTTAGATGTCTCTCGTTCTTCATCAAGGTCGCTAGCGAAAGGTGGGGGGTTCCAGTCAGCCTGGACGGAGGAAAGGTTGAGCCCACATCTCCTGGCCCGGTCTGTGTGCTCAAACCATCAGACCAAGGGGAAGGAAAGAGCCAGGGGAGATAACGTGCTGGTTGCTTCAGGTTTTGAGGGTTAGGTCCCACAGGTGGTGTCCAGGACTTGCCATCAAGGCCTGAAGAGAGCTGTCCAAGACCTGTCCTTCCCTTCAGAGTTTCTATATAATCTCTATTTGGTATTTTAATAAAATACCAACTTTAGCCTCACCGAGAAAGACCTCGAATTCACACCACGTGCAGTCGGGTTTGCCTGCAGAGAGCGTACAGGTCTGTTATTTTTGCCTCCTTCAAAGTCAGTCGGACCCTGCTCGGCCTCCCAGACAYGTTCTTGCTCGTACCAAGATACATGCAGCAGCTTCACGTAGGACCAGGATTTTTGCCAACAGTTTAGCTGAGCAGCGCTCTTCCAGGGTCTGCAAATCAGCGCTAGATGATGTTTTCCTGGCTGGTTTCCAGGGCCCTGAGCAGCAGCAGCAGCAGCGAGAAGCTGCCGCGCGGCTGGCAGAAGACCGTAGGCGGCCCGGAGCGGCCGGCTCGGGCTTCTCCTGGCCGCTCGCCCCGCGCCTTGCACCCGTGTCCTGCCCGCAGCGGGGGTTCGGGCCGGGGTGGGAAGGGGCTGCCCGGCCCCACGGCCCCGGAGGAGCCACTAACGAGGGAATCAGGGGAATTACTTGTATTCCCTATGAACTTAATTTAATGATTTAACGTCAGAGCAAGGGAGGACGGGGGTAGCCTGGGAAGGTGAATTGTGTCTCAGGAAGACAGGGCAAAGGAGGCTGGCACGCTTTAGCTATCGAACAGCTACAATTAATTAGACTGATGAAGATGCCACAAACCAGGTTGAGAAACTAAAAGGGTGGTAGTGGGGGGAAGCTGTTTCAGTATTTTCCTCAGCAAAGTTTCTTGAACTTCAACACATTCTCACTTTTGCAATTTTGACAAAAAAGMAACTTATCTTGACAGGAAACAGTTCAATTAAAAATAGATTAAAWTGACTATCTGAAGCAGTATGAAATAGTTAGCAAGTGATGCAAATTATTTCAAACTCCTTTTGAAATACAGTTCTAAATGGAGAAACGATCCAGTTTCTTCCCAGTGTAGCTTTTCTTTTGCTCTTGCTTTTTTCTGTTTAGCTATTTCACCTGGAAGATGATGTTTTAGTCTTTCCAGATAAATGAACGCACATATGGGAAAGACTTTGGTAGTGAGGCGGAATGGGATATTGTGAAAATTTTGGAAGTAAAGACTGTGACAGGCCTTGCAGCTCTCCCACCTGTTTTATCTGTTGTGTCCAGCACCAGCCAGACGAAAAAGC
Organism: Rhea americana; assembly: GCF_003343005.1. Lineage (NCBI taxonomy): Eukaryota > Metazoa > Chordata > Aves > Rheiformes > Rheidae > Rhea > Rhea americana. The sequence goes on along the minus strand of NW_028187044.1, from coordinate 2,717,630 downwards.
CATCAACAGCAGATTTTAAAGACCACAGAAATGTCTTTTCCTTTCCAAAATACCATGTGCATTTCCTTTGCACTGTTTACCATTATTTAAGGCAGAAACATTATACTGTTAGCTGTCTACGCATACACGTTAAGCTTTTCAGAAGGCTTTTTGATATCTGATAAAGTGGGTAGAGTTTATATTTTCCAGATCAMCTTTAATACCGTTGTTTTGCTAAAGAATCTGTTTTTCTAAGGCATCTGAAAAACCTTCTTAATTTTCTAAACTGCTCAGATTTGTTTTAACAGTAGGAAAGAGCAGAAATAACTACAGAAGGTGAAATTTGTGTCAAATTTTAGCCTGAGCAAAACTTTGGTGGGTAAGGAAAGGATAACATAAATACATAACTTAACTCAGCACAGCAAAGCAAAACATAACCCAGYTCTTCCAGGAAAATTAGATCAGACTATAAAATGAAGCAACATAGCAGCCGACTAGGTGCATAGAAGCAGCAAGTTCACAAGCATAGCCACGTATCTACAGTGAGAGGAAGAGTGTGGTGGGACTCAAGTATCTGAGCTCTCACCTAAGGCCCACCACTCTTCCTCTGCATATGCAGAAGTAATTCCCCTCGCTGTCCACRATAATAGTTATTTGCTTGCTTATAAACCAGACCAAACCAGCCAGGTACAACAGCTGAATGTGCAAGCACAGGTAATAAAGAAAAAATGTACGCGTGACCTCCATAACTACAGAGCACTGTCCCCTAAGCCAGGGAAGCAGGATGAGATCTTTATGTAGAAAACATCATTACCAATACTCTGCTTACCAGACAGCCATATTCAGTCCCAGATCCAGGGAAATCTGTTCCAAATAAATGTGTCCATAACAGAAAAATCCTTGGGTTATTCAGCATAATTAAATATAGAGCATATTTTCAGATGTGCCAGTCCACTGTTGCAAATGTGGTTGCCTCAAAAGCTGCTTTGGTGAACCTCAGTTCTTCCTTTCATTTCTCCTCTCCTCTACTGAAAGGAAAYRAAAGAACTAAAGTGGCACGATTTAGTGTGTTCAACCCCRTGTACAGGTCAGGCAGGAGAGTAAAACAGTAACRGGGGAGCTACGCTTTGGCTTTGCTRCTTCTGGAGTTCAGGCCAGGCTAGCTGTGGCCTGTGGCTTCCCRGTTCTTTTTCTCCAAGGGGACAACTATTGAAACTCAAATATGCCCTTGTACTTCTGGTTACAAATGAGAAGAGCCGTATAACTAGTATTTATTTTACATATCCTAAGGTTACTAGAAGGTGGTTGGTGGCCATTTAGTTCCACGGCAATACTATACAAATACTTTATCTGTTAGTATATGTTCCAGGTCACCTATGTCTTATAAAAGATGTCTTAAATAATAAGCACAGTCTATTGCATTATACTAAAACAGACATAGATCGACTAGATAATTCGTTCACTTACGGAGAGTTGTTTCTTTTTATCACACGTGCACTGCGCTTGCTAAGGCTATGAGCTGCAAAGAGTTTTCTGGTTTGWTATTAGATCTTTTCTTGACAGCCTCTCTTCCACAGTCTTGGAGCACCTTCAGCTTTTTCTCAAGAGGTCCCAAAATCTCTGTTCTGTCTTTATTCTCCCTGATTAATTCTTGCCAATCTGCCTTTTTCCTCATGTTATCTGCTCTGCTTTCACTTCGCTTTTATTATCTTGATTCATTGCTTTAAATGGATCATTGTGCAAGCAGACAGGCCAGACTATCCCAGATAAGAGGTCCTCTTCGGTGGTAGGAGTGAGCATGACCAAGCTTGTCATCCATTAAATCAGTGGATCAAAATGAATAACAAAAATGCTAACACACAAACCAAGCCGGGTAAATTCATAACCTCAAATTGTTTCAAAGCAGTTGCAATTGGTGGGTCTGTCTGTCTTTTTTACACTACAGAGCAGAAACTTCTCATGGTTTCAGGAAGGATTTGTGTTCTGGTATTTTTTATTCGTCCAACCCCCTTCAAAAAAGTTTTCCCAGCAGGAGGAAGGCAGAAAATCACCAGCTAAGCTGTCAAGGCCTTGCTGCAACATGAATATTGATCGTTCTACCTACCACGCATTTCATTTTGATTTTGCCTGTGCTGGTTTGAACAGCATTTGCTTCTATGTACAAGTTTCTGCAACCCCTACAGTGATGCGTGGGCCCGATCCACAGTCCACAGGGAGGAACGTGAATATTCCTGCCATTTTTAGTGCCATTGGACCAGCCCCTCAGAGACGAACGGGGCTTCTGGCTCACACTCTTCACCTCAAATTCCCCTGAAAAGTTCCCACTGGGTTTCCCGTCCCCATCCAGCTGACTACCACAGCAGCCGCCACAGAACTTGATTTTTCAGTGTTTATTCAAGTTTTAGCAGAAAAACTCATGCTGCTGTAGGTATGATYATTAATGTATGAATAGAATTGGAACATTTGCTTTTTCCATTAATCACATTGTTTATACGTTGATGGAAGGAAATAAATATTGCAATTCCTTCTTCATAATAAATATCACTGAATCCTGTTACAGATACATAATGTTTAATTCAACCTTTGCAAAGGGCATTTCTCTGTTTCAAGTCTGCACCTTTGTACATCAATGACTACTTACGCTTGAGGATGTGAGAGGGACAAATTACAGCAAACTGASTGCTAGAAATCCATAGGGATAATAATGAATGAGGAATAAGCTGAACTCTTCAACTGCTTTGATGCATGGAAGCTTCCATTTATGCACTGCGGAAGTAAACTCAATTAAATTCAGCTGTCTAAGTACAACTAATATCAAGTTTTCCTATGCAGTTTCTATTTCATTCCTTCTCACCATGTTAATGAACCTGCTGTCCCCTCTTAATATATCTTTTTACCTAAAATACTTTTTGCAGTAGTGACAAAGTCGAGTAACAGTATGCACAGGAAGCTAAAAACCTACAAGCTGAGAAATGCAAACTTGTTTCTGAATCTAAAACCAGCTGTACTTCAGAGATTAATGGCAGAATGCACTTCAACACGTAATATGTTGTGGAAGGAGATGAACGTGAGCAATGCTGCTCACAGTATTAACAGAAGTGGCTCTTAGGACCCGGACCTAGGGTACCCTTGGAGTTTCAGGACGTGAAATGTGCTCTGCTCCGGCACGTTTTGCCTTGCTTTGGTTTCCCTGGTATCCTCACAGTTGCACAAGAAAAGCACTTGAAAAACTTAAAATATCTAACTCATTGAGAATCTGAAATGGGACTGAAAATTCTGAGCACTTTCAGCTCTAAAGCTGGGTTGGATTTAAGGTTTCTGTATTCGCCTGATGCTGATAGAGGCACAGGCAGACTCTGCTGCATCAGGATATCAGAGGATGCCATGTCCCAATGGCAAGGAGAGCCCGTGACTGAAATAGCAAAGGAGGCTTGAAGAGAAGATGTGAAATATCCACATTGTGCTAAATAAATTCATTATGACTGGATTCATTACAATGAATAGCATATTAATTAATAACAGAAATGCTTGAAATGCAGCAGAAGTCTTACTGAGCTAGAAAGCCTTACCCTGGAGGGAGTATCTCATGGAAAACCACATAATGGTAGAAAGAGCACAGTTATGCACTATGGTTGTGGCTAGTTTCTGATAGTAAGATGAATATCACAATTCTACAACCAAGCTTTTTTCATTAAAAAAAAAAAAGAAAAAAGGAAGAAAATAGAGAAAAAGTTGCAAGAAAATGCAGTTTCTCAGCATTTTTCCAGGCTAGATCTGTTGCATCAACAGGAGACCAAGCTTGCAATGCCCCAGGATGGAGCAGGCTCTTCCTGCGTGGCCACGGCAGGAGCGGGCAGCCCTGGCAGTGCCCTTGCCTCGCTGCCCAACACGGGCAAGAGCAAGTGTGGAGCGTCACGTCTGGGGAGCGCGCAGCTGGCAACCCCGCCTGCAGCGCTGGCTGCTCGGCAAAGCGCAGCCGCGGCCAGCCGCTTCCCGATTTCAGGTCGCCGTCGTGCAGAGAGCCTCCCTGCAGCAGGAKATGCATTTCACACCTAGCTGCTCCTTTTGTCAAGCTGTCACATTTAATTAAAATACTGACAGCCTTTAAGGATCTCTAAAATGTGCAAAAAATATATAAGATCAACACTTCACACTTCTACCAGTGATTATTCTTTTCCTACAGTAATTTAATTTGCTTCCTCTGTTTCTTCAGGGGCTAGGGTTGAGGTTTTTTAAATTATTTTTTTTCCTTTTGCCRTTCTCTAAGAAAGGCAGAATAAGACTCCTCTCATCAGCACCTGGAATGCCTCCATGCAGGTCTGTCCTCAGCCAGGACAAGTGCYGGGTATCCAGTTTCCCAGCGTTCTTGTTCTGGAGGTAGAATCAMWGAATCGGTAAGGTTGGAAGGGACCTCTGGAGATCATCTAGTCCAACCTCCCTGCTCCAGCAGGCACTATGAGGTGACTGTGTCACCACTGTATGCATTCATGGCCAAGGTGCTGTCCCCTCTCTTACCTCCAGGTATCTGAAAAAAAAACCAACATTCTTGGAAAATTCTCCTCTATTCCTTTAAAAGATAGCAGTAAGACACTAATAATCCTTAAAAATAATTTACAAGAGGCAGAATTTCTCTCTGCTTTCAGATAGGTCTAAGGGATACTCATCTTCATCAGCAGAGGGCTATCAGCACTATAATTTTATTTCTCTCTCTCAGTGCTAACCTGCTATGCTACTTCATTTTTACCACCTCGTGCACGACTGTTGTGCTAATGACACCTCGCGATACCAGGCTGCAGCTGTATCAGGTGCTCCACCGAAATACCTGCCGTTGCTGCGTGCAGCTGACCACCTGGACAGACAGACAGACAGGCAGAGCGGGCCAGCTGAGAGGAAGGGAGCAGCAGATCAAAAATAAAGGCTCAGGGAGATACCAGCCTGCATTTAAAGCCAGCGGAGATGAGCAGCTACACGGGATGATGGAGGGGCAGTTGCAGCCCTCGATTTCGGTCTGCCAGTGCTCTGCGTAGCCCGGCTGGRGGAAAGGGGCGTAAGCCTGCGACGAGCTGAACCCAAACCAGCACTAGCCATAGACCCAGAGACCACGCTACCCGACCCGGACGCCTCCGAGGCCGGTGGCTCGGACACGTGGCACCCACGGGAGCCCTGCTCGGGTCCGAGCTGCTCGGCTCATTAGCAAACCGGGTGCAAATAAGTCTTTTAAAGCCACTCAAGGAAGACGCTCAGAAATGACCGGCCTATTTGGAAATATTGCCTTTCAGCAATTCAACTTTATAAAGAATGCTCCTGGGAAGTGAATTGGTAGAAAATGGATTTTGCTTTGCAAATRTAATGATTCATATCATGATTATCTGTGCATTCATCCAGTCAAAGCAGAAGAACAATGTCATATTACACATCTGACCAAACACAACTAATCAGTATAGACTGATTAAAAATCCAGATACCCGCAGAGGGTTGCTTTCAAATCAATCTGTATAGTTAAATAAAAGAATAATACAAGACATGGCGAGGATAAATTAAAATCATGATTTTTCTAATGAACAGTCTAAAGTAGAAAATCTGTATAAATTATTCATTTTGATTTAAATACTCAGCTGTAATAGCTACATATTCTATAAATAAATCTAGAGTACATACATTTATATAAACTGAAACTGTATAATAAAGCTGGCTAAAAGGTTGTATGATCTAAAACCCAGGAGAATACACTTCAGAAATTGATTATAGCTATTCATTTAGAATAAATAAAAAAAACTATTTGAGAAATTAAAAAGCAAATTGAAAAGATTTAGTAATGGCAGAAAAAGCTTGTTTAAATCTTCCAGACACTGATGCTGATTTTTTAAAGGCCTTGTTTTCAACCTCTGGAGCTGAATGTGCAAAACCTTTGCACGAAGGTTGCATTCATCTTCCTGAAAAAGYAGCTAATAGGAAGACAGTAATAAGGTCCTGCTCAGGACCTGGATGAATATGCTTAGAAATCAGAAAAAGTTAAAAAAAAAGATAATAAAGGCAAAGCAGTAAGCTTTTTGGCCGGTGTGTTTGGTTGGTCTGAGACGTCTCAGGGAGGTTATGCCTGCAGGGCTGGCTCCTCCACAGGCTCCTGAACATCCCCAAGACCCCAGGCGTCCGGACAGCCGCGGACACGCGGGCACCTGGCCCCGCAGCAGACCTGAAGCCACATCCCCTCCATACCCAAAGGCAGGTTCGTGCCTCACAACCACCCTGCACCGGTGCCTCAGAAGCAGCCGGATTTGGTTCATTCCTAAGGTACAAAACAGGCCCTGTGGCGCTGCAGAGGCCCAGATCCAGCTCCGACTAATAGCTTAAATTAATTGTGCCGCAGCTGGAGCTGTGCGCGAGGTCGGAACTAGGACAGACGAAGCGGGCATGCCCTCTGGTGTCTCGCCGGGCTCCAGGACGCTTGGTGCCCGGGCACCCAAACGGGCAGGCTTCCCGTCCGGGCGCCTGGCTCCGCTGCTGCTCGGTGGGAGCAGCTCCCTCGCAAAGGCTCCTGCAGCTTCGGCGCTGCAGACCCGGGGTCACGCAGGCCCTACCGCTCAAGCAAGGAGGCCCCCGACAAACTGCTCAGTGTTTTCCAAAAAAGGTGGGTTTTTTTTCCCAACCTTCTGCTTTAGACAGCGGCAAACTCGGTGCACGTTGTCTGCCCGTTAATGCCAGAAAGTTTGGCAGCTCTTACCGGAGTGGAAGGGAGGCGTTCAGGATCGTTTGTGGTGCTTATCACGTCTGCTCCCTGGCTACCCAGGGGAGGCAGGTAATGAAAGCAGGTTGTTCTCTGCTCTCCCACGTTTCTGGCTGCTGCTGTAGGACTGGGCTGCCTGAGAAGGTGCCAGCACTGCTGTGAGAATCAGCTGGCACRTGGCACCAAATTGCAACAGCCCAAAGCACAAGGTCCAGAAAACATCGTCCCTGCAGCATGAGCCAGCTGGGTGCGATGCCCTAACAGGGAGGGCTTGCAYGCGGAAAGCCTGGGCAACAAAAGCCCTCCATGAAACATCGTACGTGGTCAATTTGGACTGTTGGCAGGAACACGGTTCCAGAAAACGTCCAAGAGTCTCGTGGGCATCATATTGGCCAGTAGCCACTGGTTGGGGATTGCTAGCTAAGGCAATTAAGAAACAACGCCTGTAATTTTGTGGGGAGTTGGGGAGCACCTCAGAGTCATTTTATACAACATCAGAAATTGGATTTCACCTGAATGAATCAGTCTTTTCCTGCTTTTTTGGTGCTACAAGAGTATCTTGAAATGGTGAAGGAGCTCCTAATACCCAGGACTGTACTTGGGCAAGACATAACTGTATRTTCTTAACCTTGGTCACCTACAAAGACACATCAGAAAAATCTACTTCATGCAGGTAGTTTTTTTCCTCTCTTCTCCCTTCTCTGCCACTATGTTGATTGCTCCCAGAACGGCTCAAGAAGGTGAGACTCACAGTGACATGACATAATAAATTGAAAGCAGTTTCGACCTAGCACGTCACCGCACTGTCAAATGCTTGCTTCTCGGGTGCACGCACGTACGCGCGCTCCCACTCGTCTCTCCAGCGTTGTTTCTTTATCGGCACRTCTCGGTGCAAGCCTCCACCTTCCCTCTCTTCCGAGCCGCGGCTCCTACATCAGTGTCTGGCAATGCCACGAGGTGCCGCTGTATTGGTCCAGACCCAGTATCGCAGGGGTACGTCACAGCGCGCTGGATGGGCTCGTAACGCGCCTGTGGTTCATTAATCTGCTTGCAACGCGCAGTGCGAGAGCACGTCGGTGTTGCTAAGGTTAACGATCGGCTGATCCACAGCAAGAGAGCGAGCGTTTACGGCCAGGCGTTGCAGTAACGGCAGCAGATGAGCTCCGAGGTGCGCGGCTACGCACGGCGGCTCTCGTCAGCGGCCGCCCCCTCGGGCGGCCCGACAAGGAACGTGCGGTACGCGTCCGCTCTGCGAGGCGACGCCGGGACCCGGCTCACGCTTCGTTACGCCTTCCCGAAATCCTGGGGGACAACAGCTGAGCGCGGAGAGGCGCCTCCCCAGCCCTTCCGCAGCCCGGCGCGCGGAGGGAGCCCACCAGCGCCAGCGGTGAGCACCCACCACGCTAGAACGCAAATTCTCCTCGCTGCCTTCAGCTCTGCCATCCGCCCCTCTTTTAATCCCCACTTCCCCCTTGCCCCACCTCGGAGAAGGCTTCAGGTGTCACTGCCTGGGTGCTATCCCAACCAAACTTAAAGGAACCGAGTCTACTTGAAATACAGCCAATACAGTTAAAAAAAAAAAAGTTGAAGAAATTACATATTTTCTGGTTCTTCAGCACATTCTATTAGAGCTATTTTCTCACTGCATTTCCCTATTTCACAGCTTTTTTTTTCCCTTTTCTATTCAAATAGGTGTGGCAAGCACAAGACAAGCTCCATAACAAATGGGTGCTGAGGCAAAAAATCTGAAAAATTACTCAGTGTTAAAGGCTGGTTTTAACTTGTGTTTTAACAGGGAGGAAAGGGACAGATTTGCATAGATTTAGAAGCATAATGAAAAACAGATATCTTCCCAAATGGCTGAAAATACCTATGTGCTTGAATCCTCCACATTTTACATCAGATTTCCTTTCTTCTCCATTCTACCTGCTTTAGTTCCAAAAAGGGCAAGCTGCAACATTATAGAAAGCAGTGTGATATTTTCTTTTTTTATGTAACACAGTCCCTTTCAGTAAATGCATATTCTAGCTATGCAGCTTGTGTCAAAAGCATGAGATTTGCTGGAGAGACTTTTAACCTCAAACTTCAAAGGCAACGGAAGACAAAACTATCACCGTTCCCACCAGCRAATGACTGACATCAAACAGGCTGTGCAAGGACTTGCCAGATWTAGGTGACAAGGCAGCAGCAGCAGCAGCTTTGCAGTTGATGGTTTAAAGCCAACAGGAGCCTGTGTTCACCAGGAGGACCTTATCTCAAAGTGACAAKGTTGAAAAAAGGGGCTTTTGGTGGTCTCACCTTGCCTTTGCATAAACACACGCCGAAGCACCTACCRATGTTCTAGCACAGCCTAGGAAAACGCCCTGAATTCTCCTCATCTCCAAGGCCAAACGGCAATATCTTTGCGATAAGGTGAACGCACGCACCGTGACTCCTCTCCGTCCTCTGAAAACACGCCTGTGCCCTGATAAGCCTGCTCAGGTTTCTCTGCCCGTCTCTAGCTTCGCTTCGGGAAGGCAGAGGGAGCGTATGGCTCCTACGCTTGTCTTGATCGAAACTGCGTRCCCATTTAGGCAACGTAACCACGGGCGAGATGGAATTTCGTTTATTGTGCCTTACCGGTTCGATGTCGGTTAACTTGAAACCGCTTTACATTATTAATTTCCGTCTTTTAGATTTTGCAAGTTATACTTTCTGATAACTAAGAGCATAACTGTTTATATGCAGTCTGCATATAAAACAGCATAATTTTGCAGATAGTGTATGCCCTTTCCTTTGCATGAAACCAGCTGCACTGCTCTCCTAGGTAGAATTTCTCTCCRTGTATTTATCCAGAAGAGATATCAATCTCGGCTTGGCCTACTTAAAGCCCAGAAGCAGACAGCGAATCTGTGGCAAAAGAAAGCCCCTAATCCCATCCCAGCTTTAAATACAGATGACATCCTCCCTGCCCCTGAAAACGCGACAGAAAAGCCCCACTTTCGCTCGTACGCCAGCTAATTTGTACCTGGATACAAAGAGTGTCCAAGATCTGCTGTTTGCTCCAAGGACAGAAAAGGAAATGGAAATTTGGACTTCATTTAACCTGCATCCACACGCTGAGCTAAAAGACGACTTGAGCTGTGGCTGAAAGGGAGTAATTAGCAATAATTAATTTCTGCTGCAGATCATTAGCAATTTACAACCCTTATGAGCAAATGAAAAGAAAACCACGGTTCATCAAACTCCTAAAATTAGCCCTAACCAAATCTCTTATATTTAGGATAGCATTTCTTTGTGAAAGGCTGAAAACCAGTGCAAAAGGCCTCCAGTAAAGCAGCCGTGGTTTATCAGCCTAGCCAACGTGGAAAACTATTTCTGAATTTCAAAGCTGTGGAKGAAATTCAGGTCACTAATTTACCAAAACCAACAGATTAAACATGGAAATCTCTGAGGGCTTCAGAAAAAAGCTGTCAGTAGCTGTGACTTCCACCATCACCAGTTGCCATCCCAGTAACGGTCCCTAAATTAGAAATTCCTCCACTACTCAGATAGGTTATATTAAAGCTCTGCAGATGCAGTGTGTTTTGGAAAGAACTAACCAAAACAGATATTTCTGTTTGGCAGCTCTGTGGGTATCTGATCACTACTGTTTCCCACCAGGTTTCAGACATGAGAGGTTTCTGCCTGACCACAGGTATCTTTATTAACCATGGATTTGCCTCACCTCTTTCCCCACAAATGCCAGCTTTTTTAGTATGAACAGAGATCCCAACAGTAATAATTCAATTTGTTTCATATGATACTTAGGGAAAACCCAAATGAACAAAAGATAACTACAGTATATCAATGAYACAGATTATACAAATTGAAATTAAATGTTGCTGGTATACCAGAAACTGCAAAGGGCCTTGTTGCATTTCTCATTTTTCATAAACTCCAAATCAGGAATTTATTAATAGAAACCTTCAGCAGGTCTGTATCAGCCTTATTCCCCCAGAAAAAAAAATGGCCCACATTTGGAATTGGTTTAAGAYAAATTTCTAAGCCACAAGCTTGCCTGCCCCTTCCCACAGAATCACACGCATCTCCAGCCAGGTTGCACCTGGGATCCCTCACTCGTGTTGTTTTCTGCGAAACTCTCACAGAGGAGCTGTTGTTAAGATGGATAAAGTTTAATTGGATCAGCTATAAGCAAAACATTGATTTGTGGTATGTAAGCAAAAATTGAAAAAAAAAATGAAATTTTGGTATCATAGGAGGTCCCTCTACTTCTTTGTATACATTCTTCTGATGAAGTTGCAACCCAGGGCTTGGGAAGCTTCCCCATGGCTATTTTAAGTAGCTACATGTATGTAGGAAAAATAGTATTTAACTTACCAAAAAAAAAAAAAAAAAATCCCTCCCATCACGCCGCAAATGCAAACCCTGCCAGAGAGGGCTTCGTGCCGCAGCAGGGAGCCCGGAGCCCGTCGCAGGGCACGAGGTGAAGCGCCTGGCACGGACGGCCCGGTTTCCCCGCTCGGCTCAGCCGCCCAAGCTCGCAGGCTATCCCCGAGCAAGGACAAAATGGAAACCATCTGCGATGGACTTAGTGACYGCCAGGAAAAAGCTAGCAGCATCTTAAAAACATTTTTTTTTTTTACCATCACAGGCTGATATTTTTTTTGCAAACACTTTCAGTTAAGCCTATATGTCATACCTACACAGGGACACTGCTAAACTTGGAAACGCAGTGCGTTTCTGCCGGGCTCAGGTTGTACCTTCAGGTAGCACGTATTCATTAACACAAGATCTGCAMCCAAGAAATATAACGTGAACTTTCAACTTGAACTTTAATAACTGCAGAACAGCTGAAAGCATGGAGATTTACTTTAGATTTGAGAGCTCCAGATTAAAATACTGGAATCTTTTTGTTCTATAATGAATCAGCCATGGGAATGCTTTATTATTATTTATATATATTTATATACTTACTTCGGCCTAGGGAGAGAGCTAGTGTAACTGACTGCTTATAAGTGTGATTTGAAATCTCACACATTTTTGGCTGAATTCCCCAGCCCTGTACAAAATTCTCTGAGATGTATAGAAAAATCATTTAATCTATTTCAAGTTTCCCATGCGAAACAAGCATGAAAAAATAATGGAGATGATAATGCCTCTTTTGACTTTCCCTGTCTATTAGGTTTATATATAATAACAGTAACCTCTTTAAGAAGGAAGCATTTTTTATGATACAAATTTGTAAGGAACTAACAGCCTTGGGGGCCCAAGRGTAATATTGTAATGTAAATGATAATTAATTTCTATTTAACTGTTAAATTTTTACTACGAACATATCTAGAATAGAAGTCAACAGGAGACATACTACGAATCCCCAAGCCAGATGTGGATTGGCTAAATATAGGTAGAAATATGTGTTTCTATACAGACAAACCGACAAGGCGGGGAATAAGCGCGAAAGACGGCGGCCCCGGGGTGCCCGCTACCGCCTGCAAGGCGATGCGCACGGGCTTACCGGTGCCACGAGAAACGCTCGGAAAGCCGGCGGCAGCGCAGTCGCTCCAGGCGAGGTTAACAGCCGAAACGCCCTCCGGCCGCCGCCGCGCGCCCCGCGTGCTCCCGCCGCAGCACGCGCCCCCGGTCTTCGCTCCTGGCAAGGGCGTAGCCACACGCTGCGCGCGACCGGGCATGGCGCGGCTCTCCCTTCGGCATCTTCTGCTGCTTGGGGTTTTGTTTTCGTTTGTACGATCAATCATTATTATTGCTTTTGTGACTGTAGCACTGCGGACGCCAAGGCAGAATCTGTGGGCCCTTTGCTATATGCAACAAACTAGACCACGGTAAAAATACGGAGTTTTAGATCCAAAGCAAATGTAAAACTGACAAAAAAAATCATATCATATCAACATTTTTTTCTTATTTTCTTGTTCTTCTACTCAGCATAGTTGAAATACCTTTAAAGGGAAATCTTAATACAAAGTTGCATACAACCACATAGTGAAACAATATTAGGAAGAGCTTTTGACTTTTTCAGACCTTTTTTTAAAAAAAAAAAAAACTTCCTGAAGTCAACACATTTGCAGAACGTTTTACTGCCAACAGATTTGCGTACTTAGCTGAAAAAAGTTTCAGACAACTTAGCCTTCTGCAAGCGTTTCCCCCCGGCTGCCACAAGCCCTTCTGAGCTCCCTTTCCCCCTGTGGGTCCACTTAGCTCTCCTGAAGCACTGGTAGCTCCTTGCCCCAAACATTGCCCCCGCTGCGGTGACCTAAGGGTAATATTTAAACAGCGCCCAGGCTGTTCAGGCACCGAAACTCAGGCCCTCGCTCCCCGCGGAGGCCCCGGCAGAGCCCCTCGGCCCCCGCACGGCCCTGCCCAGCTCAAACCCCACCGTTATGAAGAGGTTTAATGCGACTGTTTAATTACGGGTGCAAATCTACGGATGTCAAGGTGAGACCCGACAACCTTGCAGCCAACGTCCGTCTCCCTCCCTTTCCTTGAATATGTAACGTTTTTGCTGCATCCTTCCACTGACCTGTAAAAACATCAATACCCCAAACTTAATTTATCGCGTTACCTCGACTAGTAATTCCAGCTACGTAGTCAGAGACTTGTTGACATTTTTAAGGCTAATGATCCGGCAGCTTATGAGACAGGAGACTTTTGGAGTCAGACTGTTTGTATTAATTGCTTTAGGAAAAAACATGAAGCAAAATTGATTTTATAGTTTTGAAGTCAGATTGTTTGTATTAATTGTTTCATGAATAACGTGAAGCAAAATTGATTTTAGTTTTACAGTTTTGCAGACTGATTTATTCTCTGTTGCAGGAGTCAACATCCAGAGTTACGTCTTACAGTTAATTGGCACTTTGGAAAGTCCTTTCGCCCTTTCACATCAACTTGAATATGATTACAAATGCAACGTATAAGTCAATTCATTTAATTACTATAAAAGATAAAAAAAAAAAAA
>NW_028187044.1:2570042-2703962 GCF_003343005.1 Rhea americana | reverse complement strand
ACACTAAGTGAGTTCTTAAAGTTTGACCTGGAAGCTTGGCACAAAATAGCAAGTAAAGTCCTATCACTAGGTCCGTGTGTGTGGCAGCTCCGAGTTCAATGTTCTGCTTCGATCCCCCTTTTAGTGAGCTAATACACCAGCTCCTTTAAATGGGATTTACACCGGTCTGACCAGCCTGCCCGGGCTCAGCTCGCGGGAGCCCAGCGGTACGGGCTGACGCGGCACCAAAGAGGGTTTTTCAGTCTCTTACAACAACATTTCTAATCAAGCCAGCTTGATTTAAGAGACTCTCTCTTCGTGGCATTGAAARCATTAACAAAATTAGCATCTCTTGTTTCTCATAGGGCATACTGCTGTAAGGGCCTTGTTGGAGCGGTWTTAGACCCGCAGCACTGCAGCTGTTAGTCATAGAGTAATTGCAACTTTTTAATACGCCCTAAACATCCACTTTGTTTTCTCCACATACTAATTTTAAAATTCTACCTAATTTAAATACAAACATAAYACCAAAAAGCAATCAAGATTTTTTCACTACATACCTCTCACAGGATAATTTTATCACACATATGTAGYGCGACCAAAAGCCACATTCTGCATACTGACAGTACTTTTACAGCTCAGTGGTCGTGTCCCCTGGCTGAGGTCAACATTTTTTTAACATTGTGCTTTCACCTAACTAAAGTTTTTTTATGATAGGTGTTGCTTTCTTTGGTAATGCTTCTTAACAAAATAATGAATAGCAAAATATCTCAATCTGAAAAAAAACAATWCTTCAAGGAAAATTAATGCATCTTTTCCTCCCTTCTCTTCTTTGTAAGCCATTAAATTGCACTCAGACATCTAACACCACACTTCACTAAGTCCCATCAYAAGGGAAAAATCACGATGTGTCCCTGGAGAAAGAATCTGCAAATGGCAGAGACACGTTCACAAGTCACCTAAACGCCTCTCYCCAGAGGAAACAGGGTGGCAATTCTGAATTAAAAGATTTTTTTCATTTGCAGCTGGAATATGTCAAAAGAAAAAATATCTTCASCTGAAATTTTTATAGGAAGTTCTGCATTTTCTAGCTGTTGCTGTTACTAATGATTTACACACCGACTGAAAAGCCCCAGTAACAGCTGAAGAGTTTGCCTAAACTTGCAGTATTGCTGTTAAAGGAACTTCAGTTCCATAATAGATGCTTTGATCTATGCTGCATCCAGGATTCCCGGTGCGCAGACTGCAGCCAAACATACGCACGTGTACAAAGAGAAAGGTTAATGTTCTCTTCATGTGATTTGCCTCCAAATAAATATAGTTTATATCGAGCACTAAAAGGACCGGTCTTTTTACACCTCTGAAGTACRCTTAATAAGTTACCGAGAGAAGTGACAATATAAACTACCTAGTTATGTTTTCCAATATCCTGACATGTCTCAGTGCATCTTTTTCATGAYGCTGTGTGTTAAAATAGCAAATAGCTTTGCTTCAGTAGTGATTTAGGTAGCAAGCGAAGCCTGATATTCAGAAAGGATCAAGCATTGCTCAGTGGACAAGGCTATTTTTGGAAAAAGAATTTGATRATGTAGAACTTCAGTCTGAGTATTTAATATTTGTGGATGCTGAAAAGTTTTATCCTCTATATTCACTGGCAGAGGAACTTCTCACCTGTGCCTGGCCCAAGCAGTATTCACTACTGTCACGCAAAATAAAAGCTTCAGCAGGTAAAGGGGAGAAGGCTTTGGTGCAGATTTTTACACAGCTGAAGGACAGGGCAGAGGTAGGAAGCGGAGGTTGGGATTGCTGGGGACGGAGGATGGTCCCCGGAGAGGTCTCCCGTATTTTGTGTGAACCACTGCACGGAAGTGCCTCACTAAGTGTGGTCAGGGCTTTGCAGAGCAAGACCCGAAGGTGACACATGCACAGTCCTGGAGCATCTATAGACCCTGGCAATTTGGGGCTCACGCCGCATGGGCTCTTAAAAAAAAAAAAAAAAAAAAAAAAAAAAAAAAAAAAAAAAAAAAGGAAAAAAAGGAAAGCTTGGACGTCAATGCAACTAAACTAATCTGGCGTAGGTGCAGGAGAAGGAATTACAGTTCATCTGCCGACGGTCTAGGCTTTGCGCCGCCGCCAGACGAAGCCTTTGCTCCTCSTGTTCCCTGGGGATCTAGTCCTTGCGTTACCCAGAGGAGCGCTTCGCYGGGGCGAGGTCTGGTCGGGGCGGAGGCCCGGGGGGTCGTCTCTAGCCACGCCACCACCACGAGGGCCCGCGCAGCAGAGCCATCCTCGAGAGTCCCTTTTGCCAGCCCCGCACGAGCGCCTCGGGGCTGCCCCGCCGCCCCCCCTCCTCCCGCTGCCCCTCCTCTCGGCACGCCTGCGGCGGCAAGCGGCACCAAGCCGCTCTGCCCCCCTTTTATTTTAACTACCGTTACAGCGCGGGAGCGCCGCGCCAGCCAGGAGCGCGCTGCGCCGCTCGAGTACGCGCCCGCCGCCCGGGGAGCGGCTCCTCGTCTGCCCGGGGAGCAGCGGGCGCCCGCGGGCGCCCCGCCGTACGATACCGCTCCACCGAGCTGAAAACAGGGCACTGCGCCGAGCTAGACTTATGAGAGATCGCTTCCTGTGTGTGCAGACAGCCTGATTTTAGATTTACACCCAGCCTGCGTTCTCCTGCACGGAGGAACTCCCTCCTGAACACCTTCAGAGCTCACAAAATGAGCCCAAAATACAGCTTTAGTTATACAGGAATAACTGTCCCGCTGCTACTCGCTTGCTTTTTAAAAAGATAAATAAGAGTTAGGAAGACCTACAGTAATAAGCAGCAAATGCCACGAGCATCAGCTTTTCATCCACAGGCATATATAATCTTAGACACTTTAAAATTTTGTCAGGTCAAAACCCAGAACACACTTGCTTTGTTAGTGGTGGTCTGTATCACCTTCTCCTCATCTAACCACTTTTTCTGCATCACAGCTGAACTGATACACTAATTTAGTTCTTCCCATAAAGGACATGCAGCATATTTCTTGTATGCCTCTCCTTATCTGACCACCCAAAGTGTAGAAGACATACTAGTACAATGCAAGATAAAAAAAATTATTGGCATGTATTTTGGATGACCAAATGACTTGTGAGTGGTGAACTCATGAATAAATTATGAAAGTCATTGCAAGTGCCAATAAAACCTTTCTATACCACATTGTCACATATTTTACATATGCCACTTATTTTACAGAAAGGAAAAAGCCCTAAGTAAGACACTTTTTACAGAGTCTTAAAAAATTTTATTAGGACCATTTCTTCTATCCCTCCAACTGCAAACCAGACTTTAATTAGAATAAGCCATGCTGTACTGGGCTCAAAGCTACAGAAAATTTAAAACTTCTCTCAAGCTTACTGCTGTAGCTTTTACTTTCTCCGAACTCAGGGCCCCCCAGAGCTTGAAGAAACTGTTGTCCCACTGGAAAATTACAGCCTCTGCTTTCCCAAAGGTGAAAAACTTCTAGGAACAATGATGGGTGGTCAGAGTTGGAAGTCTTAAACTTTTCCATAATCCAGGATCAACCGTCTATTCTGAACCTTTGATCACCACAGTTTTCTATGGAAGGGCGAAATTTCAAAATTAATAGCTAGAAAAAGGAGACTATATTATTAAGCTGTTTTTACCAAAAAAAAACCAAAAAACAAAAAACAAAAAACAAAAAATAAAACTTTCTGAAGGTACTTAGAAATTAAAACCCAAGCAGCTGTGTTCGGAGGGTACCGGTGAGGAAGTTACTGATCTTGGTCTGGCTGGAATTTCCCCAACAACTACAGAGGGATAAAGGGGGGCGACGATGAGCGTGTGCGTGCATGTACACGCGTACCCAGACAGCCCCTCCCAGACACACACTTTTTTGTTCTCTTTTAAGAAGGACAAAACATTCCACTTCCGCTTGGCCAGGTCCCGGTGGCGAGGATGTTTCCATCGTGCAGTGACACGTGGATTTGCCCAGCACTCTCCTCAGAGCTCAGTGCTGCTTGATAGTGTTTCTCCCCCAAATCGTSAGAGCGCGGCTCAAGCCCTCGGGAGCTGGCGACCGGCACTGGTCCCCGGGGAAGCACCCGGGCTGCGGGCGTACGGCGCGCAAGTCGTCTGCCCGCCTACAGCTCCTAYGCCTGAACGAGTTGTCTACACGCTTCTGTTTGTTCCTGAAGAAAAAACTTCCTCTAAACCCAAACCAGAGTGGTTTGAACTAAATGAGCTCTGGAAGTGCTGCCTTCTTCCCACCGGCAGTAAAGGCTCTCCGGATCAATTTTCACCTGCCCTTGAGGCATTTGAAGGTGGGTGAGATAAGTCTGACTCACAAAACCTGATGCTGGCTGCCAAGTTCTCCTCTGGCTTATTCCACACATTTTGCCAGGTAGGTACAGGTAAAGACAGTACCTGTAGGATTTTTTCTTTAATTATGAGTTGTAATACTGAAACACCCGTGCTTATCTACGTTTATTTCTGAAGAGGTTTATTGCTGAAATCAAAATAAATAAATAAATAAATAAATAAATAAATAAGCAAGCACTGAATCACAGGGCGAGGGTGTAGGCATCTGCATTAGGTGCTGCTTGTTAACTCTACATCCCCAGAGAAATTCTTCCTCAACAAGTTTACGGGAGCAATTTACTCAAGCCATCAATACCCACGTTTTACCTTACTACCTTTCAGATCACTGAGATGCCTAACTGAGCTCCTACACTCTTACCCACTGATTTTCAAGATATAACCTATGCAGCCAGAAATAAATGCCAAATACACGATGCTCTCCTGCTGCTCCCAAACTGCTGTATGGGGCAAAACCTCTGTCACCCTGCCAAGGAGCAGGGATCCCGCTGCGGTACCAACTCCTCGAACAAGATGCATCAGTTAATAAAAACAAGAGGACGATGGGGAAGCAGAGGCTTCGTGGTGAAGAGCTGAGTGCGCCCAGGCAGGCAGCACCTYGAGCAGCCCCAGGGCTGCTCTACTACACGCAACGGGTCAGATCAGGCTCTGGCTTTCCCCAGGTCTGGGAGTTTGCAACGATAGTTTAAAGAGCTCTTCCTTTCTGCTGATTTTTAATAGCATCTTCAAAAATCACCGTAAAGCATAGCTCATCCACTAGCTCACAATCATATTATAAGCCAAGTAATGAAATCYGTGAGCAAGCTTGGAGCTCAGACTCGAACGTCACACCTTTCCATTACTCAAAAAGGTGCAATAATTTGCCTAGTTATATGACACATTCAAGCTCCTGAGACAGGATCTACGTTTWTAAAGTGGGGGTATGCAGAGGCAAGAGACCGAAGGGACGCACGATTTTACTGTTTTGCGCGCTGACTTTGTGCTGCAGCCCCGTCTGTGTCGCGCGGCAGCTCAGCGAAGGGAGGTCAGCGAAGGGAGCAGTCGCACGCCTGCAGCGCCGTTTAGCAACGCCTAGCCTCCTCTAACACATCCAGCTCAAACCCTGGCAGTAATCAACACACAGATGCATGAAGCTCAGCATCCATGAATTTACCCTGTGCTCAAGGTGCAAAGCTGAGCTACTTTGCAGTCTGCTCCTAAGACGTTTTCATTGGTTTTCTCTGTCTTAAAASACTGTTGCCTTTTTTTCCCTTATGGCTCTATTTGCCTTGATCTAAAGGACAGCCAGCCATCAAGATGGAAAATGTACACAGGAGAATACAAAAAAGTTAACATTTTTAGTTAAGCTATTGTTATTTATACCGCAGTGACCTAAAATACCTTCTGCATATAAATACATCTGTAAACAGTGCATTTATACCAAATTTATTCTGCCTAAATTATTTACCTCAAAATATATCAGCACTTCCGTGAACTTCTCTGAAATCCAGAAAAGTGCTGTCAGCAGTGACACTTTTTTGCCCCCCAGTGCAAGCCACTCAGGTGTCAGAGGTAGCAGAGCTTAGGTAATAGAAATGGAAGATCTGACAACGAGAGCAAAACCACTTCCTTACCATCAAGGCCATATACTGATAAAAGCTCAGCCAGATTAATCCAACCTAGCTCGCAATCTCAGACACAGTCTGTGGTCTGCCCTGGGTAATGGCAGTGTTTTGGGAAAGGCAGAACTTCTCCAGGGATCCCCGTAACACTTGCCAAGGCAGAAGCAGCTCCACGAACTGTGGATCATCCCTGCAGGAGATGGGAGAGACAAACACAAGCACTGAATGCCGCCTGTTGCAACCCCACCTACAGCGGCACTTTTAGCCCACGTGGAGATTTCTCTGGCCCTTAGGGCAARGTGGCTGGCTGAGACAGGCATGATAGGCAGTGGGTCTGTCTGACTTCCCTTGAGATGAGCAACTGCCTTTGCTTGGTACCGTGCTAAATTTGCACACATTATCCATTCCTCCAAATCAAACATGAATCTCTGCCTGGAAATCTGGCTCTAACGTACTCTGGTTAGGCTATGAGGAGGCAGCTCTTTCCTGAGGAGGTAACTGTGTCCTGGAGCCAAAAAACATGCAATGGGAAAGAAATTTTGATTAAATCAAATATCTAAGTCTAGAAAGCCCACTGAGTTAATTCAGGTGTGAGGCATGTTATCTTCTGTAGGTTGTAGAAACTATCTATAGGACTGACCRACTGAGGACTTCTTCCTCTGTGAAGATGCAAGTTACCGCTTGGTCTTCTATGAAGCAAAGATAGCAAGACAAGCTGCTTCTCTCTAATAAAAACTACTATGAACGACTTAAATAAAGTAGGCATCCCATTTTACAGAATGACCTGACCAGAGAACAGATTTTGCAGCAAAATATGTTCAAGATAAAATATAGGGAAAAAGATATACTTTTGGTCACTCAGAATGACTTCAATTCAAAGTCACTTTAAAGCCCAGCATAAGTTGCAAAATGCTCAAAAAACAAGCCTGAAATATCATCCTGAAGGCAAATTTCATTGACTTGCTTAGCACAAAGATCTCAGTTATCA
This sequence comes from Rhea americana, assembly GCF_003343005.1. Taxonomy (NCBI): domain Eukaryota; kingdom Metazoa; phylum Chordata; class Aves; order Rheiformes; family Rheidae; genus Rhea; species Rhea americana. Next base: position 2,697,016 of record NW_028187044.1, on the reverse strand, counting down.
AACACAGTATGAGATAAACTAGACTTTTTTTAAAGCTAAAATTTAAAGCAAAACCACTAATTGTTAATAGCCTTCTCGCAAGACAAACAGAAAAAGAAGAAAGGACAGAAAAAGCTGAAATATGCTTTTGATAGCAGTACTGTACTTTTTAAATGGTTACATTTCCACACGTCTGAGCAAAATAACCAGTGAAGTCATTATTTAATATAGGCCAATGTAACTTGAGTAGCTCTAAACTCAGGACAGCCTGAGGAGCTCGTTGTTAACGGAGCAAAGGAAAGGCACTCTGAAACGCTCCACATGGACYGAGTCCCCAGGCAGAAGGGAGAGCATTACTGCAGCAGCCATCAAAAAACTGAGAATAAGCGGCAAACTCCACCCAAGAGTATCTGACCTTTATAATAGTGATTTAAGGATTCCTAAAAAAGCTGCAGCATAGCAAGAGGCTGAGCTGCAGAAGGTGCTCCTGGGCTGGTAGTCAGGGATCAGCAGCAACACAAGGCAACCCCAGCTAACGGGCCAGCTCCCGGAGGGGCACGCTGGGCCAGGGGAAGCATAGCCAGGACGTAGCAGCTGCCAAAGGGGCTGCAGCAAACACGAGGCTGTGGAAATGGGAGACCTCAGGCAAGGGCACATTTATTTCACCAGTGGCAGAAACTCTGGAAATAGTATATTGCTCAGAGCAGGAGAGCAACCATGCAGTAGCTGAAGTCCCCCGGTTTCAGAAGCAGAGCGTAGTCAGCAAGGTCCTTGGACAACCACAGCTGAGGGCAAAGTGCGGGGTCAGGAGCATTTGCCAACATAGCTCCGGTGGGATGGAGTCTGCTCACCTGCTACTCACGCAAGTTTCAAGGTTTTATTGCATTTCCTTTCTCCACCACTCCACAGTGCTTTACTCCTTCTAACACTTCCGAGTAAGGTAACAAATTGCCACAAGGACACCTCTTGGTTCTGGGGTAGCCGTGCGGTGATACTCTACTTCCTAGGTTTCTGGATGGAGCTAACTCCAGCTGTGTTGAAAAATTTTCCTAGAAACTGTATCTCTCTTCTTACAGCTAGTGCATAGCAAGGCAACATAAAATATGTCCTCATTTACAATAAAATATGCTTTTAGATAGCCAATGTATATAACTTACTAAATGCAGTAGTCAATGCATGAGTATTCAAGTGAATACTCTTGACATTTGCTTGATAAATAACGAAGCCTTAAGTGTCCCTGCCATATGCTCTTTGCTACATTTTTTAAGCAACAGACTAGGATGTTTTGTTCCTAATCAAGGGTTAGATATCTCCACGGCAGCCAAGAGACCACAAAGAGCCGAGGAAGTGAAGAGTCGGGCTGCTGAGCACCCCGCAACCTCCCTGGAAAGCTCTTGTAATTTCACTTTTTGCCTTCAAGGAGACTGTTCGCTGGGAAAAGGATTAACTTTTCTGACCAGCTCTAATTGCCAGCTCTGCTGCTGACCCTGCTGCGAGACCTTTTGCGAGGCTGTGTGCCTCCGTGTCCTTTCTCACTCTTCATCAGTTTTTTCTTATTTAGAAGTGAGTTCTTCAGAAGGCTCTTCCTTACCGTGTGTTTTTTCAAGTCTTAGCACGTTTGATCTTTACTCACAGGATAACACCACAGTGACAGGACCATGGCACTACCGCATCAAGAACAGAAAGGCTGGTCCCAGGCAAGGCGATATCCAGCTACAAACTCCTGCCCAACACTTAGGCTCCTCTAGTCTAGGACAGTTGCCTTTGCATGAGCAAGGAGCCTGTTCTTCTCAGAAACAGCCCAAACACCCTTCCCCAGCGACGTTAGCGTTTAACCAGACGTCAGCGCAGCCCTCCAAGCCACCTGCACAGCCTCAAACACACACTCCAAGAGAGGATTCCTTCCTTACGGTTTCTTTCCATGATTTCCCTCTTAATATATAGCTTTTGGGTATACAGTGGTAGCCTATATATCATCTGCAATCACACAAATGCAGTTGTTTTTGTATTAATAGCCATTTCCAGAAATTTGATACTGCTACGTGGTTGACAGTAATYGCATTGCTGCTGGGTACATCCAGAATGGATGCAGAAAAGCACAACGGGCCTCATTTGGCTGCATTACATGAATGCAGATYGGCTTGCCCTCATTTTAGCAGAAATTAGCACAAAGCTGGGGCTACTGGAGCTCCTCGTGGCGTATAAACAACCTTGGGCTGGAGCACGAGATCACGGTTGCGTTCCTGTGCTTGACCGAACAAAGCCGGAAAGATTCCATTTACTCTGCGCTTCATTCAAAAGGTRTAAAAAGACATACTCCTATTTCAACAGAAATAGACTTATGCGTCTTTACCCCTGCCACCGGTTCTGTTGTTACTTTAAAAGCAGCCTGCAGTGACGTGTGCGATAGCCCTGCATGCAGCCAGGGTCCTCCAAAGCCTGCTGCAAGGGATGGCCAGGTAGGCTGAGAGCTGCCATCGAGTGCAATACGCTTTCTCCTCCCTGTTCTCCTGCAGACATGCCTTTCCCCACACTTCTGCTTGAAATAAGAGAAATAATATCTTATGTAAATAAAGTTAACACTTTTTTTTGTTTTGTTTTAATGGGCTCTCAAAAGAACCATTCACTCACACAGATAGCAAGTAGTCTTCAATAATTACTTAGGACCTAAGAAGTTGATTACTCCAGCCACTCTTATCTCTGCCAGGAATCTCAGTGCAAGATTGCCATGCTTTCAAACAGACCTTCCTGGAACAGAGGGAGAAAGAAAGGGGGGAAAAAAAAGAAAGAAAAAAAGAAAAGCTGATTTCCATTACAAATGCTTTTGAAAAATACTTTTAAACTTTAAGTACAGCCTGAGTGTGAGTTTGCACAATTCTTCTACGAAAGCAGATGCTTTAATAGTGCCTTTCATATTGCAAAGGTGACTAAGGCTAATGTTGGATAACTTATTTCTGAAAATACATCCTATTTCCATCTAGACATAGATAGAAATTATACAATAAGAAACCACAAAAAAAAAATACAGTAATGATAATCCAGCCTTGTTCTCAGTTACAGATAGTTCCTGTCTCTACATACTCAGGAAGCTAGAAAAGTCAACAGCAGCCAAGCAAGCATAAAGTGCTTTCTAGAACACAAGCCTTTATCACCATTCCCATTTCCATGTTTCCTTCATCTTCTTGCTATGCTTTCACAAGAGCAGAGATTTTCAAAGGTGGTCTCGAGTGCTAAATGCCTCTTCCCAGTCAAAGGAATAAATATTTCTTTTAGCTTTCTGTAGTATAAAGAGGACTAACATAGTTAACATGGAAAAATCCATGACTGACTGCCTTATAGCCATGTTCCAAGCTGTATCTGCTTGAGTTTCATTTTATTTTTAAGATCACAGAATTATTTGTCAACTGTTGGTCACAGCTCATATGGTAATGCACATAGCCACCTATTGCACAGAAGTTGTCCGTGATTTTCTACAAGTTGTGGTATTATTTCTTTTAAGTGGTTCCAAGTGCTTCCTCAGAAGTTCTTAGCTACACAGATTTCATATTCTATTAATTTAGGACTGAAATCCAGGACATGCCTACAGAGCTGAACGAACAACTTTCGGCTTGCTTTATTCCATCGTTGCCAGATTGCCCCGTGACTTCTTTTTAAACATTAGCCTCACTGCAGCAGCTATTATTTCTGTGCTTTTCACAACGACCAAAATAATCACTGAAATTCCGTCCCTGTATGTGAATCGCACAAGTTGGAAATGCCGATTTCCTACATATTGCTGTGGTTGGTATTTATGCATGGCAGATTTCTTCCTTCATTTCTCGTTTCCAACTTATGCTACATTTCTAGTRGCCTGACACTGGGGAAAGAGAGAGGAGGGAGACTTGACCAGCTCAGCACGCTGCCACAACGCGGACGGTGACGACGTCCAAAGCCATTCGCCCCGACCAGCTTGGAAACTCGGTTGCAGAGAGCTCATGGTATAAATACTAACTTTTCTAGATCTCAGATGAGGGGGAATTCTGACCAACCACACATTAGTCAAAAAACCATCTCTCCCAATATGACCTATTTCGCAGTGATTCAGTTGATCAGTTCTCTATATTGCTCAAAATCACCTGCAAATTTTTAGCTGCCCTGAGGTGAAAGCATCCTGCTGTCGTTCTCACATAAACGTTCCCTCCATTGCCACGCTACACCATGCTGCAGCAATTACTAAAACACCCCTTAAGTTTGATAAATTTCAGCTTTCTTTTTTTTTTTTTTGCCTTGTATGTACCCATAAATTGGATTTCCCCCTCACTTCAGCAGTTCAAGCTGAGCTTTGACTTTTCTAGCTTTTGCTTCCTTTGAACTGCACAGTTTCAATTATTACTATGGTCAGTGCTGCTTTAATGTTTATTTTGCGTGGTACACCCTGCTCGGCTGTGTACCCTTTCGTAAGCACTTGACTATATAGTGTTTTTCTTGACTTATAAATGGCTTGTCCTTTTATTGGAGGGCTCCTTGTATTCTATCTTTAACCCTTGAATTTGGCTGCTTTGTTTAATCTTTTAGCCAGCAGAAGGAGCTTATTAACATCTATTTATTTGGATTTGGGGCAGCTGCATGCTGACCCGGTAGCTACTGTCTTTATTTCTTCATTTCCTTACCTCACTCTGGTACTCCGGCACCCCCTCCCCACACTTCCTTCTCCCCCTTCCCACTCCGATGAGCCATGCTTTTTGGGGCTGGCCTTTGCTCTTTGCACAGCCCGTTTGCCCCTCTTTTTTCCTTGCCATCTTTTGGCTGCCGCTTGCATTTGTCGGTTCTTCACTCTGCACACGTGGGTTGGCCTTTCTCAGGACTTCCAGGTGGCTTTTCCTGATCTTTTAAACTCTGTCTTGTCATTGCCATTTAGCCTGCAAATCATATGTTTGAGGGAACTGTTGACTAAACCAACGTTGCAGATTATGGTGCAGGTTAGACCCTTTCGTGGTGGTCCTGTCCCGAGGTCTAGGACACTATACCTACTTTATAAGAAACACTAATTTTTCCCTAATGGTCACTATAGCCCCACACCTCCTTGTTACCTACAGGAAGCTTTCGCCTCAGCCACACGAACTAATCCCTTCCTTGAACATGATTAGAGATGGTGCTTTTTTTCATTCATCTTTATTTTTCTCAGTCTTGGCAGCTTTTACTTCCAGTTCAACATGCTGTTTAAACCTTTTCCTCATCTCCTCACTGCCTCTGTAATTAAGGCCAATGAGGAGAAAGCCACAAGAAAATGCTCTTTGCCTAGGTCTGACATGTTATGAGAAAGCAGAAGTAGGGTACTGCTCTTATTTCCAAAGTGGCTGGCCACGCCTGGGGTATAACGCCAGAACAGGTTGTTCATCAGGGAAATAAAACACTATCCTTAATCAAAACAAGCCAGTTCCTAGATGTTAAATCTAGTGTTATCTTTCAGTAAAAAAATTATTTTATGTTTCTCCCATATCATTCTGTGCTCAAGCAATTCTCCCCTTGCAATCCCATCATGAGATACAGCACTTTCCACCCCCGTTCAGACATGGGAGGAAGGGGAAGGAGAAGAAAATATTTGCTTAGTGGGGACTGTAACAAGGGAAGCTGAAAGCTTCCTTATGCTGCTTGCACTGCTGGGGACCATCTCCTCTTGGTTTATTTTATACCTATATGCATGCAAATAGTCTATCTGAATTCTGTGCTGGTCATAAAGTTTGGTTTGACAACTTGCAAAGCCAAAATAAATTATTTATCTAGAGAATAGGCCTTGCTGCCCTGCTGGGGACATTCAGTGCCTCCCTGGCTCTGTCCTGTAATTGGGAGGAAAGGATAATTAATCTCCTGAACTTGTTCATTATTCATGGCTGTCTAATGATACCGCAACCCAAAAAGCCCATCCGTGCCAGACGAGGCAATGTCCGTTGTCACGGGGAGACCTGTCGGAGAAGAGGTGTTCGTTTCACACAGTGCTCGCATGGCGACTGTAACGGCATAGGGACTGAATTCACGCTAACGATCCTGGAAGTCAATTCAGCTCTGGGGCCCTTTAAAGAAGAAAGGAGGGAAAAAACTGAAACCAGAGGAGCCTGAAATTAATTTTCTAAATATATCTGGGAGCTGTGCAGAGCATTACAATTCCACTCCCGGAGAGTCTGGGAGTTKCAGTGTTTCACTTTAATCCAGTTTGGAAGAACTGGGAACCTCCATTGCTCCTGGAGCCCAGAAGCCCCAGACACACTGCYCTTCAAAGTCTCAGGACCTCACCTTGGAGGCTGCAGACCCTGCGGAGGCATGCGGACGCCTTCTTCCCAGCAGCGATGCTTCGCGACGTTTTAGATGTCAGTTCAGTAGGAATTGACAGAAAAATCARCATGCAAATGAAAAAGGAAAATCCTGAGTACTGCATCACTAGTTATYTGGTGAGGTCAGAGCTGAAGGACCTCCAGGGCACCTCACCAGGAGGTTTCTCCCGCTGCTTCACRGAGCCTGCTCCGAGGCTCTGTCTCGCTCATTGCTCTTCCATTTTTCCTGGCCACGGCTGGCTCTTAGCACCAAGAGAGCCTCCAAAACTGCGAGTTGCTCTTGACAAAAGCCCTGAGCACAATCAGGTCCAGAGCATGAAAGCTTTGCCAGTGAACACAGCCATTTGTCACAGCTTCCTTACAACCAGCTCACCAGCAAACAGAAGCTTTTTGCTTCTCTTCTTCCATGTCAAAAAGAAGTTGCAAGTATGAGTAAAAGTGCAAGGCTTAGTCAGGTTAAGAAAAACAAGAAAAACTGAGATACACAAGAGGGAACAGAGACAACCACCTGTGACTGGCACGTAGTTCCTATGGACTGAAGAGAGTGATCTGGTTAACGTCTATCTGCATTTGATTGACCATCTGCCAAATTTCCAGGAACCTTTTTTTTTTTTAAGATGAGTCAGGTGAAAGCAGGTCAAAYGGGGCTCAGATCCCCTTCTCTGGATTCACAGCAAGACCCTTCACTCCCATGAAAGCCCCTATAAAGCCACTCTTCAGGGTACCTCATTTTTGTTCCTTTTCCCTCAGAAATGAGCACGCATCAAGTGACTAAGTCTATTAGAGAAAATTGACCCTGGAGTCATTTAGCTAAGGATTTGCCAAAGCCCAGAGGTATTTATTATTCTTACAAGCAATGAGGCATATGGTTGACTTTTCCAAAAGCCATTTTAGAAAGTAAAGCAAATGATCAAAATAGAAACAAGAGATATTTAAGAGCTTTTAGTCCCAATCTGGGCAGGCAGATTAGCGGGATAAAGCAATATAGAAAAAGGGGAGAAAATATTCGGCACAAAACACAGCTAATGGCTCTATGCCTGCTTCAGGATTAAYGCCCGAGAGCGTGCATGCTGCGGCTCCGCAGAGGGTGCTGCTCTCTGCCGTGCCCCACAAGTGCAAAAATTGCCAGGGTCAACAAACAGACGAGTGTCTGTCAGGTGGCTTTCAAACCCGTGCTCCAGAAGTTAAATGTGAATCAGCTAGCRAAAACTGAGAAAGGTTCTTCACTGAAGAGGGACTCGAGGCCTGACGAGAAAGCCTGGAGAGGTTTGAATTTGAGCAGAGCAAAGTTTGTAACTTGGGTTAAATCTGCAGCAGTTTGGATTAGACAACAGCTTCTGAATTTTTCCTGTTTTGGTTTACAGAATTCGTATGCAGTCGGAAAAGTGCCAGAACGGTGCTGCAGAAGCAGCCCAAAGCTGTCATTGTCAAACAAAAAAAATTCTCTCCGGTGGAAAGGTAACCAAGGCCAAACACTGCTTGGAACCACGTTAGCGAGAGTTAGCAGAAGACAGATGAAAAATGTCTTCTGCCAGGCCTCAAGCCAGGGCACTATCTCTGCATTTTGAAGACTTTCTATTCTATTCCCAAGAATTTCTGAGTTTCTGAGCACAGCAAGGAGATAAACAAGCCAAGCTTTAAAAATGAAAACAAAAAGAAAGGAAGAAAGAAAATCCTGTGTTTCTTCAGCACTATTTTGCTTACTTCTTTCTACTTTGAAAGCCAAGGAAGCCCGAGGTTATTTCTAAAGAGACAGTTGTAATAAACCTAAAGAGTATAATRAAACATCTGTCTTTGAAAAGAAGCCTCAACGTATTTAATGCACAACAATATAGCACTTGCTTAATAATTTGATGAGTACAGGCCTCAGTGAACTTTACTGTCTATATTTAGGATGGAAAAGAGGAAAGTAAGTGAAGGATGTTTTTTGATAGTAAAAGAAATTATTTTATATAGTCTTCAAAACTCTAATGCTGTATTCTTTAAAGACATAGAATAAAAGATGTTCTCCATAGGAAGTGCTTGCTATACAGCACAGTTTTTTAGCTGCCTAAATTACAAGTTGCTGTTGCCAAATATAAGGACTATCTTCCCAGAATTCAAAAAGCCCTGGGGAAAAAAAAAAAAAAAAAAGTTACAAGTTGCTGTTGCCAAATATAAGGACTATCTTCCCAGAATTCAAAAAGCCCTGGGGAAAAAAAAAAAAAAAAAAAAAAAAAAAAAAAAAAAAAAAAAAAAAAAAAAAAAAAGCAGCAGTAATGCCTGGAGTAGAGAGGCATAAGAGAGACCAAAGCAGGAAAGAAAACAAAGAACCCCAATATTCTGGAGAAATCCAACTCCCCTTGGCATTTGCAGACTGTCTGCACGCTAGAACATGTGCATCTCACGGGGACCCTGGCAGCGCATTCGTCTGCCAGATAAGACRACTTTCCAAATAAAGGCTTGCAGCTTGCTTGACCAGCCGGTATTCTTCAAACTTAGAGCCCAGCAGTAACACCTTTTCTAGCAAAAATACGCTCCTGTCCTGCCCCCTGCACTGCATCCCATCACTGTCCACTGCCACGAGGACTTCGCTGTTACAGACAGCAGCGTTGGCAGGACAAACGGACGAAGGAGAGGGACTTCTGAGCTTAAAGATAACAAAGAATTATGTTTGGCATTCACTTCACAAGAAAGAAATGCTGCTAAAGCATGGAGTATCTACAACAAGAACAGCAACGAGCCCCAGAAGGTCTGGCTGTACGCAGTAGAAACACTCGCCTAGCACTGAGTGTTGCAGGCATGACCAGTTTCAGCACTCATTTTGTTTTGCTGCAAGTATTAGAAACACTGCAACGTCAAACAACAGTGTTAATTCCCACAGAGCATTGTCCTCTGTGAAAGCTCTGTGGRAATTATACAAAGAAACTTGCTTCCACCAGAAAATTAGGCTTTGTTAAAGTCCGGCTATTGCTGAAAGTGAGTCTGTTTTCATGGAGTTTCCTACTTAAAACCACCAGATTCGAAGTGGGGCATTATGACACAACTAAACAAAGTTCCTTTTGATAAGTAAAATGTCTTTTTTGTTTCTGAAGAGAGGTTAATTTAGCATTAAAGGCATCAGAAATGAAATGCTTTGAATGAACTTGATTTACATGGCTGATGGGCTTTTTAAGCTCATGAAAGTTGTCAAGCTAGACTGCTCACGCTAATCGCAGACCCAGGAAAACCTTCCTGTTTCAGAAATTCTCATGCCATGTGGAGTGCTTTTTTTTTTTTTTTTTTTTTTTTAAAAAAAAAAAAAACAGTAAGTCAGGTTGTGTTCAAAGCTCGTCAGAGCTTTCCTCTTGCCTTCCACCATAGGCTGTGCTGTGCCCAAATGCAGCTTTTCTCACAGCTCCCAACTTTAGCCCTACTGTTATTCCCATCAGGAATAAATTGGTCCTGCTTGGCCCTTTATGGGTTCAGCTTTCTAGCTGTTCAGATTTGCATTACTTGTCTCTAGCACGCAAATTTGCAGTGCATGGTCAATGCTCTGCCCATGCCGTWGGGTTCGTATATGTTTCCTAAGAGACAGGGTTTTGAGGAGCAAAATGTTCTTTCCTTACTGAGATTTTAATAAACATTTAGCAATTTCTAGTCAGACTTAATGCTCCCAAACTAATATATTCCAAAGCCTCTGATTTTCTCACATGTACTGCTGAAAGGGGCAAATTCTCAATTAACTGTACTCAATACCATTTGGTTTCAGCTCATGAACTTTTAACCATCTCCTCCCTATCTTTTGCAGTCCTCTGTAATCCAGGAGGAATCAGATAGCCTCATGCTAACTTTTCTTTGTTTTTACCAAATGCTTTGCTGTCTTCTCAGAGTAAGTAACAAGGCAGTGACAGGATGCAGATACGACAGTCAATGTTATCCCTTATTTCCATCACTGTATTTTTTCATTACTCATTTCAGTTCCCAGGCATCAGAAAATTTCTACACGTTTATGTGCTCTGAACTAAGTTAAAAGAGAAACTTCTCAAAGGAGAAGAGTAAAAAACCAAAGCTAAGAAATTTAGCGCATTCAAAACACTTTTTGCAATTAGGAAGCTGAAATGAATAATTTCACTTATATTTCAAAATGGAAAGTTGTCTTGAGGTGCAAAGACTCCCTTTCCATATGTATTAGGGCTAAAATAAAAACCCATCATAGTGCAAAAAACAGAATGAAATGCCAGAATGAAGAAAAAAAGAAAAAACCCTCAATTATCAATAGTATCAAACATCCAAACACCTTCCGCTCCCCACCACACAGCAGGGCACTCATGGAGAACAAGCTTCCTAAATGTCAAAGCCATTAAAACACTACGCATAGCTAAGAGCAAAGCAACCCTCTTCAGTCAGGTGGTCACTCTACCTACCTAATGATTGATTGTTTTTAAAGTCCCTTGGTTTTTTCTCATTTGCAGTGTTTTCAACCACATTGTTTGGAAAAATTTCGGAGAGATAAGTAAAATAAATAAAGGAAGGGAAGGACCCTTAAAAAACAAGAGAGCCCTCTCAGCTATTTCTATCGCACAATGAATATTGATTCCTTTCCGATTTTTCATAGAAATTTGTCAGCATCCCGTCAGTGCAAGATTGATTCCCGCGCTTCTGGGAGTGGGTTGTAAATCAATACAATTGCTACCATCAGTGCATCTGCGCCATCCTCCCTGACACTTCTGCTCTGGTGGCAAATTAGTGCCATCTTCACCATTTCCTCAGCTRAGCCCGCTGCCAAGGAGCGCAAGGACCATTTTTTTTTCCTCCCCTCTCCTCTGGTAGACAAGAAAGGTAGGTAGAGACCTACACCACCCCACACCACCCGCTTTTGGTCATCACTGAGCACGGCAGAAGCGTTAACTGGAAGCAGGAGAAGAGCAGCAGCCACGTATCTTTCTGATGCTTTTATTTCAGCTGCTTTGCCCTGGATGGTGTTCAGCGTGCCCGCACGCCGCACCTTCGGTATGCCTCCAGGCGGGAGGAGAGGACTGGGAGATCCTGAGGATTTTGCGCACACATGCGAAGTTAAACAGCTAAATACAGTATCGCCAGCACTGGGGGTGTGTCTGCAGCCAGCGACCACAGTCAGTTAGGAAGACTCCCACGCTCTGAAGGCAAAGGGTGCCAAATTGCTGATGATTTGGATATATGTTAGAGCTTTTTTCTGTTAAATAAGTACCTGTCTATAACACACAGTCATAGACAGACACATCCACGCACCCCCCCCTTTATTTACCAAATAATGCCGCATTTATTAATATTCTACAGCAGTGAGGTCTRACTGGTGAAGCATTAATACAACATTTCTTAAATGAAGCTCTTGTTCTACTTGAGCTATTTTGTAAATATTTGGTAATCTATCTTGATACGTTCCCATCTGTCAAGGGCTGTTACCTGCTTCCTGCTTTTGCTGGAAGAGGCAGACAGCGGCACTATGAGGTACCTTCCTGTGATCCTAATTCCTTCCTCTCTTAATTATTCACAAGAGCTTTTTTTTAAAAAACTGTTTTGAAGTTAGTGCAAGACATGAATAACTACAAGCAATATGTAGTATCCCTGGCTGACACTTAGCGGTACATAGAGGGCTAACCATGCTTAACGTCAGCAAGAAAGGTCTCTGATCCTTCTTACCTGCTCCAAGGCCAAGTGCATGTTTTTCACCTTTGATTTATTATGGCATAGTTACGGGACAATTTGCATGGAAACAGATGAATTTTTGACTTTATTTTAAATGTAAATATCTTTTGGAAAGTTTTTTTTTAAGCTTAGCCACCTACTACAAAGATATAACAGCAAATTTGATAGCCACATAATGCAGATTACCATGGGTGCTTTCTCTTCAGAGAAAGACTTCAAAGTTCCCCTCTGAGGTCTGCTGTAGGTTTTCCAAGACTCTAGATGTCCACTTAAATTTTGCTTTCTCAGGACAACCATAAAAAGTTAACTTTTTTTTTTTAAATCTTAAAGTCTTTAAAAGCACTGACAACCCTCAAAGTCACTCTAAACAGTCAAACCACCACCATAATTCAGTACTGCAGAGYGGTGCATGGCGAGGTACCCACATATTGGCGGGCGGCGTTCCCACCGCAGCCTCGGCTCAGTGCTGCAGAAGCGCAGACAACTTCACCTGCTTGCATTCGCTCCAGTTCTCAATTAAAGGACGCAAGCCCTTGAGGCGGGGGATGCTCAGGTCAAGCGCCATCGGTGCCGCACGGATGCGGGAGAGGCAGCCCGGGACAGACGGACGAGTTGGCCAAGGCGGCTCCAAAGCGAGCCCAGGCGCCCTGGGGCAGCAGCGCGAGAGCCACGTGCAGCGCAGTTGCGCTGCTCCTGCCCCGGGCTCTTCCACCCGCCTTTCGCAGCGGGAGGAGCCCCCAGCCACGACGCGGGGTGGCCGCTGGCCAGCTTCCAGCGCTGCCCGCGCGGAACAGGTTCGAACGAGGCGTGCGCAGGCAAAACCAAGAGAGCACCAYGGACGTGCTCCTCGCGACACAGCAGTCCGGGAGCTGTCAGCGCGTTAAAAGAACTGCAAAGGAAAATAAAGGTTAAGCGGTAACTGGGAGGCAGAGATCGAGGGTCATTACGGGTTCGGGAAGGGCTGCGGGGGGAGCAAGGGAAGCGTTTGAACAGGGCTGCCGCGCGTCCCGGCGCCGGGCGCCTTGAAGCGGTGGTCACCTCTCGTTTCTGCTCGACCTTGAGACCGTAATTGCCGAAGCAGCGCCCGGGTGTTYCTGTTGTAGCTGGCAGCCACCGAGCTGAAGATTAAGCTAGCATGAAGGCWGAATTACCACTGGAGTCTTGTAATAAATTGGAAAAAGTAGCTAACTGTAAGCCTATATTACTACACAAGGACTACAGGTTAAAAACTGCAACTTTTGCTCTTTGAGCTCGTACGTTACCTGCTGCACCAGAAATAATAAAGATTCACTATTAGAACGATACAGCTRGGGAGAACCAGGAAATGTCTTTCCCAACTGACTGTATTAGAGAGCTCCATCATTTTGTTTTCTTTTTAARAAGTTGTGTAGAGTATTCAGCGCGTAATATAAGGGATGCTCAAACACCGCGCACCGAGCTCRTCGCTAATTCCGCAGAGCCGCGTTTCCTAGGGAGCGTTTCGCGGCGGGGCGATCGACGCGTACCCCGGGCCGGCGGGAGCGGAGCGCGAGCCGGCTGCGGCGGCCTCGCCCGAGCGCCTGCCGCCGTTTCGGCGCACGGGGGAGAGGCAACGAGCCGCCGGCCGCCTGCRCGCGCAGCTGTAGCCGCGAGCTGTGTTCGGCTGCAAATAGCCGCGTTTAACGCACGCAATCGCACGGAACAAAGCTGACGGCGCTCTCAGCGCGTGGAGGTCGTTAGAAAGCGGCGGCCGGCTCCAACCTGTTATTCCTCTGCACGGAGAGGCCAGCGGATGGCTCCTCCCACCCTCTCCACGGCACTGAAAACACCACGGGCTTTCCACTTTCACCTTACACATATACATCAGGACCACGCAACAGAAGAATACATAAAACACTTTGAAATGAGTCCAAGTTTCTTAGGTGTAAGAAATAGTGACATTGTTGGCTTTTGGGGGGCCAGTGTAAACCAGCTGAGGCCCCCGATTTCAGCACTCTGAAGCTGCAYGCACGTGGGACTTCCAAACCTTACCAGGGAGTACACCCATCCTTGGTAGCCGTGGCAAATCCTCAGTGTTTGTTGTTTGCTAGGAAGCAGCTTTTCAGTCTGTGGTAGCCAGAAGTCACTCTGGTGTCCATCCCCACGTCATATGTCCATCCTCAGCAACAAACAGGGTTTGTTTTTTAATTAAAAAGCAAATCCGAGTCCCAGCAGCTTCGCTAGCAGGCAAAACTAGGGGTGTTGCTGAGAAGCAGCTGAGAGAGGCAGCCGCCTCAGGATGGGGATTTTGGGAGCCTCAGCTAAGGCTCATTTCTCGGCGATGTTCACTGGGAAGGACAGCAGTGATGAATTTTGTTCCTTCCGGTCCCCAGACCGTGCGGTGCTTACCAGAGAGGGGGCTCACCCCAGCCCTTGACAGCCATCCCAAAAGGGGGAGCAACAGCATCACCARGCACTGATGGGGACAAACCTACCAGAAGAGACAGAAACAGCCTCCCGTCCTGTCCTCACCAGCCCCAACGCACGGGAAGTGCCAGCSTTACGTGTTTGATAATAAACAAAAAAGGGAAGCCCAGACACGTGCTTCTCAGAGGACAGAATTATTACGTGGGTTGAGAACATCTCACGGAGTCRCGCCAGTGTCCCACCTCCTGCGGGATGCCTTGGCGATGCCAACGTCGCGGCTCAAAGTCACAGGACAAGCGAGAAGACCGGCACAGAGGCGGTGGCACAGCACACGCGGACGCTCCTGAGCTGGCATCTTCCAAGCTTCGCRCTGCGCACAAACGAACAGCAGCAGGCACCAGCGCAGCACTTGGCAAGAAAATCGGGAAGGAAACCTTCRCAAATTCTAAACTCACGTTTAGAAACAAAAACGCACACAAAAAAGGTCCCAGGCAAAAAAACTGAACCTAGGTCTCTCCGTATAYGTGCCAGCTCTATCATAACGGACAAGGAGACATACACAACTCTGCTCACCTGCATCGAATCACAACTTTACTGCCACACGTTATCTAACACGAGAGTCAGCCTCTCCTACCTAAACGGTGCTGTGGTCAGACTTCCCAGGAGTACAYGGTACCTTCCCCGCCTCCCCGCACGATACTCCGACAGCAGAGCTCGAGAGCCAGCCTCTTTCCAAACAAGCTGAAGGAAACCCCCCACGGCCAGCACGCGCAACGAGACTGGATTCTCAAAACRGAGACTGAAATCCTTCCTCCAAAGACAGAAAACATTGAAAAAAATTTTTTTCCAATGCTGTTGTCAACTCTTGATGCAAGAGCAAATTAACATCTCCCAGAAGGGACTTCCCAATACTTGTCATTCTGCTAAAAAAAAAAAAAAAAAAACATCCAGAGAAGTTAGGGGGAGGGAACAGATTCCCAAGTGATTAATTTCTCTAAGCTTCTCTTCATCTCAAATAAACTTCATATGGTCACCATTCATTTTAAAGATTCTTCAGTAAACTTGTAAAACACATGACTAAAAGACGAAAACGYTTCAGTTATGAATTGAAAGATCAAATAATTCTGGTGTAGTTAAACAAACGGTTCTCAGAACGTCATCTCTCTAAATCCAGATGAAGCTCGGGTTAGCCCACGCCGGCCCAATTAACCGAGTTACAGGGTCACGGTCAGACAGGCCGCGCCGGCGCGAGCCGCCTCCGGCACCGCCGGAGCTGCCGGAGGGGTGGCCGCCGGCCGGGGGGCACCGCTGCTCGTCTGCGGCGCCAGGCCCCCTCCGGAGCGGGCACCGTGGGAAGTAACTGTTGATCGATACTTGTTCGGACCGAGATTAAGCACAAGCACATGCTGGTGGGCAGACTGCAGAGGAAAGAAGCTGCAGACCGGGAAAAAAAAAAATATATATATATATATAGTTTTGTTGTTTCTTTGCCTTTTACTCAGCTATTGAGTGCCAGGAGCTATGCAACCAATTACCTCTTTTTACTTCTTGTTCTCAATTGCCTCTGTGCATAACAGCAGCAACGTGCAGCAACAGCCTACGTGTTAATCCTTTGGGGGGAGGGGGAAGTAAATTTATTTCTGCAAATAGAAGTGGTTGTTTTTATTTCAACCTTTCAGAGAAGGATTAGAACTAGAGGAAATTTTACAGTACATATATCTTTAAAAAACAGCATTACTTTCTAAAAAAATGATTTTTAAATGCTTGAAATCTTTGAAAATTTCAAAGAAGGCTAA
Source organism: Rhea americana (assembly GCF_003343005.1). Classification (NCBI taxonomy): domain Eukaryota; kingdom Metazoa; phylum Chordata; class Aves; order Rheiformes; family Rheidae; genus Rhea; species Rhea americana. Next base: position 2,680,902 of record NW_028187044.1, on the reverse strand, counting down.
AATATCAGAAAAGTATTTTCCCAACATCACGGTACTGTGGCAGCTTTGTTTTGTCACCAAAAAAAAAAAAAAAGAAAATCAGATAAACAGCAAAATTTATTTTCTGTAAATCAGCACTACCTACCTTTCACTTCACAGRCATCCTGCAGTCTTTAACATAAAACAGAATGGCTTCTCTTCAGGACATGTAATTAAATAAAATGGGAATATAACAAAGGAAATGGGCCCTGTAAGAGTCACTTACGAAGCAGCACACCAGCGCTGGGAGCACGATTCCCAGCTGAAGAGCGAGGAGCGACTTCCAGAAAAAACAGGGGGTTTTGGTAGCAGGTTTTTCTTCCGGTGGAAAAAAAGCGACTGGTAAGGGCCAAGAATTAGTAATTTTTCCTATGAGAAAGGAAACCAYGTGGTATCTTGCCTCTGCCTTTCCAAAAAGGGGTGCTGGGGGCCTCGCTCACCAAACACATCCGTTTTCTGCGTTATCCTGGGGTAGCTTTTGGTCCTAGGCTGCTTGTGCCCTGTTACGGCAATACCGCTGCTGGCTTTCACCCACCTGCTTACCTCAAACCCGGCAGAAACGTCCTCCCAGGCACCGACCCTTCTCCGACGGCCCGCGGAGCTGCGGGCCGCTTCGGCAAACGCTCCGAGTAGCCGACTAACAACTGTTCGTCCTGGATAAGGTTGTAAACGGGAACATCACATGAAACCATGCACAAAAACCAGAAGGCAAGCGCCAGGTAACGCTACTACAGRTAAAAGAGCGGTTTTCCTCGGCACAAGCACAAGCCACCCAGATAGGTGCCACCACCTGCTTTCACTTTCAGAGGGGAGGGAGCCAAGGGTGCCACCTGTGCAACCTGCGGGGAGGTGGGGGTGGCTTCCTCCACAGAGGGGCTGGCTTTTTAAGAGTCTAAAAACCGTGAGACCTTCATGGTATTTTATTGGRTATCCATAGAGTAGAGATGACAATTTTCTTAGAATTCCCAGTTTGCGAAAGCATCCTGACTGCAGCTTTAAATCCCACAAAAATACAGTTTCAGAGCCAATACGGAAATCTGTTCCCCAAGATTACCAGGACAAAACCCATCAACAGTTCCTTTTAAGGTGACTTAGCCGCAACTATGAGGGTCACCTGTGCCAGCTATACACCACTCTTTCCTTGCAACATCATTCTAGCTGACCATTTAATCTTCTCTGCTTACTGTTTYAGTATACTTTTTCCCAACTCTGGTTTGCTTTGCAGAAGTCTCCATTACCCCTGCATAAACAAGTTATATGCAAGACGGACAGAGTGCAAAGAAACAATTGTCAAAGCATTCAAAGCAGAAAAATAAACTTAGCAAATTCTAACGGGTATAAATCAACAGGGCTGGCTCTTTTTAATTACAGAGGGATTCTGATCAAATACTTTGCTAATTATATGGAGTGAATTATTTATAATGTCAAATTCATCCATTTGCACAGAGAACAATAAGCTTCAGCTCTTATTCTACTGAAGTGCAGCATTTTCCCTCCTGTTGTCTTTGCAAGCTCCCTGCGCCCTTCACCTCTCTGGCAAGATGAACTCCCTTTCAAAAGACCATCTCCGCAGGTGACCGACATTTGGATAGTCTGCAACTAATTTAAGCCCACCAAGATCATTATCAGAGACTTCGTGAAAAGCATTTATTTTCATTTTAATCATCCTATTTAGAGCGCGTTTACCTTCCCATTCCACAAACTACGCTTGTTCGGCGAGGCCGGGTGCGCGCAGTTTTGCACCCTAGACCTCACACGCAGATCAGCTGAGGTTCACGAAGAGCCACATAATATAACAACAAGGGGTCTGCGGGCAGCGAGCAGAGCCGTCGAGCAGGAGGCGGCTGCAATCGCAGGCAGCCAAATCCATTGCCCTGTGCTAGGAGCTGTTCAGGAACCGATCAAACCCAACAAATGCAGAACAGCCACGTGACAAAAGCCAACCCAGCACTGCCGAGCGGAGCACCTGGGTTTCTGTAACCCTTTGCTCCGTGTAAGCAAACTCAGATAAATTGCATGGATTTTCCGAGCAACTGCTCCCATTAATGCTGGGAGCACCGCAGCCCCGCGGGTCTGCCCTGCTGCTCCCRTGCACGGCCCCATACAGGCCCCCGGGGCAACACCACGCGAGGYGAGGGGCAGCCTGGAGCCAGGCGCATCGAGGGCAGGTTAGAGGGGAGGAAGAAGGCGTTTAGCCTCAGTCCTCAGTGGGRAAATATCCCTATTCCCTTCGTGCAACTGCAATAATGATTACGAGCCTCACCAACCGCAGCAAGCGACCTTGACCCGCCGTCTTGCCAGGAAGAGGGTTTCTTTCCTCGAGCAGCTGCTGCTGCGGCTGCTCCGCGGATCAGAGGCGGCTCCAGCTTCCCGAGAGCCGCACAGGGAGAGGAAGGCAGCCGCAGCTACGAGCGATTTATGGACAAATAAAACCCAGGTCAAACCAAAGAGACCGCAACGACCCGTCCAYGCGAGGCAGGATGGCGCAGAAGCATTTCAAGTCCCGGCAGCCCAAGAGGACAGTAAAGGAAACATCTGCCCCTCCTCAAGCTTTTAAGCGGCATCCGACAAACACCCCTTCCCGGGAAGGCTGGCGGGGAGCACGGCGCTCCCCGGGCCCCCAGCGCGGCAGCGCTTTGAGAAAGAAGTCATTTCTTGCCCCAAAAGGCGGGGCACCGGGGGCCAGCGGCTGCCTCGGCCAGGGCCAGCCCAGGGCAGCGCCCCAACTCCGGGCCCTCGGCGCCTCCCGAGCTCCTCGCYGCCGCCGCTCGGGCGGCGATGGTTGGGTCTGGCGGCTTCCATCCCCTCCTGCACAGCTACAGCCAAGCAAAGCAGGCGAGCAGGCGCTGGGGGGAACCAGCAGGACCGTCTTATAGGCTTGAGAGAGCAGGAGGGGAAAAAAATCATATAAAGTGCTTCCCAAACCTATTCTTTCAAAGGAGTCAAAGAGGACAGCCTGGTTGATGTGGTAAAGACATGTTTTTGAAAGTCACCTGAAGTAGTCCTCAAAAGCACTTCCTAAAGCAACGCGGCTGGTAAGAGGCAGCAGGAAAGACCCTTTTGCAGATTAGCCACCGGTTTAAGCTTTTAGCAGCTTGCCTCTAAGCAACCACCTAAAAGGTAAGAAACAAAACGTTGCGAAAGACTGCCACTTTTCGAAGGAAGTGAACTCCATAAAAAGTCTCAGCTTTCTAATAAAAACATATCCACCCACAAAAGCTCCTTATTTCAGTTTCCTCCTTCCATTTTGCAGGTTTAGAGACTTAAAGGAAAACAGTGCCTTCTATTACAATTCCACAAAAATTTAAAAAAGCGCTCTCATACGTACAAGCAGATGACAGATCTATTTATTTGGCAATATGGTAAATGTTTTTGATCATTCATCATGAAGAGAAGAAAGGGCTATACTGCTCCATAGGAGTAAACATCAAATTCCACCAGGATGTCAGGACGCTTTCAAACACATCTGTGTTTCAATAACGGATCACAGATATATCAATTACTACATACCAATAACCCAATTAAAAAAAAATACTTTGAATAAACAATCTGGCCAAAGTCCAAATTTCACAGACTCTTTAAATGAGCTAATGGAAACATTAGATGCCAGGCTGCATATTTTGTTTTCTAATTAAGGTAACATTTGGCTGACGCAGAACCAATTTACATGTAAAAGCCAAACAATTAGAAAGGTCACACAACTAAAACTTAGGCATTTTACACGTGCAAACGGCGCTAGCCAGGATAAAACAAATTAACACACGCAAACAAAACCGAGTTACATTGCACGGTGCTTGCCAACGCCGAGACCCGTTCCTAACCCGTGACTTTATTGGCATCGTTTGACTGCCTGCAATAAACCCCGGGACCGAGCGGGACGCGCTCGCCCGCCGCGGGAGCCGGAGCGCTGCAGCCGGGGCCGCGTGCGGACGCCGGGCCGCGGCGCGGGCTCCCTTTCGGGGCGCGCGCGGAGGAAGGAGGCGCTTCCCGCGGGCGAGCCCCGACCGGGCAGCGTCCCGCGGGGACGGGGACGCGCGGGACAGGACGGAGGAGGCGCCTGGCCCCGCCACGGCCGCCCACCCCGGCGCAAGTAAGAGCTGGAAACGCAGCTTTTTTGCTAGATATCAGCGCCATCCCTGGTGCAACAGCCGAGCCTGCTCTATTTTGTTTGGGAAATTTTTCCACTTCATCATCTTACTGAAGAAAACAAAAACAAAAACAAAACAAAACACCCACCCACGCTCATCTGCAGCCCACGTGCACTACTGCGACTTAGAGGGAAAAGCAGAAGGGAAAGCCAGTGAAACACAGCACGCTTTTTTCCCCCCTTGGAGAAGAGACATGTTTGTGACAACCATTACCATGAGAACAAAAGTCTAACTGCAGAGAGCAGCAAAACATTCAAATTTCAAGGTTTTGAGCAGGAAGAGGGACCGTTTGGTGCCCAATTCCTCAAAAATGTTTTCAATTCCTCAGCCAGATTCATTCACTTAAACATGATAATTATTTGTGCTTTTAAAATTATTGYACTTTGAATATTTAATATCTGTGCATTTGCTATTGGAGCTAAAATAAATATTCCTTCCATTGCAAAAAGTAACATTGCCTTTGTGTTTACATGCTAAGAAATATAATCCCATTTTTAGACTTAAGTTCAATAACATAGCAGCTGCTGTATGAATTATTGAACTAAATTAACAAAGGAAGCCAGAAAATACAAACATCATTAGCAATAACAGAATATAAGCAATATTTGCTTGCATTTTTTTTAATGGTCTCTGCATTAATAGTCCTTGAAGCGTACTTTCTGTCTGCACAATAGCAGGAGCGAGGGAGCTAACATCTTGTTTACAGTGTGCAGAGACTTCTCTTTGGCTTTTTTATGTTTGAACTGCTGGATTTTTCCGTGGGACTACGAGTATATATGGTCCACAAAGGAAAACGCATACCGCCTCGTATAAGGCCACAACAAGCAAAAATCAAACATTTGAATGTATGGGAAACATGTCAAGCAAGGTTTGCTGTACATGCATCAGGACCTTGGTTACTACGTTTCTGGTGAGCAAAACTGTAAGTACAAGCAATTAGTTAAGGTACCTCAAATCTGTCAGTAGTACGTGGTGGATGGTTTAAGGCTTCACAGAAAGGCTCCCTGCAAAGGGAGGTTTCTGTGCAAGCCAACTTCATCCTTCCAAGGACTCGATGAACTGAAAAATACTTACTCCTCATATAAGATGAGGCAAGCCCGAGATGGAGAGGAGAAAGGGGAAAAGCCAAAACCCCAATAAACCAGCCAAAACCATAGGTGGCAAATAAAAGCCAGGAAGGCTTTTAGCCCAAAATTGCCAGTTCTCAAGTCTAGTTAAAGATCAAGAAGCAGATGAGCACCCTCAGCAGGGCCTGTACCTGTGGGCAGCAGCCATGCCGTCATCCCTGGAGAGAGTAGCAAGAAAGGATTTTTTGATCGTAATAGAACAAACTAAAAACATGTAAAAATACAAGCCTTCCTAGTGAAGAAAAAACACATGAAAAAATTAAAGTAAAACCCTCCTACTATTCAGCTTCCTCAAGGATCAGTCTGAAACCTTCTGCATGAGTCAGAATCACATGAATACACGTTTATTTCAGTATTGGTATTACCGCAGCAGATGGGATCCCAGCAGATGACCAAAAAGCAAAACAAACCAGGACACCCCAAATCCCCCCAGCACCCAGCTGCATACAGCGCTGTGCAAAGGGACAGGGGCACTTTGAATAACTCGTGTCTCTCAGTCGATAACTGCAATTTAGGCTCTTTGAGGCATTCTGCGCTCCCAGAGGATGAGCGCCAAGCCGGTCGTCTGAAGTTTTTCAGTTACTAAGATGGAGACATATTCCAAATAAGCAAAGTTTCAGGAGTGATCAAAGTAAAACATCTTCCRCAAGTATTAGGGTATGTGTTTGAATTAGCATCCAAAATACTGGGACAGCTTTGAAACCTCAATCCGCACGTCTGAAGCGGCACGCACAAAATAAGGGCGAGTCGACTGCGGCTTTGATCAGGGACTATCAAAGGGGTTCGGGGGAGTTAAGCTCATAAGCCCCACCGCAGTTTAATAGTTTGGAGAATTTAGATGTCTTCAACTCAATCACAGCATCAATTTTGTACTTTTTTTCTTCCTTTCTGTCAGAAGTCTTCAGATGTTTCTGGTGCTTGAAGAAAGAAAGGCACACGACACCTGAACATAATCAGCATGTGCCATTGCTAAATTTCTCCATAATGACTCGCTAAACCCCTCATAACTAGAGCCAGGTGAGTAATGTAACACTAATAGTTTCAAACTAATTTCATGCTCTTTTAAATCAAAAGAGGTAATTTTGTTGAATATATTTGTGTCTTTAAGAAGTGTGAATACTTCTCACTTGCAACTCATTTACCACTCATTTACTTGTTTGTGTCATATTGGTCAGCTAAGCTGAACTCAAAGTCTTACCTGTTTGTCAGCTAGATGACCTACAGACCCTCATTTCTCGTGTACATTTTGATGGAAATTCAACTCAAAGGAAAGAACAATACATTCCCATGCAATTACAGTAAAGTAACAGGAAAATTAGAAACGTCCAAGCAGGGTTTGTTTTCCTTACTAYGTTGTTATCTCACCCATCAAATTTCGCTAATGCGGAGCAGTGCCTTTCAGAAAAATATTATTTTTTGGGTGCGAAAAAGCCAGCATTTTCCTCTACAAATGCTGTAGAGCGGAAGGTCGCCCTCTGGTTTTCCAGAGCAGGGCCCAGCGCCCCTTCCCACCGCCTGCCTACGAGGGTTTAAGCCGGGGCGCGCAGGCGAGGCGCGGGCACCCACCCACCACGCACGCCCGCTTCGCTCGCGGAGCTGAGCGACACTCGCTACGCGACGCGGGGAAGCCTTTCCCASGTCGGCTTACGTTTATTCGAAAAAATACACATTTCAGCACAAGGGCGGGCTGGAATGTTTTACTTACGGGAAGCATTTCATTTCTGACAGGAGCAAGCCAATATAAATTGCATAAAAAGCACATAAGACAACTGAGCTTCTCTTTTGATAATGCTGATATATAGAAAAAAAACATGAAACAAGGATCTCTGTTTTCCACAGCTTCGTTATCATGACTGCATGCTCTTGTTCTCCCAGCTGCAATTCACACCTGAAGTTCTGGGCTCCTTTGTGCTATAATTAACCACTCTGAGGATAATTCCACCAGAAAACAAATATATAATGCTCAAGGAAAAAGAAATAAAATTTTCAAAAGTTTGAAATGCCAGAATATCTCCAAAACTCATTTCCTTAATTAATAACAGCATTTCCGGAAGCAGAATCTGAAACCAGTCTGATAATTAACTAAAGCTGTTTCAAAAGCTGTGGTTCTCTCTCCCTTCACGTATGGCTTTCCTCATAGCAAACACTGTGACGAAACAGAACGGCTAATAAAAAAATAAAATCGCTATTTTGAGGGAGACTTGGGGGCACACTGCGYGACCTCCCACCTTGACACGGTTCAGACTAGCTCTACAACATAGCTGCTTCTCGCGTATTTGATTCAGAGGTCACCCGCCACCCCTGCCAGACACCCAAGCAGCTTAAACCTTGCCGAGGTAGGTGAACGCTTTTTTGCTCGAGTCCCCTCCTTCACCTGCTGCCTTCCACATCCACCTCTGTCTGTGCCCGGGGAAACTTCAGCTTTTCCCCGCTAGGACGTGGGGAGGCCCGAACAGAGAAACTCGATACGCACAGAACTGCGGAGCTTTGTGGCCACAGCCCAAAAAACCCCGAAGAGCTCCCGAAACGAGAGAAGACTTCCAAGCAGACGCACAAGGAGGGGGAGAAGAGGCAGCCCGGGTTCCCGTCCGCCCGAGCCGCTCAACCCGAGGGCGGGCAGACCCGCGGCTCGGCCCGCGTCCGCACCGGCAGCGCCTCCCGCCGCCGGCGGTTACCTCGCACCTCCGGAGGGGCCGCGGTTTCCTCCTCCTCCCGCCCCGGCTCCGCGGCGGCGGCCGACCCCGAAGCGCGCTGCTGCTGCTGCTGCTGCTGCCGCCGGCTCGCGGGGACTGGCAGGCTGCCGGGCGGCTCGGTCCCAACGAGCGGCCGCCCCAGGTGCGAGCCTCCTGATTGAGGCTGATTTTCCCCAGCTGAGGCAGAACCAAGCCAAAAAAAACGGCACCGCCAAGTGACTCCAGCTCTTAGCTAATGCCACAACGGCTCCTGGCAGGACAAAAGTTCTTTTTATTTGTTTCCTAAAAACATAGAAAATCGGTAGTCGAGGCCCCGGCTTGCGTGAGGGACTCCGCGCTGYGGATGCGGGAAGGTGGCTCTGCTGCACGTGCCAAACAGACGAGTCGTAACCGCCCGTTTTCCCTGCTTTCCCTCCCCTTTGCCACCTGTTTGTTTTTACCTTATGTTTTGCTTCTCTTCAGAGCTTTCCTCCAGCTTCCTCCGTGCTTTTCCGCTCGGMCAGGCGACGGGCGCCCGGCCGGCCCCCGGCCCTCGGAGGGGACGCACACCTGAATTCAACCGGGCTTTAGGAAGAAATCTGCACTCTGAACTACTGCAGCTATCAGTTATAACCCAAATCCACGTTAAATGGCCAAAATAGCAATAAACGTCGCTCCTCCAATTTTGTTTCGAGGCCGYCTCCGAGCCCCCTCCCTCCGAGCAGCACGCTGCCTGCCTGCTGGCGGGGGCAGCGCTCGCAAGCCCAGCGGCGAGGGGCAGGCCCTCGCCCCGGGGGCGCAGGTTTGCACGGGTGAGACCCCAGCCCTGGCTGTTTTGCCCTGCCAGCAGACTTGGAAAGCGAGCTGCCCTCGCCTTGCCGAGCTGGCACCCGCAGGGCAGTACCGCCGGGTTAGCAGCGCGGGGCAGAGCGCTGGGCGTTCCGCTTTGCACGGCTAGCGTTGCACACGTGTAGCTGTAACTCTGTGCAAAAAAGCGCCACCGAGTCTTAACTCTGAAATTAAAAAGCACAATTGCTATTTTTGCCGTTGCAATAGAAAAAACATGACATACTGCTCAGAGATAACAGCAATGCTTTCTCCCAGAGCTAGCAGRTCGCAAGCAAATAGATGAAACCGAATCACGTTTTGTATGAAAACAAAGTAATTTCTAAACTAACAGATAAATAGACCAAGATACACTACCAGTGCTGTGCCACASAGGTCACTTTTGCAGAAGTTCATCAGCAAAAGCGCGCAATAAAAGAAAAGCATTGGCACTCGCTTTCAATTCGCTTACCACYGCCTTTGCAAGGTAAACCTCCCAGAGGAATTGCAATATTCGGGGCTGTACRTTATTCCTGCTTTTAAGCACGCTCAGTGGAAAGTCCTGTTTGAAAATCACGAGCACAGTTTGGTCGTGGTGGTTTTCAGGAAGATGTGCAGTTTTTCCACTTTGTCTTGCCAGATATTAAAAGTGAAGGGTCAGCTCTGCAGGTGGTGTACATAAGCAGAGCTCTGCGAGGGCACTGAGCCTACATCACATGGAAGTTATATTTCTCACTTCGTCTGTGAATAACTCTGTGCATGTATAAATATATATATATGCATGAGTGTGTGGTGAATATAAATTATATAGAAAGTGAATGTTTTGAACTGTCAAAATAAAGATAAATATAAAACAAGAGACAGGATATGGAAATCATACATTCTGCATTTACTTTGAAAACTGAAATTTATGGGGAAAGAAACATYGTTTATGCTCAAGGAGAACCTGGTGATTTGCTTAAATAATCTAAAACCAAACCACTCTCCCATGAAAGATTTAACAGCTTCCTGTCATGGCTGACAGGCTCAATCTATGACTTGCTAACTTTCATATAAACAAATAATTACTAGACTGCAACAGACTCATCGTGGATTCCTACTTTTACAGTACAGACCCTAGTGCAGCAAAGCTCTTAAGAAGGTGGTTAGCTTTAAACAACTGAATAGCCCCAGGGAGTTTGGTGAGTTCACTCACCTGCTTAAAATTAGTCATATATTTAACTTGAAGGATGCATTTAAATCCATCATCAATCAGCAAAACACTTCAACCTGTGCATACAGCAGCTGCTCGCTATATGGCTTGATGCTTAAACRGGTTTCCGAGGGAGGGCTGGGTGGCTCTGCTTTGCAGGGTCCTGGTAGTCTCAGCTGTAATCCTGCAAAGCATGTAAACAGGTGAGGCRCATCCTGTGCATGAGAATCAGTGAGATCCAGCACAGCTGGAGAAGGGAAACCACGCTTACACACTTTACAGCACCTGGCAGGACTGAGCCAGGACAACGGCGAATGTGGAGAAGGTTAATCCTCAAAACGTGCTGTATTTGTGATCTGTTCCACAAATGCAGCTCCATTTAAATTATTCAGCCCAATGGCTTAGAATATAATACAAAAAGGTCTAAAATATTTTGGGAGAGCAGCAATGCCTCAGTAAAGCAAGGGTCCAACCTGCCACTCTGCACCTTGCTGCAGCAAAATGACCAGGCGCTTTGCTGGTGAGCGGGTCAGGAAACCTCCGGCGCCCGCTGTGGCACCGGCCGGGCCGGGGTGCCCCGTGCTGCCCAGCCCTGCTGCTGCCCCTCGCTGCCAAGCCCGCTAGCACCGTGCAGCAGCCTGCTCCTCTGCTGCAGTCTTAAACGGGGGATAAAAAGGGGGATTTTTGCAAAGCAAATAGTAGAATGCTGCAATGTGTCTTGGCAGAAACAGCCTTCTTGCATAGCAAGCTCTGTGATAACTAAACAGTGCATGCAAGGAAGGTGGTGGAAAAAAGGGGGGGAAGAAACGTATACTTTTTCCTTGTGGCCATAAAGTTGATAAGGTAATGAGAGAAAAAAGTACAAAGAAAGAGAAAGTAAAAAGATCTCAAGCTGGTGAGGGCTAGGTCCTAAATAGCATAAATCTGGTCAGCTGACTATATATTATTCATTTTTAATTAGTTTGAAGCAAATAGTGCAATTTGTGCCAGACTGCAAAACCGTATTTTCTTCACCAAGCAGCAGCTTGACAGCAGAGACAAATGACCCCTGCAAGAATATGCCTCCCGCAGCGCTCCGCGCCGACGCGGTGCTGTGCCGAGCGTGTCCGCCGGCACGCTGGCTTTATGTCACAGTTTGACTTCATTTTCTTCCCTACTGCTTAACCTGCAGAAGCACAAATCTGGGCAACTTTATCATCTCATAAAGATACCTGTTGAGTAATTATGCAAATCAGATTAGGAGGCAATCAGCGGAAGGTTTTTATTTATCCAAAGCATGACCCGTATCGCCTGCTGCCTTTCTTGGGATGTGAATGCAYTTTTACCTCTGTTTATCCTAATGCAGGCTGTGATTTTGCTGCACTGAGATCTAAAGCCTTTCCCAAACAGCAGTTTTCTAATAAGGTGAAGAAATCCTGCAATAAAGGGAAATCACCACCTAGCTATAGCAATAMATTTGAGAAGATACTAAATTATCCCAATTCTGAAAGCTAGTGATGGCCCATTAGCAAAAATGAGGTGTGTGTGCTGGGGGGGGGGGCGGAAATCAGTTATCTCAGGCATTTAAACTACTGTTTGGGAAGGAAACTGTGTTCTGGCTTTGTTTTGATTTTTTTGTCCTATGAAATAGCACTGGTAATATTTGCAGACTAGGACATTAGCTGCGTGTGTTGCTCTGTCTTTGTCCTTTGATTGTGTTGCACAGAAAAAAAAAAAAGATATTTAATAGCCATTTCTACCAAGATTATAGGCATGGCCATTAAAACGTTTCTCTACAAAACCAATGGAAATGACCAGCGCTGTGCTTGCAGTCGTGAGCTTAGCCTTGCCATTCAGACAGACAACTTCGACTGCATCCCGCACGCGGCGAACTCCTTGAAATCCCAAAGAGGGAAACCACACCGGAGGGCAGGGTCCCGTAGCRCCGTGACCTCCTTTCTGCCCGAGCTTTCCCTCCTGTGAGCTCCTCCAAGTCACTGGTTCCTCCCCATTTCCACTCCTGCACACGAGACCAAAAAAAGAGCTGATCACAATTTTTTCTTAAAAGCTTCACCCATAGCCTGAAACCTCCGATTTACCAAAGTATTTATATATATAATATATATATAGTATATATTATGTATATAACACAGAAGGTTAAACAAAAAGAGCCACACAGCCCAGCACACCTGTAAAAACACAATTCAATAATCCTGTGCTTTTACCTAGAAACTGTGTGGAAATTTAAATCSTTGCTGGTTGGAAAAGAAGTTCAGGTTTTTTCTGTTTATTGTTTGCTGGATTTTTAGTTATAATTCAGGCCTAAAACAATGGTTACTGCTTTGCTAAAACCAGCTGTTAAATTCTCCGAGTGAAYTGCCATCTTGACTATAAAATAGGGTTCTGAGGAAAGGAAAGGTCTGAGCATGGTAACTTTTCTGGCAAGAAATACTTTTGGTGATTTTTTTCTCTAAAAAAAAAAGTAAAGGAATAAATGTTGAAATCCATGAAAAAAATTGTACGGCCCTCAGTCCCAGTAACTGGTCTTCTTTGGCACTTGAGAACGATCACAAGTAGTTTGCCTTTTTATTCATATAGAACAAAATTTACAAAGTCATTCATACATTTTTGTTTGCTTTTTTTTTTCTGTTTTGTTTTTTACTGACTTCGAAAATTGGGAATATTCAAAATACACTTTTACCCCACTTCATTCTTTCGTTATTTACAGATATATACAYGAAAAAGGTAAGAGTCCGGGTTTTCTTCTGCTGTCGTCGTTGCTCTTTTTCTGCGCTGCTCCAAACGTGGTATTAAAAAGCTCTGCTGGCTGCGGGTCTGGCGGCGGCGGCGGCTAGATGGAGGTGCCGTGCGAGGGCTCCAGCGCTTCGGGGATGACGCCGCCCGGCACGGCCTGGAAGGACATGGGGATGGGCGTTTTCACGGGGCTCTGCCGGAAGAGCCCGCCGTTGGGCGACCTGTGTTTGCACTGTATGGAGGGCATGGTGGCCGAGCTGCTCAGCGGCAGCGGCAGGTTGCTGCCCGCGGCAGCCGAGAGTGTCCTGCTGGCGCCGTGCGCCGTCTGTTCGGGTAAAAAGGTGCTGACGGAAAGTTGCGTGTTCTGGTACTCGCGCACCGGCTCCAGGGTCTGGGCGGGCGGCATGCCGCCGATCTCCAGCGCCGAGATCTCGATGGACGCTGGGGAGATCTGCTTGTGGGCGATGTCCTCGTCGATCAAGCTGTTCATGCGCCTGTGGACCTGCTCCAGGTTCACCTCTTTATCCTATTGAGGGGAAAACCGGCAGAGTCAGACCAAAGGAAACCACCGCCCTCCTTCCTCCGCGCCCCGCGGGGCAGGACGCCGGCCGGGCGCGAGGCGCCTCGCGGAGCTCGGGGCTGCCGGCACGGCCGCCGGCTACGTACGCTCAGACACCGGTTAAACCCGAGACCGGGGGCCTTAAAGATGCTCTGACTCGTGCCAAAGAGGAGGCTCGGGGAGCGGAGGAGCGCGGGGGCGACTCAGGGCCGCCCACCCCTCGTCGCCGCTCCCCCGCGCGGTGCAGGCGGAGCACGGAGAACGACAGCGACGTCCCRGCGCTACCCGCCGCCGCGGAGCTTCGCCTTCGCGAACCGACGGCCAAGCCAACTCCAAAGCCCTCCGTCCCCAGCAACGTCGAGCCGAGAGCTGAGGCGAGCCGCGTGACTCACAGCCGCCTGTACGCCGTTAAGAAACCGTGGGATTTGTTCATCTCCGCGAGGATTTGGAAGTGGGTGACACGGGGTACAACGCGCTGATGAACCCAAACCAGTGGCTTAGGTTAAATCCCCATGGATTTTGGGTGGAGAGCAGCTGCTGAACAGCTCCTCTGGGCTGAGCTGCACGAAGCACATCCTTCGTAAATCAGTGCAAAGCATACTCCTATTCCTAGTTCATTTACATCAAAAAATCCATCAAACTCCCGGTGCAGCTCCCAGGAACTCTGGTGATAACACCTTCCTCATGAAAAAAAACCAGCACATGCTATTTTTTTTTAAATACCGCTTTTTCAGTCAAATCCTCTAATCCAATAATTACAAATTAGAGAAAATCAAAGGACAATAAATGAAGAATAGACTTTTGTGGCAGAAAGAGACCACATAGTGCTTGATCATTTATCTACTGCAGCTCATTAGTTTATAGTCCTTTTTAAAAGGAGCCATACCTGAATTATCAGCCTCTTCATTAACTTTGACAATGCATTACGCCAAAGATAAGGCTGAGACTCTTTCACAAACTCCATAGCTGGTAAATTGAGGATTTGTGTTATAAAGGCCAGAGGATTACATGGGCTTAATTCATAGATTTTGTTTGTTTCTATTCCGTGAAATGAAATTGTGGACTGCAGGGCAAGTGTGGGAAGTGTTCTTACGTTATTCCTAGCTGAGGGTAACAGCTCTACTTACACGGACAGACTCATTTTGCCTAAGAGCCTGGACACTTGCTGCTGTTTTTCCTCAACTGTCCACCAATAAAAGCCTAGCTGCAGTATTTCGCTCATCTGCAACCTTCTCCTACAGCAGCACGCGATGGCATCATGTCTAAGGAAGCTAACTCCAAGGAGCCCATAATACGATGCTTCTTGGGGTGTCAAGGCCTCCTCTCCCTTTTCTGGGCAAATCAAAGGCGCTGCCAGCTTTGATTCAAACGCTTGAATTCCTAAAGCATGCTCRTTTTCTAGGACCCGTATTCTTGCTAAGCCCTACGATACGAGAAGGAAAACGCAGAGAACTCAGGTTAGAACTAAGCAGATGCTGGGAGAACAAATTTCCCTGCACAAGGCTTTGGAGAAACGTTCATGACTCATTCGTGTCTTCCTGATCCCTCCTAGCTTTTACCAAATCCTAATACTTCCATCAGATCACTTCAAGTGAAAACACACATCAACATTTCATTTGTTTGTGTTTTTTGACTGCAAACACATCCTCAGTGCAGTCCATGTTGCTTTGCTAAAGGAACAAAAATAAAGCGACTGGSATAACTAGCCAACCCAGCGGTATCGGCACAGTTTCAGTACCTGCAGCCTGCAGTTATCATTAACTGTTTGAAGAAGAAAAATACATTTGTGAATGAAGCGTACCCTTCATTTGCAGCATTTGTGCTCAAAAGGTCATAAAATTCAAAGGAAGAACTCATCCTTGTTATATGTTTAGCTCAGTTCTTTTAAGATATAAACATAAATAAATTTGTAAATTAGAGAACATTTATGGCTAAGTAGAGGAATAAATTCTTGAGATTTATATTTTAGGAGGGGGAATGGAGATTTCATTTGCATACCTCCAACTCTCTGAAAAATTCTACATTAAGGACAACTTTCTGGCCTTATTAAGATCAGAGAATTTTTTTATTGGCTTCCAAGAGCCCAGACATTCACATTATTCCTTCTTTCTGATGAAAATGTTTGTAAAGGTTAAGGAAAACAACTCTGCCTCTGAGGAATATTAAAAACGCATTTTTTAAAGGTTCTTCCCTTTTTTGTCTTATTAAATGAAGACTAGCTAAAAAAACAAAATGTCAAGCTTTGTATAAAATTATCTTTGTGTTGAATGAATGATTTTTCAAATGCTTTTTAAAAAGCTAAGATAAAAATCAGAAACACTTGAAAAGATAAGCTTTTGCTTACATACTAGAAGACCACTTTKTGTCTTAAGATTTTCAGGATCACAGGTTGAGTGATAGTTTTCTTGACAGTTAAGAAATTTTTGGTTCTACAAGTGAAGCTTGAGGAATATATAAATTTTGTAAACCTAATCTTTCTTTTTCCTTTATTGGTCTCCTGGAAAGTTCTGTAACAAAATACATGTTACTGAAAAGTAACAAGTGGAAAGGGGTTAAGGTTAAATGGTAACAAAGCCAGWCATACAAATCTTTAAAGTTGCCATGTTTTGCTTCCTTGTCATCTCAGCATTTTCCTTAATTTTTAGGTCTATAATTCTCATTAAATATGAGCCATTTGTTAATTAATTTTGTGCACTTGGTCAGGTTTGCCTTTTTTTCTTTTTTTCTTCCTTTTTGTGCATTTCCTGAGGCTTAATTGTGAAATGGTAATCTAGCATTTCAAGCTTTCAAGCTTTCTGACACTGCGACTGCTACTTAATTCTCTATTTTTTGCATTCATTTCTCTTTGGCAAGAAATAATAAATCAAAAGTAATAAATTAACACAAATTARTATTTTTTAAAAATAAACAATTTCAATAGGGCACGGTAATAACTTTRAACTCTTTCTTTCTTACACTTCACRCTCAAAACTTAGTGCTGTAATATGTCACATCTATGATGTCTTATGCCAGTTCAACTCCAGTTTTCACATGTTGCTACCCTGGATAAACGTATATGCCTGCGTTGCCAGAAAGAGATTGAGTATTTTTCCTTGACTGCCTTTATAACTTTATTTTCAATATTAATGTTATGTTCTGAACAGATCAGTTGAAGAAATTAATCAGTGAAAGGAAGGAAAAACATCACATGCAAGGAAAAGGAATTATCAACACAGGTTTATCCACCTCAAGCCTAAGGCAAACAGCTAAGCTAACCTTGCTTCTGGTCAGGAAATCGTCGTCTTCGTAAACACCCGCTGAACGCCACTCCTCCCCAGTGAGTTTGAGCTCCGCAAGGGCAAACGAAGGCACGTTTAATATGTCAGTATTTTTTCTAGGTTCTAGTTTCTGCGACTTTTGACGGTGGGCTCCACAAAGAACACGCTGGCCACCAGACCAGGAGAACGTGAATCTGCCCGGGAGATCTGGAGCCAGTCAAGCTTGTCAAGTTTGAGAGATGCCTCCCCGAGAGCTAGAGAGGAGCCGCTGGCCAGAGATCGCCTAAGTCACCGCACCCGCCAGCTAYGCAAACATGCTGCTCCTCAACGGCCGGGCTTGCAGCGCCTGGCGGCATTCAAAGGGAACGTCTGAGAGAAAAACGTTTTCTTTAAAGAAGCTAAGGTGGCCTCTTCTCCTTGCTCAAGATTTTTCTCATCACAAAGTTCAAGAGAAGCCACTTCAAAAGACAAAAATATTACAAGCTGAYGAAGCATTTTTAGTAAGTCCAGAGCAGGCGGCAACCCCCCCCCACCCCGCAAAGGAAGGGCCAAGTGTCTGGAGCAAGTCTGATGCTCAAGCTGTGATAAAAACAGCGTCTGCATCCAACACATGCAAAAAGCCACACTGGACTGGAGGAGGAGAAAAGGAGTAATGGTCCTGACACTAAATACCAAGCACTGAAAATTCAGAAATGTAGCCAAAATAGGCAGACAGACACATGCACTGAGGGACTATTGTCAATGTGCTGATACCTCCTGGTCAGAGGCAGATAACTGCGCCAAGTATTAAAAGCCTGTTAATGCAGTTCTTCATAAGCCTCAGGAGATAAGCAGAATAAAATGCTTGAGGTCTTTTAGTCTTAACCATCAATCATGGACCACTTCTGCTTTTTTGTTTGTTTGTTTGTTACTGTTTGTTTTGGATGACAACATGAAGGATAATCTCTCAGAGAACGAAACAAAAATGAGATAAATGTTAATACTACATTTTCATTCTATGAAAGAACCGTTCAAGAAAATAAGTAAAGTCAATCCTGTGATCAGGACAGGTGTTCCTGCCCCGACCTTGACCAGGYCACAGGCCAGACCCTCTGCTCCTGCAGAGCACGTCTACACACTAACACCTCTTAACTCATGCACGCTTTCAGAAAGAAAAGTATCAGCGGTTATGAGACACAAAATGATAGGATGCGTGAAGCATCTCCGAGGCATGTTCATGCTCAGATGGACAAACTGCATAACTGAGAAACAAAGCAAAGAAATGAAATGTTAACAGACAGTTTCCACACTCAGACACCCCCAGACAAGTGTCCTCTTTGCTCGTGCGGAAACCGAGAGCTCCCCCCAGCTCCCAAGCTCTGTCTGCGGTGTTTCAGCCATCATCGACKTCGACATTCAGTTTGTTAAGGAGGAGTGCAGAAGGGACAGCTCTATGTATGTATGTTTGTTTAAGAAAAGACTTATTTTCAAATTCTGTATTCATCCAGGGTCATTATCATTACTTCAGTTGCATCTACTGTGTTTGTAAAGCTGTAATTCTAATTTTTTCCAGGATGCTCAGACAGAGTGGCAAAACCAGACATAACTAGCTTGCTCAGGAAGAAAAAGCAATAATGATATATGTAATAGATRTACTGCAAAACAACAACAGCATAGTATTGTGTTACATTAAAACAAGTAACTCCTTTTCAGTACGATTCAGTTTGCCATGCTTATTATTTTAGAGATTCTGCAATGGACAGCGCAGTGATGTGCAGACAGATGTGTCAACAGATGCAGTGATGATGCAYGTTTGCTGTCACCAATTTAACACAGGCAACTAACCTAGTTAAATAGCACTTAATGTTACATAAAATTTGTCGAGTAGTTTTTGAGTATACTTTGCTAGATGCTACTTTGACCATAACAGTATTTTATTAAAAATAAGTAGAGATGCACCTCTAGAGTCTACTTGAAAAACTACTTTTATAAATAGGCCCAATTCTACAATCAAGCTTCTGCTCTCATAAGTGGAAACAATACCATATATTTTAAATTAGCTATTAACTAAGCTATCATCCATAAAACAGCTGTTAGAATAACACATTGAGACTGACATTGGTTGAGGTCCCGTAGACTGTTATATCCAAATGAATGGATAAAAGAAATGAGAGAGTTTTGCAATACATTAATTTCAATGCATGTATAATCTTAAAAAAGACGAAACTTCATTGGAAACTATGTACAAGAGGCCACCTTGTTCACTAGAAGGTGCTCTCCCCTTCCCCAGAGGGCAGCAATTCTTTTATGAGGAGACGTTAATATTCTTTTCCCTTTTAAGTGAAAGTAAATCTGAAAAAAAGTGAGACGTAAAAGAATACTGCAAAGATGATGTCAATGTGATAGAAAAAAATCCTTTGAAATACATTGCCAAGGTTTTCTCCCACCCTCCCACAGCCAGAAAATGCCCACGATTTGTAAAGAAAAAATATTGCAAAAAAGCCAACGACCAACAAAGTGACACTGACTTAATGAATTGCTGCGGTAGCAAGGGCTTTCAGGAAATAATCCTTATCTTCCCTCACTGGCCTTGTCCCCTTTCCCAGGTCAATTTTATCTAACCCGAGGTCACCGCTAGCCGGGGATCTAATTCCCCGAGCAGCCACGACCACCCCGTTCTCCAGGCCTGCRAGCTTTGCTAGGCCAGGCCCAGGGAGCAAGCTCCCCACCACGCCGTWGAAGCATACCCATTTAAACCCCCTCAGCATCCGTAGCCCTTTTTTATGTTTTCTCCTCAGCTGTGTCCCCGTGATACAGTGCTGTGTGAACAAATACGCAGGACACACGGCATCAGTGGGAGATGGGGCGATGGTAGGCAGCACAGCCTGCCCCAGTCACCTGCAGCGATCCACATTCACCGCAACCCGTGAACTAAGCGCAGTCACRGGGAAATAAGGGCTCGTCTTCACAACCAACAGCAGACTCAGACCCGCAGGGTAAGGGGCAGCGTCAGCATCCTCGTTCGTCACTCATTACAAGAGGCGGCATTCGACCTCATGCTGCGGTATTCAAGCTTTAAAATGCTTACCAACCTGGGTTCACAAGCATCAGACGCTGGTAACTCAACCGCAAAGAGCGTGAATGACTGCTTCACGTTACACAAACGTCTCCACAGTTTTCACGAGGTTAAAAGAGACAGAAYAGTGGGACAACGCACAGTAACATTTTCCAGCACGAGCAGCAAAATGCAGTATCGGATGAGTGGTGTTTGATGAGCATGCCAACGTCTCTGGAAAGGGGCTCTCTCAGGAGAAAGGAGAGCTTGCACACGGGGAAACCTTCACTGTGCGCRCGCTGCACGCCGTATAGTCACAGGCACTGGCAACGACACGAAGGCCAGGTTCAAGGGGACTTCCAGGGCGAGGGGGGAGGAGAGGAGGAGAAAGCTAGCAATGACTCATCTGTGCAGGCATTTTCAACAACAAACCAGTTATCTGTATGTTCATCATAAATTCTCACCAGGCTTCTGAGGCCCAACCTCACATCATTGGCCATCTCCRGATAGAAAAGGGAAAGAAGATGGGGGGAGAAAAAGAAGGATCAAAATAGTGAGGCTAATACTGTATTTAATATTTCACTCTTTTTAACAAACAATTTAACAAACAAACTTTTTATRCTTCTTGTTTGAGATAGTAAATTGTAGCCACTGCAGGGCTGAGCAGGACAGAATTCATCTGTAACATCTAAAATGACCCTGTGAGGGTACAGAGCATTCTTCAACAAAAATAAAGAATAAAATCACTAAGGTTCTGTTCCAAAACTCACTAAAAGTAATGGGATTCTTTACATTACTTTCAATAGCTTTTAAATTCTAAATTATTATCCAGTCCATAAGGGATACAATTTTTCACTCTACTGAGCCCAAAGCAAAGCAGCGTACACTTTAACAGTCCGATTTACTCTAGTGGAGCATCAGGCATAACAGATTGCTCCATCATCCTCCTCCTYCGCCATTCCAGCCTATTCAAATCCAAATCTCAAAACAACTATTTTTTCCTATGATGTCAGGAGTACTAGAGCGAGCTGGCACAGGAGACACACGGAGATGCTTCTACAGCCTGTTCCTCACCCACCAGCAGTTGCCTTGCACAGCCCTCTCTTCTCCACTTGCTTCAACTATTTCAAAACATTAGAAAACTATTACTCCTGCCTATCAGCCACAAATGTTTCAATTAAAAACCTGAATTTTCAAAAGGCTTCAGCATCTTCATTTGGGACTATATTTAGGAAACAGCCCAAGCTCCTATTCTGGCAAGAGAAAAGAAGTGGCCAAATCATTAAAATAGTTCATCATATTGAAAATCCGACCACCAGTCTCCCAGAAGAGAACTGCTGGATACTGAATACTTCTGAAAATAGTACTTACTATATTGAGTAAATTGGATCTTTTCTACAAAAGTGGTTACAAATACAGTCCTGAACTTATGATAATCAAGAGGAAACATTTCAATTTTATAGAAGAATTGATATATTTTCCACAACATTATTACCTGGGATAGCTGTAAAATTTTGCTAATATTAAGAACAGGAAACATAGCTTATTTCAGGTATCATAAAAAGATTTAAATTCAAAGGATAAAAAGTTTTACAAATTGCTAGTTAATATTATTGTATTGCAAGTTACTAATACTATTTTTTTTCCTTCAGGATGAGACAGAGACAACACCTTTTAAATTTAAAATATCATATGTGATAGAAAACAGTTTTTGCTGCAGAGAAATTGTAGGCCCATTCACCAATTCACTTCAGTACACAAGTAGCTTTTGATTTGTGCTTTATATATGTTGGTTTCAAAGTAACTAAATTTTGATTCTACCATTAAAACAAATGGCACTTTTAAAATTGATTTAAGTGAGATCAGGATCAAACTCTTTCTTAATTTAATGTGCATGCTTAAATGTTCATCTGGATCAAGGCCTAGGGAACTTTAGAGACCACAAGAACTAAAAAAAGTCTTGAGAAAACAGTCACTTTAAAAGTTTTTTATTTTAAACTTTTACTGAAATGTATGATTTCATTATTGCTAAACATTCAATACCCCCTCAAAAAATCAACTTTAAAATACCACTGTAGGCTGAGATAAAGGATACAAACATGAGCTGTGTAAACATTTTGTGAAGAATCTGAAAGAATCTAGGCACATTAAGGCTCCAATTCAGTAAAATCCATATGCTCATGCCAAGCACATGAGTAACCACAGAAATTCTCTGGGATAGGTCACGTAACACAACTTATTCAAGTACCTCAAATCATTACCAAACTGGAACTTTAAACAGATTGTTTCTTTCAGAGTTCCCTGCACTGCAACAGTCATTTTTAATGCTTATTTCTGTTCAGGATATATACGTATATATTTTCTGCAATTTATGCTAAGTCCAGATCATATCCTTTAGAATCCTTATTAGCACAGTTTTCTTACATGGCTCTGAGAAAAACTAAACCAAACACAAAAATCTCTTCCTTACACCTAGGGAAATACGCTGGAGCTGCCCTGGAAACGCCTCCATACCGCTTTGGCCAGCAGAGGCCTGGGCCCACTGTCATTAACCATGGGGATAACATGTCATTTTTAAATCTACGTCCCCAGAAAACTTTATTTATTCTTAGAAAATTGGAATACAATACAGTGGTACAAACAAATGATCATTCATATGCAACTGAGCAAAAAAAGTACAAAGATTTCAGACATTAAAATACAGAAAAAATAATTTAAAAAGCAAAATATAGAGGACATGCAATGAAGAGAAAATAAAGTATCAGTTTGATGATCTCATGTTTCCTTTCACTCTGAAAAGGAATCATCCCAGGGGAAACCAAATTGCGAGATAAAAAAATAACGACAAAAAGGAGACAAGAGAAACGAAATGACAAACGAAAAGACGACAAGGGAAATGACAATAACGGTGCGACCATAAGACTCTTTAATAATCACAAACAACGTTGCTGACGGCACGCTGAAGGCGTGGAAGGGCCTGGGCTGCCATGGAATAGGGTCTGGTTGGAGAACTGAAGTGTGGTGCAGATGACAGCTCTGAGCGGGGACAACTTTTGTTCCATTGGACTCGTATCTTAGCTCGTATTTCCACTTCTGAGGTACACTGGGTTTCAGATTCTTCTAACGCCAAAGCAGAGGCCTAGTGGGTAACTCTCAGGCGGCTAAAGCTGGAAGTACAGRTTTCTGAGGTAGCCTGGAATTTGTGCATCACCAAAGTGGAAACACRGGAACTTAAGGCAGATCATACACAGGCTGCCCTGGCCAGAGGTGCAGGTTTTCTGCCTGTCATCCTGCATACTGCCAAGGTACGCGTACCAATTTTTAGTGGACTTTTGCTACTTCCCACTATCCTGTAGAGTTAAAAAGTACTGCGGAGTTTAGACTTTCCGAAACTCAACAGCATTCAAAAAATTGTTTTGCTGGGAGCAGCAGGAAAACAGTAATGATAAGACTATATCGCTGTTACCTCTCTGGACAGTACCTGAGTTGTTGCCCTCTTTTGATCATTAAAAAGAAAGAAGAAAGGAAAAAGTGAAATAGAAGAGAGTCTGTTGAGTGGAGCGATGTTGCAGAACAATCAGCAAGTTAAGAAATCTCAAACTAAGCTGCAAAGGCTGTGATTGTTAAAGAACTATAAATACACGGTTTGACAGCGCTAACTCCGCTCTTAGAAGTGGAGTTAATGGAGGAACAAGTTACGAGGCAACGTCTAGTAGCARTTCAGTAGGTGGAAAATTATGCTATTGCTTATCCGGTAAAGAAACTAAACCTCCGTGCAATACAAGATCACAAACTCACTGSGGGCACTTGCTGAAACACTCTCATTGCTAGGGATTGCACAGTCTATTTGGAGAAAATATATTTCTGATTTACAATACAAATTATTCAAGCTAAGAAAGAATGAAAACAAGAATTTCTTGACATAATTTTAACGTTGTCTTTCAGGATCTGCATTAGCAATAAGTGGATCCATCTCCCCRTTTATAGAAGATGCAACAAAAATCAGTTCCCAGCAAACAAATCATTCTAYATATCCTAACGTGATGAATCTTCCTTTACATGAGGTTGCCTGTTAATTTGTTTTTAGGGAACGTCTTGGACATAGTGAAAATCACAGATTTTCAATATTCTG
This sequence comes from Rhea americana, assembly GCF_003343005.1. Lineage (NCBI taxonomy): Eukaryota > Metazoa > Chordata > Aves > Rheiformes > Rheidae > Rhea > Rhea americana. Next base: position 2,657,205 of record NW_028187044.1, on the reverse strand, counting down.
CTCCATGAGTAATACGATATTCTATTTTTGCTTCTAAGTTTCCATTGTTTTGGAGTACAGTATGTGGACGATGAAGGAATCGTTTCTTAATAGCTTTGAAGAGAATTCAGAAGCAATAATCTTCAAGGGGAACAGTAAAGTGCAGTAAACCACAGCTGATAAAGCACAGAAGATGCTGCTGAGTCCATTAGAGTAAGCAGCTATACTGGATCATAATGACAATGAACATTTGAAAACTGTCTTTCAGTCTGCCAAATGAAAAAGATAGCAACAACCCGATGATGTAGGAAAGCCCTTGGCAGTTAAATGACCCAAATTATATTTGAGTACACGGAGAGCATGAAATAAATGCACAGGACTCACAGGACTCACAGTAAGAAGATATATACATCCAGAGACAATTATTCAAAGCTCCACATTTCTAGGCTACCAGGTTTAAATATCTTTACCTAATTGCTCAGTTATTCAAAAGGAACATAGACTGACTGAACAGGGAGTCCAAAATGGATATTCATTTTCATTATTTATTTTACAACTCCCCAAATTTCTGAAGTTAATCAGAGTCAAAAGATTAGGTATCAAATATTGTAGAKTTGTGTAAATTCAACATTTTAATACATAGAGATAGATGTATGAGCTCGCAAAAATTCACAGTGGGTACAGGACGATTGGGCTTAACAGTATTTAGAAGAGAATGATGATAAATTCTAGAAAATCTAATAAAAAAATGACCAAATGTAAATTTCTCTGAAACAATTAGAAATAAATAAGGGCATTTAGACATTACCAAGTATCTTTCTAGCTTTAATAGATTATATACATGAGCCGTAATAGGAAACCTGACAAGATATTGCAAGTATACAATTTTCCTAATGCCATTGGAGCTAATCTTTCTTTTGTTAATTTGATTTGATAAGAATGAAGTGAAGCAAGAGAAGGCATCACATTAAGATTCTGACAGWAGAAAACACTGGAATCATTTTTATAAATCTGCTTCAAATAGAACAAAAATACCCTATATTAACATCTTGGGGGAAAAAAAGCAGCACAGCCTTCATTCTTCTAGCAAGAAATCTCACTATTCCTTGCACAACAACTGAGATGTAGGCAACTAAGTGCATGATTTGCAAAAGAAGCCCTTTTTTTCTGGAGGTTTATCTTCAGGAACCGACTTAATGAGTGGAGACAGTGTTACTTTTTAAACGGGGGGGGGGGGGGGGCAAGGGGATAGTTTTGATATTCTTCTGATTGGAAGTAGTCTCTGTCTGATGCAACTCTTCCTGTAAAGACTCTACAAACACAGATCAAATTAATGCCAAAGTGCAAGTTACTCTGTACTCATTTTAAAAACAGATTTTCCTGTCCTCCTAGTTATACAGTTAACACTGCRTTTTTTCACTTATCCTATTTAAGAGATGTAATTTACACCAAAGAGACACCTGAGTCCTTGGACACCTCAATGTATTACCTCAAGCTGACRTCTACGAAAGCTGAAGGAATACAAAGCGGAAGAGGAAAACACAAAGAATTAGCAAATATCAGCGCCTTAATTGGAGCTGGAAGCGCTTCTCCAAGGCCAATGAAGGCTGTGCCCGTTCTTACAGTCACAGACTTCACACCGACCCTGGACACACTGAGTGATGATCTCTAAAATCCACTCTTGTCTCTCCAGCAGTCAGTAAGGCTGCCCAGCCCTGTCATGCCTGGGCATTTGTCTTCCCAGCAGCTCTGGTTGTCGAGCTGGCACTAGCACATGATCTTAGTGCATGGGTCAGGCCCGAGATAAAACATTACACAGGGGCTCCACAAATTATGGTGGATCCTCACTGAATCCTGCATCCATTATAATTTTTTACAATTGATTTACAAAGCTCTTAATAGCATCAGGTCAGAGTAACCAAAGCACTCCCTCCCTTTCTGCTGTCTCGTGACAGTTGTTACAGAGGATGTTGCTATTTTTCCACATGAGATGACTACCAAAGTCTAGGTATCATCTTAGGCTGCCAGAGAATCGGCCCTTTCTCAGCAGAAATTAGTCAAAAGAAAAAAACCCAACCACTATAATTTTTAGGTGATACTACAACACTCTTGTTTTTTCTAAAGGCTTCCCAAAAGCAGAAGGAAAAAAAAAATGCAAATCAGCAGCACAACTTAAGTCTACAGCTGTTACTGATATAAAGACTTGGAAGGAGTATCAGATGCCGCTAGAAAGCGGATTTTCATGTTTTGTATACGCTGTACATGCTGTAGCTCTGTAGTAACTATTGCTGTAGTAGTGGTGGAGGATACATAGCCGTAGAGAAGAGCTATTCCTAGCTCCTATACACTCCTCCTTGAAATCACATCCTCTTTTCATTTTGGGTCCCCACAGCTCAGTTATTCTTCCCGATTCCTGCCTCTCTGACAGAGGGGTCCTCCTGCACTCAGCACTGCCCTTATCCCTGGATTCTGTGCTTTCCAAACATTTGAACCTTGGTTCCCATAAATATTTTGAAGATCGTCAGCCAATCTATACACCATCTCTTCTGAAACTGCGTTTCTTTTCTTGATTACCCTAACCTTCAGCAATCTCGCTTCATTCCCTCCTTGTCAGTACATAAATAAAACATCTCTGCTACCTGATCTACCAAGAAATATCTGCTACGCTCGTTGACTACTTTACCTAAGTATATTTTACCGTCACTCTTCTCCCCAGCTACTCTGACCTCCTCCAGCGATGCTTTTAGCTGCCTGCCTTTCAGTGCACCGAGAAGTCCTCTCGAGGACCATGCTTTACATTCCTGGCTGCCTCCTGGGCCGTCCCTACGCTTTCCTCCTCCGCCGTCTCTCCCTGGCGAACCTCATCCATCTGCCCTTTGTCGGGAGCGCTCACTTGCTCTCTCAACTTTAACACCTGCTCATTCCAGGACTCCCACGAACTGTGTTCCCTCTCTCTCAAGAGCACCCACCAAGCTGACCTTTCCTGAGCCTGCCTGCGCGTGTTGTGCCTGGGGTTAATTCATCTTGCTTGACCTACACTGATTGTGCCCCAAGGTCAGACTCATTCCTAAGCATAGGTGACCTTCCTGAGTRCAGCTCTACCATATGGATAACTTTAGTATGCTTTTAAAAAAAATAAAAAGGAAGACTGAAAGTATTTTATTGTTTGTTATGAAAACTGCAAAAGGAGGACGTGAAGAGCAACTCTTATCTAGAACACACTAAGGTGAAGGAGCRTAAGAAGGATAGAAAAGATAGTGCTTCAGATGGTAAGAGGGGTGGTGAGGGCAGGCATATGTTCTTGTTACAGACATAGAAAGAAACAGGCAAAAGAAAGAATTTAAGAACAAGAAGAGAGATTCTTCAGAGATGAAAACTGAGTATTTAAAACATCTTGCAATAAAAGAGTAATTGAATTATTTTACCTTATCTAYATGCAACTCTGCCTTAGGGGCATATTCTCATCTCTCTCTGCAAAGATGTGCCAGGGCGAGTCCCTGAGCGCAGCGAGGAGAACGCACTCCAGAGTACGGCAAGACAAATGCTTGTGCACGTGCAGCGCTAGGACACTTCAAAGCCCACCCCTGCCCCTTTCCCYGCCAGGTGTACACAGCAGAAAGCGAGCTATCTGCTACCAAGACTTAGGCCTGAGCAGTGTTAATGCAGAGCGGGGCCTCCAGAGCTACAGCAGGAGTGAATTCTGCAAGGCAGCGGGGCAAAATGCTACAGCGTTTGAGCAAAGGTAACTAACAACTCAGTACACGTTTCTGTTCGTCAGCAAGCTTGCCGAAAAGCAAGCCTACGTACTTGTGCTCTCCCTGTGCCTGCTTTTGGAGTGCTGCGCCGTGCCCAGCGGAGACATGCTTCCTTTCAGCAACATCTCCCTTTCACTACTACAYGCTGTGGAGCCACAGGCAAGGGGCTTTGCAGCTTTGTCCCACAAACCCGACGCAGATGTTTATCACTGAACCCTCCATGGAAGAATTCAAATGGGAGAAGCAGGAACTCAGAAGAGTGGAATCTTACTGATAAATATTTCACAACATCACAGACTGCAACATGTCTCTTCAGATCCCATTTGCCAGCATTGCTTACAGGTGATAGGGACGTCAATTACTGTAATACTCCTGGCAACCTGAGAAACATAGATTGGAATTGATGGGCTATGCACTATTTTCCAGCTGCAGTGCAGCTCGCTGCTATTATTTGCTTGTAACAAACATCTGTTCCAAGATGAAAGCACCTACAAATGCCTCAGTGTTTCAAAAATTACAAGAGGTTAGTTTGTTAAACATTTAATTTACATAAATAAATACATGGTTCATGCAAGACAGATCCAAGTATGGACTGATTATTTTATCATGGCATTACTAACTATTACTTGCTACTGTAGCAAGAAATCTTTAAAAACAAGGTATTCTCAGATGTGTTTTCCTAGGCAATATATTTCATATGCAAGTCAGTTTACTCAGAGGCTCTTAGTTTTAGAAATAAAACTTATTTCAAAAGAAAGGAAGCACTTAAACAGTGTCATGGCAATATGGCTTATTCAGTTAATAACTAGATTGCTTATTTTTAATTGCTCATATACCTCTTCAAACTTAGCCTAGGTCAGCCATGAATAAAAATGGCTCTCAGCTGCCGGCAGTACCTGCACAGTACGGACACAGTTCTCAGAGCCAACGGATGGGGTCTTAAATCATCAAAAACATCAACTACAGTTGGCACAACTGGGTGCCAATGACTGGTCTCCCTGTCGCTCTTAGCAGAGAGGCTGAGGGCATGTTTCTGAACTACTCTCTTACCCCTAAAGGTGGTCTCTCCAGGTCAGGGTTGAGGCACATTGGTGGGGCAATGTGGGGAAGTGTGCACTGCTGCTGCCCATGCTGTATCTGCTCTATAAATAAATAGAGGACTTTAGTCTCCAGGGCTGTCAGTTTGGCACCTTCCATGTGCACAAAGACAGGCTTTGTGGGTTTTTTTTTTGTTTGTTTTTTTGTTTTAGAAACAACCACCCAAAAAGTTATATGCAAAGTTTAGTATGGCAAATCAAAATAAGCCAAATTTATTGTGCGAGAGCACCTAAATCCCACAACTTCCACTTGCTCTCTATTTTGTATTTTCTACTTTTAATTGTGATAAGAATAAAAGTTATGGACCTCTTTCGGTGTTTCTTGATGACAACGGTTGCTGTTCCACCACAACTCCAATGCTGCCACCAAACATGCAAGAAGAAGGCCTATTGCTAAAATGCAGAAAACGCCTGCAAAACTGTGAAGCTTGAGTGCCTTCCCATCTGTCTGTGCATTGGTATGGCTATTCAGGTCACAACGTCCCATTCGTGGCCACCATTTCTGTTTGAGAACATCCAAATCTCCGCTTTCTTGCAACTCTAAGATCCTGCAGAAATTTTAAAACACAAGTATTATCTTCAACAATACTTTTTTTGCAATTTTTCTTTTCTGTACGAGAGGTTGCATACCTCTCAAATGCTGTCCCAGAATTCACAACTCCATCCCACAACCCACCACCACCACAAAGTATTCTTATCTGAAACTCYGTAGTAAGTCAAGGTTTTCTGTCTTTGGGTGCAAAAAATTCCAAGAGGGAACTGGTAGAATTCATTATTCTAGAACTCCGTACCTCCGCTTTTTCTGCATATGAAATACCAAATATCCTCTGGCCATTCATCCTAGGGTAGATACTTCTGTGAACATAACTTTTTAGTAGTTACGTAGTCATATAGTTTTGGGTAGTTTGATAGGTTTTGGTGGATGCATTAACATTTTCTACTCAACTGTAGCTTGAGATCAAAAGCGTCTCATGGGAAAGAGACAGRTGAGCTATTCTGCTATCTTTTATTGTACAGAAAACAATCTGCTCACAGCAGCAGGTAAACGTCACTGGGCAACGTTAGAAACAAGAACGACTGTCAAAACCTCCATTACAATGCAAAAACATTACCAAGGCAAATCACCACATCCCGCTTAGTTATGGCTGGTCTGGCTACACTCAGTTGCAACAGCTGGTCCCACTAACAAAATTCTCAAYCCACTTCACTGCTGCGCTTCCACAGTAATTTCAAAATTATGTGAGACTGTAACACRTTAGTATTTGTGAGCCACTTAATACAAATCTGTTTAAGCAGAAACGGACTCATTTACTTCTGCTCTGAGCTATTGCAAATGCGGCTTATTCAAAAGGATTTTACTCTAATGCTGTTACTTCGTGCTTGAATTACTGTGTTAATAGTTGCTAATTAATCATTGTTTTGTCTCTTGTGAAGTGTCCCTTCTTTCCATGAATGATTCATTTTGGGTTTGGTTTGACAACTGTTTTTGCTGTTTACTCACAACCCTTTCTTTTGAGGCAGCTTTTTCCCTGGTTATCAGGAGGATCCAGACCAGCTGCAGCTGGTGTTTTACCACTTCTTATACAGAAGTTGTTAGACAAATGGGAAGTTGCTTCAGCTGTGGCCGCGAGCTGTGCACCTCGGGCACCCTCTGCGAAGGTCACAAYGGTCTGTACAACTGCACGTCTTTGTTTCAGCTACATGTCAGCATAAAAGAGATGCTGATAGCTCAAAGATCACTGCTAACTGGCCTCAGAAATCATAGTCTACAATCCTAGGCAATACTCAACATTTATTTTTGCCTATACTATTGTGAGAAAGCACTACATTTAAGACTTGGATCTGCCTCTCCATCYTAAAGAGTAAACTGGGACATTATTACAAGCTTATTGCATGGAAGAACACATCGCTTCACAGCACATGAAGCACAGTATAAGCCAGGGAGGTCCGATCTCCCCTACTCCATACAGAGCTTTGGGGGCACCAACACTTCTCCCAACAGTGCAGTGCTGCCTGCAGGTGCGAGATCACACACCATTTCCAGTCCCCTCCTTCTGCCTCCCTAAGCAAATGCATATGGGGYAGAAGGAGCAGTTTCTTTGAAGCCTGAACTTATAACCTCTCTGCTGTCACAGAAGGAAGAGAGCTAAAGTTCATTCAGTAACAGGCACTGCCGAAGTTAATATGAACTATGAATAGGATTCCTTGCTGCCTGTAGGGAAGAATCCTACAAAAACAGCTTTGTTTCGGTTTACCTCTGGGAGAAAAGGTCTCTGTAGGGGCTTCCATGCTGGAGGGCTATCCCGTATCCTTTGCTGCTGATGCTGTTTCCAATGACYGTCACGGAGCACTCGTCATCGGTCAGCGCGGCATATTCCACCACTGTCACATCCCACAGGAAAGCATAGTTTCCTTTCTTTGCCTGTAAATGCATCATGAACATAACAAAAACTAAACTACACTAATTCTTGAGGTAGGACAAAGAACAAGCAAACAAACAAGCCCTGAGCTTGTCATTACTCCCTGCAGGTATTTCGTTAGGTCACAGCTATYCGAGGACTTCCAACATTTAATACGTTTCTAACGCTCTTCCCTCCTTTCCCAGCAGTATCTCATCTACTTCGAGCCTCTCTAACATGTCTTCCATTTTCGACAGAGCAATAGCAGAGGATGCCATAGCCAACCATAAGTTTAGACAAGGCTTCCACAACAGGTAATTAATCATAAATCAAAGCCGATGCCTTAAGTGAGGAAATTTGAGATACGTTTTGTAGGAGACGTGGATTACCAGTTCCATATACTCATGTAGGGAATATAGTGACAGTGTGAGCGCTAAGCCACATTTTTTAGTCATCACAGTCACAAAATGGCAACTTTGCAGCTTCCCTCAAATAAAYGTGTAAATAAAAAACATGCTAGTTCTGAAATAAAAGGCACATTCTGAGCTTAGAAAAAGAGTTCTCTCTTTTTTTCACAGGTAAGGAAAGTCACCAGTGTCTCCTATTAGCTCAATTTWGGGACAAATATTGTTTTATTTTAGCACACACCCACAGATATGTCCTTAAATGTCAGCCTTAACTGGGATTCAAACCAATGCCTGCATGCAATGCATATAATGAATTGTAAATCACCTTACTTAACATAAGATGTAAGAAATATCTCTGGATAGGGATTCAGTAAGAAAAAAAGTCATCATTTTGTTTGGTTAAAGTAACCACTGGTTTCCTAATGTATTTAAGCAGTATGTTTTTAAGCCTCTAGTGAACATACAGAGCACAACAGAACAGATGGGCTGGAGCATCTAATGCAAATAAATGAGTAATCATGAATGCAGGCTTCCAAGACTTAATTTTTTAAAAGTTTGAGTGATTTCAGATCTTTCTTTAGGTCAAAACAAAGCGAAGCAAAGCAGGAAGCTGAAGTCCTACATATACTTATTTATGGAAAACAAATCACCAAGCTCCTTTAGCAAATGGCTGCAGCTTTACACAGAATCAGCTCTCTCTTCCAGGTATTTTGTGTAAGCTCACTTTTGAACTGACCTGTAAGGTTACAAGGCTCCCTCAGTTATTTCATTATATCAGGTTCTTCTTGCCAGAGATTCAGCCGAGCAATTAAACTAATTTCACTTCACCATGTTTTCATACAAACAACCACAGCTCTCTAAAGTCCCTGACAGTTGTTTAAACATGACAGTAAATCAAATGTGAGTTATCCTCTAAAGGATGGAATCCAGAGAAACAAGAAATGAAAAGCATGTTCTCGTTTGGATTTTCTATAAGCTACTTGCTGAAGTCTGTCTTCTCTCCACCCTTCCCTTCTACCTGCATCAAGGCAACCAAAGATCCCCAAGTTCTTTTATTTTTGAATTAAAGCTGAATAAAATCAGTTATATCTTTCCTTTTTGCTGAGGTTTAAGTCATCCTGCACTGGCCACCTTCTATATATATATATATTGTGGAGGCTATTCCACCCAGTATGAGTTTGTCCACCACTAGCCCCTCTTTCTCCTTTCCCACCCCCATGGTCAGTTCAGAGTGACAGTAATCAGACAGCTATTGCTACACTAGTACAAAATGGCTTGAAAATCTCAAGCATAGCATAGGCTTTATAGGGGCTATTCAGACAGGAGCCACAGGACAGCACCAGAGTGTTAAAATCATACAGGGATTTCACTGATGCAACTTATTAAACAACCATGTTCACAAAAATATCTCTTACTTAAAAGCCACTGTATGAAACCATACCAGAGCAAGACTTCCAAAACTACATTGTAATACTCTGTCCCTGCCTGTCTACCTGAACTGGTAATTTTAGTGCAAAGAGGAAAGAATGAACAAATCACTACTTTCTAATGTGACAGCCAGAAAAGACTTCGTAACATAACACAAGGAGGCACAAAAAATTTAGTATGGCAAGGGAATGATTCCTCAAGGCATCTAAGCCTATATTCAACTGGCAACCTACATTCTTGGAAGGCTAAAATTTGTTTTTCAAAGGTATTTGAATGATCATGCACCCATAACTAACCGAGTTGCTAGCAGCAAGCCTCTGCATCTTGCTTTCTGCTCTGCCTGTGATGGGCTTTAACGACTCTAACTTTATGCTTTCACATCTGTGATAGTGCTGATAGGCCTCCTACCTGGTTAGGGACAACAGGCAATGGGCATCAGTCCCACTGGTGTTCATGGCAGGGAAGGACCATCAAAAGCCCTATTTGTGCACATCTCGGGTTGTGTTCTATGGTAAATAGTACACAGGTTTTTGCTACCTMTGACAGAAAATAGCGTGCAAGTTCTGCTGCATTAAAAACCATGTACTTATGGGACTAAAGACAAATTATATAGTATCATTTGTTACTCTACACAGAATTTTTCAAAACATGTGTTATTAGAGARTAAAAACATGCCTGATGTATGTACAGAAAAAGGGATCCTAAAAGAGACTAGGCCTAAATCACAGCATTAAAATCTGTCTTGCATTTTTCTGGTTTCTATAGTTGTATCTTTTAGCTGTTTCAAAATTGCTCAGTAAAGTATCTTCTCAAATTTACATTTTACAAAGGAGGAATGCTGGCAACACATCCTACCCTCCTTCACCTTTCTTCTAACAGTACTTGAGAAACACAATCTTCCTTAAATATTCAATTTCAATTACCTTGCAATATCTAGAGAAAAATCACACTATTGATTTCTACTGTTCAAGCCTTAGTTTTCTGTACTTTATTTTATGTAGAAGACCTTCCTACACTGATTTTCAAGGTCAGACAGTAAATCTTTTGACAAGGCCAACTTTTCTTGCATGTTGCTATCCTAAGTTATGTCCTAGGGCTGTAAGTGGTCAACAAATAAAGTCCACCCAGTCTCTGTGTTGCAAGTTAYGACATAAATCATTCTATCCAGTGCCATCACATCTATGGAGTATTATTTCTCCGATAGTCTGATCATTTTTGCATAAACAAGAATCTGAGTTTTAAAATCTTAATTATGCATGCTTCTGAACTTCTGGAAATCCTGGAGGTATGACTGTCCTCCCTCTCTGATTGCCAGAGACAGAATCTCCAAAGATCCCCTTTTCCTCAGGGAAGATTTTTCTCTTCAAAGGTTCTTCCACTTGCATAATTTTCTTCTCTAAAAGTAGAGACTCCTTACTATTAGTGTGTTCACCACATGGAAAGCTTCCGTATGACCAAATGTTTGGTTGCTGTCTAAGCTCAGCACGCTTCACATCCCTGTTAATATCCGTTGTGACAGCTAGGCAGTATAATTTGTTCAATTTAAAGAAAAAGTGACAAACTAAGAAAAATTTACGTATAACACAAACACACACAACATACACATGCCAGAGATGTATTTACTTTTCATACATTTTCACTAGGCAAGCAGTAAAAGTCAAATGAAATAATACTGATGCTAATCTTCAACCAAAATTCAAGTCAAAACCTTCTAGAAGATTTTAAACATTACATTTTTTTTCATGTGAAGAGAGCATGTCTGCACATGTGCATATCCCCTAGCTTCCCAACCAAAGGGACAGAGGAAGCAGAAAGACTCCGAACTACAAGAAAGGCCTGGCACTGATCCATAGGACGTATTAGCAGGAATCATATGAAGGCTCACTGGTTCTGCATGACACCTTACATGGAGGTGCCTACTCACACGGCAGTCCTGACCACAACACAGCAAGGATCCTCAGGCTCCTGCATTCACAGCTTGGTCAGCTAAAGCCTGGATTACAGTTTTCTAGGGYCAAAAATAGAATGAAAATGTTCTAGCGGTCAGATACCACTACAAGGATAATGCAGAGAGAGATGGCGAAAAGGAGCGTGGCAAGTATCAGCTGAAAATGGGTAYGACTGCTGGAATGAGGAATGATGCTTGAAATGCAACACAGAACAAGAACCTAAGATTTATGCTTCAGACTTTTAATTGGCTTTCATTTTATGCTTCTTTACTGTGGCCTTCTTTCAATTCTCAGCATGCAGGTGTATTGGYAGAACAAAGCAAAAACAGCTCTGTTAAATTTTTGAAAATCTTTTTAATAGAAATTCAGTCCAAGAAGCACTCCTTTATTCCATCCAGGTGGAACTACTGTCCTGGCTAACATCTAAGACATCTAAATTTATCTCTGGTTGAAGAGGTTTAAGAAAACAGATTGTCCTACAGAAGTATCAAAAAGTGCCCTTTACCTTGGTATTAGTAAAACATGCAGAAAACGTAAGTGGATAACACTTATTATCTGTATAAAGGCGCTTCACAGAATGGTTGAGGTTGGAAGGAACCTCTGGAGATCATCAAGTCCAACCCCCCCGCTCAAGCAGGGTCACCTAGAGCATGGTAGACAGGGTTGCATCCAGGCGGGCCTTGAAGATCTCCAGAGAAGGAGACTCCACAACCTCTCTGGGCAACCTGTTTCAATGCTCTGTCACACCCACTTAAGAGAAGAACAAACAGCTCTAATAAAGAGAAAACATACCATTAAATCCTATTCACATTTTTTTAAAATTAAAAACTTTAAGGATCTGCTAAGGAATATAAGGCTTTAAGGAAGCATTTGCTTTTACTCAGAAGGGTGTGTGGGAAGTCAAGAAACTAAAAAAATTTATGAGGACTCATGAAAGTRCAGTGATTAGCCACAATATTTCACAACATAAAATTCAGCATGAGCAATAAATTATCAAAAAATGTAATTTAAAATTTCCTGATCATTGAACTTTTAAATCTCTCAAAATAAAAATCAAGGGAGGTGACTGTCCATCAAGACAGTCAGTTCAGTGTTCATTARAAGAGAGAAAATTTTAGAAGGAAGCAAAAAAGGGAAGGGATAATCTTKCACGGTACCATTGCACAAATCAATGATACATTCACATTTTGGACTCAGTAATTGGACYCTTGTACTTGATCACCTCATCAAAAGTGATGCGCTGAAAGAACAGAATGGATTGAGAGTAATTTCGGCACCAAATTAATTGGACAGGGAAGGAAGAGTTTCCAACAAATAAAGGCTTTAGAGAAATCTAAAGCCACTTGGAAAATACAAGAAGTTCATTTCCTACATCTGTGTGTGTTTATACCCCTATATAGAAGAAAACACTGTATAAGRAATATGTAGGGATCATGTTACCTCATTCCTCCAAAACAAAAATGGATACTCACAGTGAAAACGGCAACGAATTATCAGGTATTTTGCAGTAACTAACGGTTACCCTGAAGAACCGATTGTCACAGGGTTGCCGAATGCAAACAGCTTACTCCGATTTACAACCGGATTAGGAACGTGTGCAGTTCCAACACCAACGTCCATCTAGGATCAAACCGCAGSAGCTAACAACTCTGCGTTTCGCGGGGACGCTGACGGCCGCTTGGAGGAAGCTTTCCGCAGGGCGGCATCGATCAATCCCCTTCACCGCGCGGATTCTTCGCCGGCACCAGAAAACGCCGGCGGCAGAAGAGCGCTGCGCGGACCGCCGAGCCGCCCGGCGACCTCCGCCGCTCCGCGCAGAACTGTCCACGGAGAGGAGCGCATTTCACACCGGCAGGGCCCGTTGCCCGGAGCACACCAGAAGCGAGCCGCTCCCCGAGCCCTGAGCCGCGCTCCGGCGTCCCGCCCGGGGCTGCGCGGGCCGTGCCTCGGCGACGGCAGCCGTCACCGCGCCTGGAGGGACGTGCCGCGTCTTCCCGGGCGGCCAACGGCCACCACAGCTCTCAGCACTTTCTGCCACTGTTAGCCCTTTCGTTCCAGGAGTCGGGGAACCTCAGGAAAACGGAGCGAGGCAAACGGACTAGGGAGAGACGCCGGGAAGGCCTGCCGGCGGCGCGGGCGAGCGGCGCGCCTGCTCCGCGCGGAAGCGGCAGCGCGGTCCGTAACGGCGCGGCAACTACGATGCCTCTGAAGAAAACGGGAGCGGAAAGCCCGCGAAAACGGGTAGCGGTCATTCTTTTCCGTCTTGTCAGGCAAGTCCGTAAGCAGAAAAATGTGCTAGGAACTGGTTTATGCTAGAGAGATTTAGATTATCTGTTTCTCAAAAATAATTTTTGAGGCCACATCTACATTYCTTTCATAGAGCAATACATATTTACAGACACAAAGTCCCATTTCCTTGATTGATATCAATTCTCCCTCAGGAAATCAGAACTACTAGCCATGATACTTGACAAGGACAACTTGTCCATGCAAAGAACTCAGTGAGCTAGGAAGAGCGACATTTAAACTATAAACACAACAGTTTAGTTGACAATGTTATTAAATATTAAGCTCGATTTATGTAAGCGTCTAATCAAATAGCAGCCTTGGTCAGCTTTGGGAACTGAAGTAAATGTGGTTATCGCTGACGTTAATTGAATGAGTTGATCAAGTTATACTAAAAAATCACCCTAGAATATTGAAATCAAACTTAATATGAAAAAATTATCATCGCACTCATAGGACAGAGCCACCAGCTCCAGAGAGACGATCTGATTGGTATTCTAAACAGCTTGCCAGTCTACAGTTACATCTTAGGCTCAGGCAAATCTAACTATAATAAATGGCAGCACGCAACAGGCTTAGAGAATAAGTATTTATAATCTCACTGCTGAAGAGCATCCACCAACACCAAAATTGTGTAAAAAAAAAAATAAAATGTTGTGCATTTTTCTAAGGTAAATGGTTTTTATTATTTTTAATGCCAGAGTGCATAGAAAAGTACTTATTTAATGGCTCTGTTTCAACATCTTCTAAATGCTAAGAACGCCTCTTGAAATAGAGGCCTCATTTTCACGAAGTGCTGAGTGGAAATAAAATCAAAACACTGCAGACTCTGCTAGAGCCAGGGCTCTGCCTTGTGCGGAGGAAGGAAGGGTTCTTGAGCCAAGTGAGAGCGCTTTAGGAAAGCTTCGCTGTGTTTACAGCCCACAGGAGTTCTGGAGAAGATGTGAGAAAACACAGGATGGAGCAGAAACATTGACTAAATAGTCTGAAGGAGGAGGAGAGCGAGAAAGAGGCAGAGAGAGAAGCATTTGTATCAGGGCTTCATCCAAGYGCCACACAGGCAACTGGGAATTTTATGTTAAATGATTTTGATTTGGGAACTGGGATGGCCTATATTACTGTGTTCGCCCCACCAGTGGCACTGTAAATAAACAGCAAATTTTGAACACTTTCCCTCTGACTGTTTAAAAAAGGTTTCAAGGATTCAAAGAAAAGGAAAAAAAAAGCCTGAAACATTTTCTGATTTCCCACTTAAAAAAGCATAAAAAGCTTGTAATATATTTATTACGAATTGCTGTTTCACAGACAACAGAACAACTCTGATCAAACACTCACTAGTTTAGTAACGGCCATTTGCTTGTTTTGTGAAAAAGAATCAATTGATAAATAAAGGGAACATTTTTCTCCAAAGGAGCTACACATTAAACTTTCTGAAACTGACTATTTCTGCATCTCTTCTGAGATAACGTACTCCTGGACACGTGTGGTTTGGTGGTTTTGCTGAGCTACAACACAGAAAGGAGAGAAGAGCGGCAGACTAAGATGTGAAATTGAGGACGTTTGTATTTGTGTAATCTGAACCAGAGCTGTTTACCACAGAACTCAGCACAACGATGCACGATCCCAAGCTATCTTATATCAGGCCTTAAATCCCACAACAACACTCAGCTTCATCAGAAAAAATGCGTAGTCATATCTGAGGGAAAGAAAAGTTAGGTGAAAACAAGGTGACGCATGAAAGAGTATCTGCGTGTTTTAGGACTGGAATAAACAAAGAAAACCTTGCAAGAAATTTCTGTTCTAAAAGAAATGAGCACRCTTTCAATACTCCCTGGATTCCTACCCGTCTTTCCAGCACTGCTTAGTGCACTGAYTCGGCAGAATTCCACAGGACGAGATTCAGTACCTGGATAACGTGAAGAATGAGATTCAAGATGGTATCACTAGAGCTCCCAAGAAACCCAGAAACCTAATGGCCAGATCCCAAAAGAATATACTGAAGATTTAGGCAGAGCTAAACTCATTCCAAATCATGACCCCAAAATACGCTGCTCAGCTGCTACCTAGTCACTAAAAGGAACATTTTTATTTAAAATTACTATGCAATTGCTTTCATATAACTTTTCATTCATTAACTTCAGGCAAACAACATTGATACAGCACAAAAATTAAACGAAAACGCCTATAATCCAGTCTTACCTTCCTGATGCCTTCAGAAGGGTTCGATACACAATTATCTGCCCCATTATTCTTACTGATTGTCCTCCACAGTTCAGCAAATGTGTTATCCTGCTCCAAGGGGTTTGTCCCTTTCGCTTTAAAGTATTCATACACTGCTGAATCCCTGACTGTACCGTAAGATATATCCATTTGTTTGGACAGATCCTGAAATGTTCTGAAATTCAAGTGATATTGAGATGTTAGTGTTACGTGGTACATTATTGAGATTTCATTCATTAAATGATGTCTTTCTGTGTCTGTCTTTGGACAGAAAGAAAGCACTTACCCTCGCCAAGTCATATTTGCATATCTCTTCCCTTTACCATAAAAGAAAATCAAAGAGCAATTTAACTGTATTGAAATCATATGAATTTAATAATACCTGAGCTTTTTTTTTTTTTCTTTTTTTTCCCCAGTGAAGACTGTTTGGAATCGATAACATTCATGTTAAATAGCATGATGCCAGATTTGCACAAGAATGTAGAGTGATAAAGACTTATTGAAGCACGGGGAAAATGAAGATTACAAATGTAAACTCCTAGTCACATGAGAATCACCAAAAATACCTCACAGAATTCAGTGGAATTAGTTTGCAGTTACACCAATGCTCCATTTGACTCCAGATCAATATGAATGTTTTAAACAAGTAAGTAAATGCTTTAGTTCCAATTTTCACCACGTCTGTTTCTCTCTCTCYCTTTTCACAGCCTCTGGTAAAACAGACATTTTTCATTCACACAGAGACATAACTTTCATTTACTCATCATACCACTCTGGAAGTGTAAATGGGCCTCAACRTGAGTGACTGTGAATGCGCCATTTATTTTCAAATTGTACAGAATGTAATTCACTCCTGTTTTACAGCCTTTTCTGCACAGAAAGGTGTAAATCACTGCTTGTGTCACTGAAAACTAGGCCAAGTTTCAAAACATTTAAGATGGTATCACTGCCATCAAAAGAAGCATCCTATCTATTCTCCATCTTCAGTCATTCATTTGYATTCCTGTGTCCCCTTCCTCTGTCCTGCAGTATCACTTCTGTGTACTCCACGTTTTTTTAATCTATGCATATATGCACACAAACACACAGTTATTAACACCATATGCTATGGCAGAAAATAATCTGTACCTCATAAATAATGATTTAACTTCATGCTTTGTAAACGTATAACCTCACATAGTAACAATTTCCTCTTCAAATGCTTCCAACAAGCCAACTAAGACGGGCTGAAACCAGCCAGACTGAAGCAACCCTCTCCCTCACTAAAGACTTCTTTTTCCCAAAACAACCTTTTAGAAAAAGAAGCCTCCTCAAAACATTTGAAAAGCAGAACTTGCCCCACTCATGCCACCTCCCACCAGCCACCAAYTCCTTCAACCACAAAAGCAAAACATTTTGTCTTTCAGCTCCCCCAGAAGATTTCCTCAAAATCTTCCTAAGGAGCGTTCCTTTGGCCCATGATCTGAAGTTGTCTTCCACAGCTGCAGACATGATAGAAAACACYTTCCTGCCTCCCTCTTCTCAGTTGCACTGCGAGGCTCCCACTGTTTGCACCTTACATCACTGTAAGATCCCATACAGCATTATTTGAAGCAAAGCAACCTGAGCACATGCGCAGTGCTATATAAAACACATTTGGAAAAGTCTTGCATGTTCTCCATCATGTCACCTCCGGCCTTCAAGTCACCTCCTAAAGCCTCCTTTTACCTGGATGCACCCATGTGAGTCTACTAACTCTGACCTCARAGTTGCAGCTCAACAGAGATCCCCTCTTATACTTCACCAAAAGTCTTCACCCTCTAAGGCTGCTTCTAAATTTTCAAGTGGTTTAAGTTCTTAAATTGTGTTAAGGACTTTTTATCATTTTAAGCTGTTAAGYAGCTTTAAGTGAGACTGTGCGAACAGTCTTCCCTCTGTATTCACTGCACACGTGTATTTGGGCTAACTCTGGGAGCTACCTCAGAACCAAAACCTCCTCTTATTTCTGTGGCTCTGTTAACACCACTCTGGTAAAATACAAAATGAATGCCCTGGAGTTGCTGGACATTAAAAATTCTATGGAAAAATAAGAGAAGTTGTATCAGTCTTTTCTGTTTAATAACCCTGAATGTTTCACTTTGTTCTCCCAAGGTCCCTTCCAACCTTACCATTCTATGATTCTACAGTTCTCCTAAATGCTTCCTAGACATTTCATTGTACAAGGCCATTTTTTCCTCCCATCTTGGTCTAAATGATTACATGCCACATTCAGTTCCTTAAAATAATAATAATAATAAAAAAGCTTTATCATATTGCATGGAGTGGGTTACTTTCTAGGGATGGATGATCTGACTTTCAACAGACACATTTCATTCTATTATATGTGTAAGTGTCTAAGAACTTAATACGCACCAGAGCATTTCTGTAGCAATTTTTTCACTCCAAGTTTGGTGTACAGATTTTGGTGTATATATGAGTGTATATACATTAGAAGCATAACCAATGTTTAGCCAATGTTCTTTAACATCATGTGGAGCTGATTATAACTTTACAAATGTCTACTGTTCGTAAAGACATACTGTCTGCCTGAAAATTTAAGAAAGAGTTTGAATTAAAAATCTATGGTTTTAATAATGTTGGTATTTTCTGGATCACTTTTACTGGCTCTATGACCACGGAAGGATCTTAAAAATTGGCAGCTTTCTCGTCAGAAATACGCCTTTTCTTTTAGCTAAATTATATTTTATTGCCAACCAATACTTTTGTTTTAGCTAAATTATATTTTATCGACAACCAGTACTCCACAAAAGCACATTATGTCTTACATTTTGGACAGCACATGCTCTTCAATACTCTAAACACTTCAGTGCATAGTGAGCAAACTCTGGGTTTAAATTAAGTGCTTTGCTGGACTACAGCTTGAACAAATAATCAGTACTGGTGGCAGTGAGGGAGTTCCTTTTAATATTTAAGTACAGTCTTTGCCTGGGTGTTGTGAACAAGATAACTACCATCCCTGGAATGTTCCTGCTTTTTCCAATTAAAAACACCAATGTTTTTTTTATTCTCATAAATCATAAATAACAAACAAAGTGACAGCCTAGGATGTAGATTATAAACTACGTCACTCGTGTGTGAAACTGGAGTTTGAAGGCAGATTCAATTTCCGTCTTACCTCTTAATCATGTTCTGCAGATGTCTGAGTTCTTCCTAACACCATCCCACAACACTGTGTAATTTTGTCTAGCCTTTCTTCACCTTTGCTTGGCATAAAACTACCTAGGTACTGTTTTCCTTCACAAAGAACAAATACTACAGCCTATATAGATATTAGTCTGGTCTGTACACAGGAGCTGGATGCTGCTGTAAAATACAGTCATTAAATGTAAACCACAAAATTATATGAGATGACATAAGATTATATTTAGAAATAAAACACACTCAAAGCTGTCAAGAAGTCCTCCGAAACAGTTTCTAGAGTGTTAGTATAAAATTGTAATTCTCAGCAATGGTAATGTAATTCTCAGCAAATGGTAATGTAATTCTCAGCAAAACTCAATGGTAAGTCTGTGATATTTGTTTAGATCTCAAAAATGATAAGGATCACTGCTAAAAAAAAGAAAAAAGAGAGAGAGAGATAGGATGCAATCCCAGTGGAAATCAGAGAAAGTTTTCCCACACTTCTACTCGCAAAACAATCATTTCTTCTCTGTTTTCTATTACCACTGTTATATGGGCAAGAGCAATTCTCCTTTTTCCCCATCTTCCRTGTGTAAACTCCAATAGTTTCATTTGTGATAGGTTCACACATCATCTCCATTTTAGCTTGCAGATTTTTCCTGGAAGAGACAATGTGGATCCCAGGATTACACGCATCAATTCTTACAGTGCCCCATTTGATGTATATCCACTGATAAGGAAAATTCTCTATACTATAACATCACTGGAAATTTCTCAGGAGAGAGCCAGATGACCACTAAAGGACACAGCYACGATCCCAGTAGGTAACCAAGCCTGCAAGTGATTCCTGTAGCATAAGCTCAGAAAAGGACAGTGACCGTATGAGCGAGAAAATAACTTTATGCTATAAACCAAATGCAACACTGGTAAAAACTATCCCAAAAGTTATTTTAACAGGGAATGATCTAGAAAAGAGTTACTATCCAAGATGCTGTATAAAAGATTTATCTATACAATATTTCTTCACTCAAACTGGAGTGATAACCTGCAGCTCCTTGGCTGGAGAAGTGAGTGACCAAAAGATCTGGGCATGGTATCCTGTCTTTTATGGGGTGAAATAAGATCACCACGAATGGAGTTTTTAAACCCTGTTATTTTAAATCTCTCAGATCTTCCRTCATTAGAGAAAATGATTCACTTCTGAGCTCAGACACTGCCAATATCTTAGGATTGTGTCATTCTCTGAAGTCAGCTGCTCTCATCTTTCTCAGACTTTATTTAATTTTGCAAAAAGCCATTAGCTGAACCCACCTTCTTTAGCTACTCAAACTCTTGGCTCACTTTCCTATGGCAAAGGTTTAATACACTTCATATCTAAAATTATTTGTAACAAAAATCTGTAGCATAACAGGATGCCCCATTAACCTTACCACCTCAATTATTGGATCTCACAACCCATTAAGGACTCTCTGTAAGTGTGATTAAAGATAAAGCTAGTAAAGCAGAAAAAGCCAATGTTCCTCATTTACAGTTACAGGAGCTAAACTTCAATTTATAGATAAATACATCCACTGTGTGATTGTTATAATAGGCAGGTACATGCAAACCAATTGATTTAAGTAAACCTATCTGTGGTTGATCATAACAAAAATGGTTTATTTTATAGCTGTATTACCAGCTAAAATATTTAACCTTTGTAGTTATGCCTGCTAGACAAATGCAACAATTGACACCTAATTCCCAATGCAGCTGCAATTACTTCATGTGGAATTAACTGGAAACCAGACTCACGGTTTATTTCTTGAGGAACATACTGAAGGGAACCATATGCTATGGAATAAACATTCAGGCAATATCTGTACTGGCATTTATAATTAGACCACCAGAAATAATTGCCAAAATAACAATACTGGTTAAGTTACAATTTTTGGAGATGCTTTTTTACTAGCAAGAAATTATGCAGCTGGAACTATATAGACTAAAAAAGTTCTTCTGGTACAGGTTTATTTTTCTTTGGAACTGCTATAAGCAAAAACTTTCTCTTTGAATTATATCAACAAACCTTGTCTAGACTAAAGCTGTCAGTAGGTGCTTTGAAGCACCTGCTGATCAATTAACTCAACCTGTAAAACTGCAGCCTCAGTTGCAATCTGTTTCATGTGAAATTGCTACTCAGGATCCATCAGATATGATCAAAGTATTTTTTTTTTTTAAAGCAGGGAAACAGACTCTTGGTAGATCAACAAATAAATAAGATTCTTCTTTTTCCATAGTAACTTCAATGTTTTCATTTTAAAAAAGTCTTTAAACAAAAGAGAGAGGCCAAAAAGGTGAAAAAATATTTCCTTGTTGAGTTTTCTCCCATCCTTTCCACTCATTTTTTTTTAGGAGTTTGTAGAAAGCTGCATATCTGGATTCTTGCATGTAAATTCCATTACTGTAAACAAGTCAATCAGCTAGCAGCAYGATGTCACGAAGTAATAGCATTTCATACCACAGTAATAAATGTAGCATTTTATCTTGACTTCAGTCTTACAGAAATCGTAATAGGAATACTGACAGCCCCTTAATTTAGAGGTAATTTCTCATCATTCACAACCACYACTGCTCTGACACTGTAAAACTGAGGATTTTTTCTTTTGCTACGACTTATGTAAAATTAGTATTTCAGCAGCTGCTGAGTCCACAATACTATTTAAAACCATGCAATACTGTGGTTCCTGTTTGCTTGTCTGCGCATGCACCGTAAGGAATAACGAAGCTTAAGCTTAGACATACAACYGGCAGTCAGCACTACACTCTCATTCTCCCATGTTGTTAGTACACTTCAGAATAACATCACCCCTCATATCGGTAACTGTGTTTTGTCAAATAATACAGCACAAATAATTCCTATCAGTTAAAATCAGCATCCTTTCTTAATTAATGCTTATCCCTCTATCATCTACAGATGCCAAAATACATTTACTGCTTTTCTGTGTTGGGCAGGGGAATTGCTAAATTCTTCTTTTCCTAAAGAAAACAGTACCCTGAGATTTTTGGTCAGAGCAGCACACGAGAACTTCAGGTTACAGGTGCCATTAAGGTGAAGCAACACTGAGAGGATGAGAGTTTTAATTTGCTCTACCTAAATGAAGCCTTAGAAGTATATAGAGAGAATGGATACAACAAGCTCTACATTTCTGTTTTTAAATACACTGAAATTACTAAATTTTATTTCAAACTTTTCTCAAAAGCAGCTAGGTATTCATAACATCTATAGAATCAGATATAATTGCAGTTCCTAGCTACAACTGTTTTCTCAACAGAATTTATGGGAGGGGGGARAAAGTAAACTTGCTAAACTTGTAAGTAAAAATAAAAGAAGCTGAACTGATTTGACATCCTTACACCACCAACAACAGATGAAGAAATACCTGTAAGCTGAAACCTAGCATACAAAATCCTACCTGAAAAGATATTTATTTGATAAAGGTTATCAGCAGCAGCAAATCAAGGGCTGAAACAGATTTCTGGCTACTGTAAACTGCAGAAGGGCGTTCACGCTTCGAGATATAAAATYACTGAGAACTACATCCTCAATTGATTTATTTGCTAATACAATCAGAATAAAGGATAAACCRGCATTTGCTGTTGGCGGCCACACAAGCCCACCCATTGCAAGACGGCCCTGGAAGCAGGCAAGCGTTGCAGTATCAGCTTCTCATTTGTACATGGAGCTAATGTGAAAAGAGCTGCCATTTGAGGGGAGGCAACAGGCAGAGTAGAGGAATCCACAAAACCCCAGAAAATCTTTGGAAGTGAAGCTGAGTCAATGYGGTGGTGCATGTGGTGGCACTGATAATTGTCAAGAATTGCTTTTAAATGAAGATTTTTTAGTTTAGGTCGAGAGACCTGCTTATCTTGGTTCCCACGGAGAAGCAGACAAGAGCTCTGAACTTTAGTCCATTATTCACAGATGACCAATCTCTGGTCATTGGATCTCCAGTTTTATGCAACCTACATGTGTGGGTAGAGTATGTCTTGAAGTATTCAAAACTGAGTTTAAATTTCCATGCAAATACATTCTCCATAGGTATTCTAGTCAAGTTAGATAGTTTCGCTGGTTGAAAACGAGGAAAAAAGCCTGTTGCATCTGTTATGGATATAAACTGCCACTAGGTGATGATAGTCTCATTGACTCCCACACACAGGTGCAAGCTTTCACTGCCCTACTAAATCAGAGTTACAAAAACACAAGCCCACTTACAAATGAATGAAAGAATAACAGTTAGTCCTCTAAACATTAGTGTCATCAACACTTAATAAGCACTCAATTATTCTGAATAGAGACACCCATTAGCTGAGTAACAAGATAACATTAGAATTGACGTACCTTTAGCACCCGTGAGCTTGAAAAGTAACTACCTATTAAATAAAAATGTGGTATGACAAATTTCTAACTTGCCACGTGTTCCATATACATATAGGAAAGTTATTAGCATCTTTAGAACTAGATGCAAGATACATAAACTACAAGACAAGCAATTTTAAAGATTATTTCTAAGTAAGACCAGTAAAAGCGTTCAAAGTTTTGACAGAATGACAGTAGCTTTAGTAGGGAGAATTTCAAATGAAAGCAGGTTCACCCCCACATTGAATAACCTTAGACTTCATACGAATYAGGTCCATAGCTTTAATTTGCACATCGCTTTGACTTTATTTGAAATTATGATTAATCAAGCTGAGCTCTTAAAGCAGTCATTAGATTGCTGAATTCTCAACAGTGACATGATCAGATCCTGCACTGTTCCATTTCACTGCAAATCRAAGTCACTTTTACCTGCTCTTATTTCTGCCTCAGTCCTGTAATGTGCAGAGCTATGGGTTTCTCCAAACACACTAAGGAAAATCTTAGCTTTACTGGTATAGAGGTAGCCCAGCAGAAATCAGCAGTACTACTTGAATGGTTAGTATATACTTCGCAGGATCACGTCACTCCCCAGCAACTATATCATTCTGTATTTCACATAAAAGTCATTTCATCCGCTGTCCATCTGAAAAATACTATCTACCTTACTCTGAACAACAATCAAAGYCTTAACAGAAAAGGCCCCACGGGAGCTTCTACAGGGGAAGTCATAAGCGCTGACAGCTCAGACTATACTGAATGAATGGCACTGCAGCCCTTCACACCAGGGCTAACCATTTCCTGATCACCGGAGACATCGAACCACGCAGGCAGTTGTGGCTACGTGCGTGCTTGTCGTCACAGCACAACWCTGACAGCTGCTACATAGGATTTTAGAGAAACAGGGACCTTCTTCCAGTGAAATAAGAAAAATTGATTGTCGTGTGTCMCAAAACACACTGCCATGTCAAATACGTACTTGCACTATGGTGCAAACCAGCACTAACTGAACCCCTCAGTAGCTGCAGCAGCGGCTTATCGAAGGAGCTCTTCCCGGGTCCTTGCTGCCAGCGCCCCAGTCCAGACCGGGGCTGACTGCCCTCTATCAGGTRCAACAAAAAGCTAAACATATTCATCAGCTGTGGTTTTGCTGAAGAAAGGAAACCAAAGCCAGCTTTATTTCTGCCAGAGGAGGAGGGGGTTGCTGCATGCCTCATGCCACACATGATGCTGGCAGGTCTGTCACCCTTCTGCCATGGGATTGGGACCGTCTGTCTCCTGCAGTCCCASAGGCACGTACCTGACAGGTAGAGCAGTCYCACTGAATTCAGTGAAACTACTCAGGATCASCAAGATACACACTCAAGGGTCTGCAGGATCATATACAAAAGAATAAAACAAATACAAAGATAAAACAAAACAGCCAAATAATATGTACACAAATTATCAAAAGCACAGAACTTTTGCAGCATCTATAATTATTTCATTTCTTTGAAACAACTTCTACCACCGTTGGCTCCTACATTCAACAAGAAAGACACAAAGACAGAATGAAACTAAGCTGTCCTCTGAGTTCTCAATACAGCAGTGAATTCAATGCAGGTTGACTGACTTCACTGGGACTCTATTCCTGCAAGAGCAGCTACAGGATTAAGTCCTAAAAGAATGGAACAACAAACAGCATGTACAGCTGCTGAAGCACAAACTGCACTCAAGCAATTAATAAACGATACTCTCTTATTTATGATTTTACTAGTAGTTAATTACTTACTCCTAGCTACACACACTGTATCAGCAAAACAAAACAAAATTTGTAGGCTTTACATACTTTATAAGAGCCAGAGATGAAGCAGAAATCTGCTCTACATCATCATATAAAATCTTGCCTTTGCTTCACAAATCTCAGTGTGGTCTGCAGTATTTTTGTGAAAATCAAATAAACAAGSAGCCCCAGAATTTCTTTCTTCTGTCAGAAAAAGCAGCTTTTGTGCCAGAGGCTAAGCTTGCTTCCAGTACACTGGAAGCAAGCAAGAATGACCACACAGCGCTTCAGCATGTGTCTTTTTTGGAGGAAGAGTGTCTGGAGATAGACTGTCATGTCAATAGGGCTGTCTCTATCAGCAAGGGATGTGAGCTCACCTAAGCCCCCGCTCTTCCCCTGAGACCTCACCGGCACCCAGCGTTATGGCCTCATTACATTACATTACCACTTAACAGCTTCCTACTGTGACGGCACCTGAAGGCTGCAATTAGGTTGCTCCATGCTCCAAAGAGTTTTAGGATCAAAAGAGAGCCTGCAGGCTGTAGCCAAAGCACCATACTGCTAAAAGTGTCAGTGCAGGCGCCAGTGAGAAGCTGGTGGTAAGAAAGACCAAGCAATTGTATTTTATCCTCTACTAGTAATACAAGGGTAAATATTTAGCTCAAAGATGACCAGAGCTTTGTGTGCCAGAAAAAAAAGCTCAGATGAAACCCAGCTTGCCAAAATATTTTCAACACCTTAAATTATCTGCATTCTTGATAAAACATAAAGAAAGAAGGCAATTTAAACATTTCCACATACATTACATATTAATACTATGAAAATCATTACAAACAACATTATAGATAACAACCTCAATACTTTTTTAAATTTAGGACCTTAATAAATAYAATGTTCGTGCTCTTAACTGCCCCACAGACCATACACTCAGCTTTTTTCAGAGCACAGCTAACATGTCAAATCACAGAATTAACTGCAGTCATTTGTTAAAATCAAAATACTTCAAAATTAGTGAGATCATATCAAAATTAAAGCTGTGTAAACTAGGATTTACAAGGGCAAAATYTAATTCTGCATCACTGGCATATTGTATACTCAAAATAACATGACTTTAACATCTGCTACCTYCTGGCCTTGCACAGCTAGATTTTGCAGGAATAGAAGCTATAAAACTTTAGAAAGGGAGATTCTTAAGATACTTGAACSGACTCAGATATTTTCTTCCATACTTGAAGTTCTTTGTAAAAAGGAATTATCATGTTCTGACAGAGCAGAATCCCACTGTTCTGACTCCCACCTTTCACTGGAAATGCCAATCATCTGCGGAAAGTGGCTCTGTAAAAAATGACTTTGTAGGTTTTTGTTTTCAGCCTGCTCTATGAATAAGAGGTTCCCACAACAGTGCTGAATGTCTAGCTGTCTGTCTGAGTCTCATCCCAATAATTTTGGAAACACCAGATTTCAGCCATAACCCAAAGTGAGATATGGGACGCAAAGCCATGAAAACACTGCAAGAGCCCTGAAAAATGATAGAAGTGTAGATTAGAGGATCCGGAGTCTGCTATGAGCTTTTCCASGTCTATTTAGCCTGTGGCTGGCCTGCTAGCACCTCCAAACCAGCTGCTTCTTCCCGAGCAAATAAAGGGGTCACAGGAGGGAGAAGAWGATGAGGGGCCAGGAGAATACGAGGACAAGAGAAAACTTTGAATG
Organism: Rhea americana; assembly: GCF_003343005.1. Classification (NCBI taxonomy): domain Eukaryota; kingdom Metazoa; phylum Chordata; class Aves; order Rheiformes; family Rheidae; genus Rhea; species Rhea americana. The sequence goes on along the minus strand of NW_028187044.1, from coordinate 2,630,664 downwards.
TGACAATACCATGAAGAGGTTTGCACGGCATGGTAAGTCAAGCAAGGGTCTAGTTCAGGGTAGCTGGAGAAGKGCAGTGAAGACTGCGAGAGAAGAGAGGAAGAAAATTCTAGGTTACTTAAGAAAGACACAGGACTGTCACAACGATGATGGCAGTGAGCCATGGGGAGTTTGGAGTAAGAGTAATGCAATTAGGAGGGCAGGTTCTGGGAGACAGTCTATGGACTGGGAGTATGAGGAATGCAGAAGAAAAATCCATAAAACTGGTCTGTGTCCTGCTGCTCACAGAACCTGTTAATATCTTCCAAGGAGTTATTTAGGAAATATGCTCATTTTCAAAACAAGATTTTATAGCTCAACCTTGGATCTAAAAATCAAAGTGGATTCTCATCATCATCAGTAAAACAGGTTCTTTTGTAAACAAAATTAGGCCCCTGGTTATTCCTATCCATTACGTTTTCTAAAAGATGCCTTCAGAAACACCTCAGCAAGCCCAGTCAACTGCAACCATCTGTGGGAGTGTAACTTGACTTGTCAYGGGATCTTAGACGTTTGTTCTGCTCAGAGTCAAGACTCTGGCTCTGCTCCACCACATTGCACAGAGAAACCTGTTACATTGCTAGGAATAAGTTAAACATCTCATGATTGCCAGACCAGAATTTTGAACTATCCTTCCAAATCGGCTCTTATGCCAAGGTCTTACAGGCAATAAGAGCAAAAGGTCTGTAAATCACTTAGATTGCTGATTTTTCCATTCACCACTTCTTTTTTATTATTATTTGTAATGAATCTTTTCTTTTGAGATGCCCCCCTATATTTTCTAGCATCCTAGTTAACCTACGGAAATAAACTATGATATTCCATACAGAAAAAGTTACAACTACTTTTCTGTTTTCTTTTTTTATATATAAACTATGAAACCAGAGCATGACAAATAGCTCCCTGAACAGTGGTACCCATGAAACCTGGTGCCTGAGGACTTGCACCTCAGAGCTGGATTCACTGCTGCCTAATAGTCTCTGATCTCTGAAGTTACTCTCATGGCTGGGCATTTATGATCCCATATGAGATTACTTGCTCTCTAATCAAGGAAGTGAACTCAAAGGGCAGTTTTCCCTTTGTATTTACAATGGGCATGTACAAGACCTCTCTTCAGCACTCTGTTTTTCCATAGTAGTTCTAACAAATTAATACCTTTGAGATACTATCCATCCAAGTGTGGCCATCATGTTTGCAAGCTATCAATGGAAAGAAACAAAGAGATTTCCAGAATAACTGAAAATGCAAATCTAAGTTTTCAAAAGCCAGAGCTTTAGTTTGCATACCTAAAGCTACATTCAAATTCCTAATTCACTGGGAAGATTTTCAAAACTAATTAAGGAAAGTTTTGTCACAGCAGCACATCTGTAAGATATTCACAGATTCAGTTCAAAGTCTGTAAAGGGATTCAGAGCAGCTATGAATAGCTGCTGCTCACTTGCCAAATCTGGAAGATCTGATCCCACTAAAAAAYATGGGTTAGCATAGGTCCTTTACCCACACTGCATACTCCACTTGACAGTGAGGAGGAACTTGAAATGCAAACAGTGTAGCAAGAAGGAACGGTGAAAACATCTCTAGAGCGTGTAGTTTATTTCTGAGAAGAAATGCATTTCTTTGGGCTATCTTGGAGTATTTTTCTGATTTATTTTTAAACCACTATGCCATTGTAACCTTTCTTTGAATACCCTGAAGGGTTAACATGTTAATTGAACTAAGGTATTCTGCTCCTTACAATATTAATTAAAATTAAAACTGCAGCTGGTGTTTAACAACAACTCAGTCCCAACAGCAGGTTTTAGTCACTTCACCTAAATCAAACATATCATAAAGTTGGCATGAAAATCATATCGTCTGAATCAAACACATCTGGCGACTGACACACGCTTTTACCTATAATGAAAATAACAAACTACCTCCATTACTTATGCAGATGCACTTTAAATTGTTTGCTACACTGATGTCTTCTACCACTCATATTCGGAAGCTAAAAATCCTAATGAAGATTAACGATTAAGATCAAGAGGGAAGAAATTGCTTTCTTCCTTCTCAACTGGTATTACAAGTACTAATGCTGCTGCCATTCTGTTTTGCACTCCGACGACAAAGAGTAGCTTTTTAATTAAATAGAGTGGAGAACTGGTAAGCTTGGCATYTTGGTGCTGGATTACAAAGCTCTTATGCATGGCAAGTGGTACTTTATAGTAAGACTGTTAGGATATCATTATGCTGTGAGTAGTTCCATTAAAGTCCATGAAATCTCAGTTCAAAGAAAGGTCCTATCCAACTTTTTGTTAATTTGTGATTTATCAGGAGCTGTCACTTGCTACAGAAGATGCCCGCTAAAAGGAAAGGATCTCAGCATGAAACACTCTGGAGCGCTGCCCATGTCAGTGACAGCAATCTCATAGCCAGGATGGATGGACTGGACAGATTCACACTGCTCAGATCTCTCAGAGGTAGAAAGCAATGCTGGAAAACAGCTTCACACCCTTCCTTACTAGAGGGAATACAGCGGGAGCCAACAATGTAGTCAGAAAGAAGAGAAGAAAAGAGAACGGCACTGAAGGGGCATCCTGATTGCTAGAACATGTGCTAGCAATGTCTTGGGAAATCAAGACATAGAGCTTTTCATCCATACTGAAAGCACRTATAGCTTTCATCAGTTATTATTGATGTCTAAAGTGCACGCATCACACATGCGCATTTCAAAGTCTGGAGGCCCACTTGCCTGTTTCTCTGAGGACCCAAAYGGCAAGCGCTTGGTATGTGGTGCACTTCCCACCTCACCCCATGGACAGCAAAGTCAACAGAGAAGAGAGCTTCAGAGTTTTGCATCTCCCTTCTCATCCGGAACACCAGTCTCACCTGAATACTGAACCTCGTATTGGAAACACTGATAGCACTACATCAAAACCAAGGAGTGGTTCCTTATGTTGAGATTAATTAGTTTGTTGGGTATTGCAAGGTGTGCAATTGCACACCTTGAAATATTAGCTCGCAAAMTGCATCAAGTCCATGTAAAAGAAGCATACTAGCAAACATCCATTCTGCTTGGACTGGTTCTCTATTCTTATTTAGACAAATATGACTATTCATAAAACAAATCAKTTTGCCTTCTAAAGGCAAACAACTCTAGTATATGTGACTACATTTCTTTTAATGGAACTTTGGCAGCTGCATAAAAATAGTTTTTCTAAGGCTACGCTGTTCTCTCCCTCATCTTCAGATGAGCCTGGAAACATTCCTGTATTATATTATACAGGGGCATGCATGCAGGAAAAGAGAACATTGCTCAGTAAGGCACATAAGCCTAGGAAGTGAAAAGATCATGCACAATCCTTCCCTTGGTTACATACTAGTCTCTCCAGAAAAGTTTTCTTTCCTTCTAGAAAGTCTTTTGTAAAACAGTAACTAATAGGAAAGCACTCAYGGTGATAAATGGTAGCATCTTAGTTTCCGGGGAAATTAGAACCCCCCCCCAACTCTTTTTTTAGCTAAACATCCATACCCTGCATCTATTGAAAATATCGAAAATGTGTTTTTTATTATCCTCAGGAACCATTTCTAAGACTGTTTAAAAGGCGATACAATTTTTAAAGCCTCTTTCTTTAAACAGGAACTGTAGAGGTTACCATATCATGGCAGAACAGTCTATAAACACTTTATAACATATTGGAGCACATTTCATTTCAGAAGATGAAATGCCTATCCTATATACATTTAAGGTGATAAGTGTTGAAGATACAAGAAAGAATTATCTTCTGGAGAGATTTATTAGGGGAATGGCTATTTTAGATGTGAATTAAAATGTTAAAAGAGGGAAGTAATCAGATTAAAAGGGTTTGCAGGATGATGGAGCTCACCATCCTAAAGAAAAGAAAGAGCYAGAATAACAGATTTCAAAAGACCAAACTTCAACAGTCTTAGGGGAAATACCGTCTAGAGGATAAAGGTCTATTGAGAAGACRACTTAAAGGATAAAAGGCTACAGGAGATCTGGTGATTCCTGAAAGAGAACATATCAAAGACACAGATGCAAACTACCTTAATGTGAAGGAAGTATAAGAAGAAATGATAAGCGACYGTTATAAAGTCAGCAAGAGCTCTTTTGGTGCCTGGAAATCCGAAAGAATAAGAGCATTTTTTTCTAAGTATATCTATAAAGGAGTAGTGCAACCATTTCACCATTTCACCGACACATGGGAGAAAAATCAGAAAGTCAAAAATGAATCCCCCTTGCAACACTAATGAATCTAGCTCTTAGGATTTAAGGTGTTACAGCACAAAGATGTCTGCTTCACCTCTTGACTGAAGTTACTGYTGCCATCACAGAGCTGCCAGAGAGACACATGCCTGTATCCCAGCCATTTCCATGCAAAGTCTGATTTCTTGATTTATGTCTAATTTTGTCAGCAGAACATGAAAAATACGACATTGCACTGAGCCCACCAAAATTCAAACTCTAACCCAACAACCTTCGGCATAGGCAGCAGAGCTGCTGCGTGGGGAAATGCACGAGCAGCAACACACAGCTCCCGATGCAGAGGTGGTGGCCAGAAGACGTTCTGCACGAGGCACCTGCAGGCGAAAGCAGCTCCTGGCTCCAGCCTCCCATGGCATCTGGACTGTGAGTTACTGCTACGTGGAGAGGTAGGTCAGGGTGGCCGCGCTGCCGTCGCTCTGCAGCGCCGTGCTCTTCTGAAAGGCTTGATGCCTTGCTATGCCCCTAGCGCATGCTAAGTTTTTAATTTCTGAAAGAGCAGTTGCTGACACTCGCTCCATAAGACCAGCTTTTGGATTGACTGTATGAACTGAGCTTTTAGGCTATACAAGGTCCAACTACTACTAAACTTTTACTGCAGGCTATTCATTCAAATCTTGCAATGCGAAAGACCGACCATCTAACCAGAGCCCAGCACGGACCACAGCTCCGTAACACCCATCAGTGTTAACTGCAAAACGCTGCTCCGGGAGGGCAGCCGGGCAAGCCTTCCTCCCGTCACAGCATCCCTGCTGCAAACCTCCCTTCTTTCCCTTTTCCTCCGTCCCTTTAAAATAATCTAAAGGAACAAATAATTCAGTGCAAGTTCCTCTGCTCATAGTCGGTCCTACAGCTGTTGAAAGCACAGTAACAAAGAGAAGGTGATAAAAACACTTCTGCTGTCAGAGAGGCGAGAAATTCTAGCGCTGAAAGACTGTGGCATGACAGCGAGGCAGCCACTGCTCACGTGGTGACGTCTGCGAAGAATCGTGCGAGACGAGCAAACGTCTACCCTTCTTTTTCTGCGCAGTTGTTTCACTAGTGAATGCCACTAATGAATATCGAGCAGAACTCATTGTAAAATTTCTATTCTTACTCCTGCTTTTGCCCTTAAAAATGATGGATTCAGGTAGTCTTTRCAGTTAGGAGAGGTTTGAAGCTTTAAGGCCATCTCTCTCTGACTTGTTGTAGTAATCATTATTTTGACTTTTTAATATCCTGTTATATTAGATTTTATTGTCAGTCCATGAAAGACATGTATCAGTATGATTAGAGCAAAACAATAGAAATAGAAATACCCCACTAGGCAAAAATATTCCATTACTTTCTTTTGCATTGTTTATCCCTTAAGAGCCAGAGAGGAAAAACAAAATAAGCTGTAGTTGTTATTATTGTAATGTAAAGAAATCACACACTTTAACAAATAAGGCTGAAGCTGAGGCTAATGAGATTTAAGGTATGCAGAACGCATACAGCTACTCTATGGATAGCTAGTGAATAACACATTGACAGGGGAAAATATGACTTTTAAAGGTGACTCAATCTGAGATGAGGAGACAGGAGAATGGGTATCACATCTTCAAATTTGAACAAATCCATGTAAATTTTGATGAGCTGTCATAAGAGTTGCCGCTCTTGCTAGATTTTCACCCTCTCAAAGCAAAAAAATCATGTTATTACCTGCACAGATGGTAGGTTTTGCTAACGTCATATCCCTACGCATTTACTTCTCTAAACTGTATGTGCATCCGAATGTTAATGCCTCAACCCCTTTCAGTCACAAAACTTCCCAATAATACGAACAAATGAAGATATACTCTACTATAGGAGTTATAAAAGTAGAATTGAGAGGATGGAATCACAAGTCTCGGTTTTTCACCTATCTCCAATACATGCCACATTTTTAAAACAGCAACTGGAGGGGTGGAATGCAACCTTAATTTTCAGCTWCGCTTTCTCATTTTGCCTTCAGAAAAATAGCCTTAGGAAATATTTGCACTTATACGGTTGCCTGCTTGCTCAAWTACAGGAGTAATCAGGATCTATTTTAAGCTGCCGTTGAATGACATATGCCAACATTCGGAGGAGCTTTCTAAAAAGCTCCAGACTTCATGAAGCCCTTGGCTTCCCAGAGCACCCAGTGGGCCACAGCACCGATGACAATGAACTGGAAAGGTGTCGGATGGGGGATCTACTGCTGCCAGGACTGCAGGGTCTCTCCTGAACAGTGACTGAAAGCAAACAGCCGGCAACCTCTGCCCTGCTGCACAAGAAGAAAACCTTCGCGGCTTTCATCCCTGCTCATTCACTTGCATCTTATGCTCTTTTTTATCCTTTGTTTTTACAGATGAACTTAATTGAGTTATTTAAAAATTGAAACTTTGGCTCACAGGCCTTAAATAATAATCATGATAATTATTTTTTATCGTTCTTATTCATACGTGCCTCCTGCCAACATGCCTGAGGTGCATGTTTCCACACTACAGAAAATTATACGAATCGAACATAACAAAATCAAAAAAAAATCCCTGAAATATTTAGAAAGCCATATGTGATATTAACAACAGAAAGGCTGCTCTCAAACACATGGAATTCCAAGGCAAAATCACTGCAAACAGAGAAATTCCTGCAAGTTTCTTGCTACCAAGCTTATCAAATCCACTTAGCTAGAGCAGATGAAATCTCTGTTCATTTCCCTCTAGTTGGCATCTTTAAAATGCTTTCCTCATTTTCTTTTAAAATATTTTGAGATTGAATCTATATTGTATGCAACCCAGAAATTCTATCTTTTTTTGATACCTGCAGAGCTATTGTAATATGGTGGTTTCTGGCCGTCGTCTTTAAAGCAGTTAAACTGACAACATGCCATATAAGAGATGAAAAATCCTGACTGCTACACAGAAAGGGAACTGAGACTGGCAGGAAGATAAGCTTGCCAAGATCAAATAAAGCCTGTGGTAGAAAAAGAATTTGGACTCAAGTCTTCCAAGCATGAGACTATCACTCCAGCTAAGCTGCAGTAAATCTTCAACCGTCACCAAAACCACAGGAAATTTGGGGATTAAAATGTAAATACATCTCTAATCATGAAACAACAGAAACGACTACAAATGCAGATATAACATACTTTCCGATACAAGCCATATGTACAGATGTATTTATAGAGTATGTGAATACAGGTGTATTTAAAACATCCATACTATTTGCCAAAGTTAAGGATCAATTTGATAAGATCTTAAACTCACCTGTATTTGCAAATAGCCTACTTTTCTAATATCCAAATTTTTCTGCATGATTCTTACTTTTTATCAATCTCTCCTAACCTTGAGTTTCCGAATATCTGCGTAGCTACTGAACTGCATGTAGTCTGCTTGTTAACAAGAAATGAAGATGGAAGTTAAGTCACTGCTAATTAAACTCATAATTACAAATGGAAGGTCAGATAGCAGATCCCAGGGCTGTTTGAAAATGTAACAGAAAAAAGAAAGAAAACTCTCATGTAATAATTAAGACCTTATTCGGCAGACCGACCCATTAGAAGACTTCTCATCTGCATACAGTTCTGAAGGCAAATGTTGCAATACTACATGCAAATCATTGGGGTTGAAACAAGTTTGTCAAGGACTGTCACAGGCTCTAAACATTTGCCTGATTTTTATTTGAAAACAAAAATTGAGAATTTTCATTTACGAGGTTAGAAGTTATCCCCTGCCATCTCTGCAACATCTTGCTCCTCTCTTCGTGTCCGGCCTGGAAATCTGCTTAAGGCAACACTGCCTTTTTTGTGAATCTTCCTCAAAGCAGAAATCTTGGAGTCTTGAAGCAGCGATCACTTTATCAGCTTTCTTCCCTTCCGCTCCTCCCTGCTTCCTGCTGTGAGGTGGGGCATGTCCACACAAGGCTGAGACAAAATTTAAAAAATCAAGAATTTGGGTAGAGGCTTCAGACAAGCAGTATGAAAAGAGCCAAGGGGTGCAGAAGTACCACTCCCTAGCACGAGGAAAGCAGAGGACAGCCTGGGCAGGTTCACCCTACTTTTCTGCTATCCTTGATCTCCTTAAGCCAAAGGTTTTGATGCACGTCTCAGACTCCGTGTGCTGATGCTCTCAAGCATGCTGCCCTGGTGGGAAATCCAGGAGGCAGGAGAAAAGGAGGGGTTGGAAAGTCCAAGGAAAAGAGTTTTGTTCTTTCTGACATAGGCATGTTTCTCACAAGGGATCCAGGCACCTCGATAGCACTGCAGAACCCTTTGGGGATTTAGGAAGTCTCTCTTAGGAAATTTAGAAATACAGCTAGCATATCAAAGCTACCCTCTGCCATGCCTCCACAGGCAGATCCTGAAACTCATGGCAGGATGGAAAAAYCTTGTAAGAATTTAATTGTAAGAACTGCCAATACCAGAATTAAAAAAAAAAAAAATATATTCCTTCACCAGCAGGCTCTCGTCTGACATGCTAATTTTAAAAATTTGCCTTCCAACAGCTCAACTTTGCTTCAGTGAATGCCTTGCCAAGGACCTTCTAATAAATATCACTCAGGATTTCTAAGATATGCTTGCTTTGCAGTGGAATTGTGGAGGTAAGTATTACCAAGTTGATTGACATCCAGTTATTCAATCACCCATACRTCTGCTAGTCACAGACCACACATGCCAAATTTGAAGCTGAAACAACTTTTATTAGGTGTTTTAGAGGGAGCTTGGGAAGAAAATCAGGCTTTTAATGAAAGCCTTAACTATGTTGCAGCTACTGCAGCACGATAATACTAGTTTCTCCCCTGCTGGTAATTTAGCATCATCAATACTGAGCACCAGAGGACTTTTCTAGGGAGGAAGAGATAACAGCACACATTTACTGAAAGGACGGGGGCTGGTTTCTTAACAACGGAAGCACACACAGATGGACTGGGTAGTTCTCAGCTGGTGAGCAAATTTTCAGCTATAACTCATTGTGCCTCTTCAGGTGGGAAGACAGATTTCAAATAAATATTTCTTCTGGGTCCATGAAAGAGATAATGTAGGCAAGCTCAGTGGCAAATTTAGAAAGGCAAAAATCGTTACTCCTCAGTATATTACACTGAAAACAAGCAGGACTGGGAGCAGAAAGACCAGGGTGTGATACTTTCATGAAAAACAATTTACTTTCTTGGAAAAATACTCACTCTATATGGGATGCTACAACAATTCAGATGTTTCTCCTAAAGAGTGGGGACATGAAAACATCTTCACCATAGCTTAGAAATGGAAGAAGGCTCATTAAAGGATCTGGATAATCTCTTTCTTTACCTCCATCTCCTGAGGGACTAGCAGCTTTTGACAGGAAGGTTTAGACCAAAAGTAACTCTTAGAGCAGCAGGATCTAAGAAAGACTTCCTAACTTTGTAAAAAAGCCACCAAGACAAGCCAATCCCTTAACTAGCTCMGTCATACCAACTGGTTGTCGAGAGTTTTCTGACAGCTGCTATTGCAAAATTGGGGAATGATTTGGGTGCCTACGCTAAGGCATCTAGGTCCACTTTAGACACCACGGACAATATGAATCAACCACGCTGTGGCTAACAGGATCTGTCCCCATGTGGCTGACCAGCCAGACCCCACACAGTGTACCTTATGGCAATTTAAAYGACATCAGACATTTCTGGCACCTGAATTACTTTACTGGTGTTTGCAGATCTCTTCCGAGTGCTTTCTGCCTCCTGTAGTCTCACCTCGTACAAGTGGAACGTGATGCGGGGAACCTGGAAGCAGCACTGCCATTAGGTGTAGAAAGGCCGTAGTCACAATCCATCAACCGCCGTCTTTAAAATTAGAAGGCAGACTGTGTTCTGAAGTCACCAGCCATCGTCAAGCAGCTCCTTTTCCCAACTGATTAGCTTGAGGTTTCTTTCCTCCAAACAAGATTCTTAGTAACATACTTTCATTTTAATAAGTACAAGAATCAAAACCCCTTGCAGATGCTTTAATATCTCAGCTTTAAAGGCCTCATCTAACAATCCAGAGTTCAGTTCTTKAATCTGTACCTTTTCTTGTAGATTCTTCGCTGCACTTCATTCCACTTTTGTCCTTCTCTGAACTTGAGTTTTGGAAGGTGCTCGGTAGACCAAATAGACAATTTTTTTCTACCATGAACGAACTAGAACTTTCAGAAATGGTCGAGAAGGTCACTATTCAAGCTTTCCAGATAATGATTTCTGACTCAGGTTTCAACACCAATGCATTCACTGAGCTTAACCTTATTCCAATAATACAGTATGATGCCTTGCAGCCAAGACTCGCAGATATTCTGAGGTAGTTTCAGTCTATTGAGTTTCTCATCTTATTTCCAGAAATTATTTGGAGTTCTTATTTCTCTTACTGTCAAAAACTGGCCAAAATAATAAACCATTCATCTGAAAAAAGTTTTTGTTTATTATTGTTATATCATACCCATTCAAAGCATTACACTACCTGCAAGTAGGCAGTGACAAGTTAAGCTAGGAATCACGTGAACACCAAACAAACAGCAGCTCTCTTGAGCTGCTCAGAGGCTGGGCTTATTGAAAGTATTCTCACAGGACATGGATTAGTAAGCAGACAGCAGGTGAAAGAAGTCAAAGGTGCAAGACAAATTGAGTTTGTTACAGGAGCTGTAATTTATCACCACGRTATTGCCAACACAGATGTAGAGAGTTATATATAAATTCAATAAAACAACCGGTATATTGCATTCATTATCCTGGAGTCAAATTTCGTTACCTTTTCCTCTTTGAGCAAAACCTTTTTCTGCAAATAATCCCACTGAATCTGGCCATTTGTATTTTAAAAGACTGCCTATATTATCTTACATGCAAATAATGCTATAAACAACAAGGCATAACAAAATATTGAGAACAAAATTACACACTGAAGGTGAGAAGTGAAATGTTATAGGATTCCCTAGAGGTAGCAGTTCCCTCCAGTGTTCAAAAAAGAAATGCATATAGTTGAAGCAGTGCTAGCTCTAGTTAAGCAAAATACAAATAAAGATGAAAGATATCTCTCCCTGAAAAATGCACAATTAGAGTGTCATTGTCCCCTCTGTTCACCTATCAAAACTGTTTAGGAGTTGTAAGAATGAAGGAGAAGAGCAAAGCAGCCACYGAAAATAAGCAGAATATTTTATTAGACAGTTATTTCCTTCTCACAAGGATGAGTGTTCAAATGGATAATACATTGCTGTGAAATCCAGGTTTCCAGCTTCCTGTTAAGAAGAGACTCTTACCTTATAGGATTATCCATCCTCGATACTGTGAGAAAAGCCGCTAAGTTAGCCGTGTAGGACGAGCACACGATAAGGGTGAAGAGCCACCAACTGCCCATTACAATGCGCATGGCCACAGAATTGACAGTAGACTCGCTCCCTGCAAAGGAACAGAGGAAACACAGGTCTCGGGCACGTCCCGGTTTGGTCACCCCTGGGGTGGCCTGCTGCCTTAAGCTTTGTTGGAATAACCCCTCYGCCTTTCTGGTTCCCTTTTAGCCTTCAGGAAGAGACTACCTTTTCAGGGCAGCAAAGCACTCCCTCTGCTAAGGCAGATATTTCACAAAAATTTTCTCCAATCAACCTCTTGCCCTGAAAAATGTACTAGAAACACAACTTTCAAAAAAAAAAAAAAAAAAAAAAAAAAAAAAAAATAAAAAAAATCCCCTCAATCATTAGTCAGGACCAACCTTTCAGAACATCAATAATATTCTAAATAAAGAAAGTTTAACGGTAAAGCAGTAGTAATGTGCAGGAGTTAAATCATTACAGTGTTCAGAATTTAGCTAATGATCCAGGTTCAGTGGATGTTTTGAATTTTGAAAAAGACACAAAACCGTTCAACAGTTAACTGTGTTATCTGTGCTGTATTTACATTTACAAATACYGCAGCATTACTGCCATTAATTGTTATTCTTTCCTACATTTCAAACATTAAGATTTCTCTTTTGACCAAGCTTCAAACATGGCTAAGCTTGGACTTTGTTAGTGACCAAACTTTACAGCTGGTACTAGTTACTGTACTGTACATTTATTTTTTTTTAACATTTATTTTACTTAAACCCACCAGGGATGCCATCTAAGTAAGATGAAGAGCTAAATGTTTTTTTCTTTTTCTTTTTTTTTTGGCAGTATTGCAATTGAGTTGAAGCTTTAGAAGCTTGCAACCACACTGTGCAATAAACAAAAAAGGTAGAAAAAAGTTAACAACAAATGCTCCTTAGGTTAGCATTCAACTAAACTGCCTTTAAAGAAAACTACTAATACTACAGCTATAGGATGAAAACTATATGGGCAGATTTTGCRAAAAATTATACACAAAAATAATTTTGTCAATGATTGTGACACATTTGAATTTAAATAGGATCAGTCTTGTGTCTACAGACAGATATCCGAGTGTAAAGTTAGTTACATGGCTATGAATCATTTTGCTATTTGGTTCAAAGAAATATTAATTTAAAAATGTGCATATTGACAAAATTAAATTATTGGAAAGGTGCTAGTTTTTGAGTTAGAGAATAGTTTAATGTTGTTTTAAAGAGCTCTGTGGTTTAACTATCAGGTGATCTTCCTCACAGGTAGAAATGTTTGTAGGAAGCAATGTCATTTTACTAGACTTGCTGACAGAGACAAAAAACCAGAACATAGCCCCCAAAACTTACCTGCTTCTTACCGTTTTTCATCTAGGTTAATAAAACAGGCTAGGTTAATAAAACATACTACCTCCCTGTACGAGCCTAGCTTCTCTTTCATCTTGAGAGCGTTCTGGCCAAGCCTAGCCTCTCCCAAACAGCTTTATCCAAGACAGAAAACTTCCGAACGTGGTATTTATAACGGGCTAGGTACCTTGCTGCACAAAGGCGCCGTACACCACCCAAATGGCGCTGTGAAGAGTGGAGGAAGCTGAAGGGCTTGGCTGGGAAGAGTTCTGAGCCCTGATGGCCTGGATCCGGTTCAAGACAAAGATCAAGACACCAACGATAGGGATGGCTGCAGCAATGCAAGCCCACACCGCAAAGTCAAAAGGAGCAAAGAGAGAGAAGATGTTGATTTTTTCTTCGGGCTTTTTGATTAAGATCCCCACCGAATAATCCATGTAACGCTTGCTGAAGTCCACAACGCTCTCGCGTTCTGGTGTTATCGTGATGGCTGAGATTGCTAGGTCAGCTCTCTGCGAGAGAAACGCAACGGGTCAGATTTCTGCCTTTCATGATGAGTTCTGCCAGTGTGAGCCTTACAGAGGCTTTGTTTCCTTCTTTCTTAAACAAGCGGTTCCACGCATTTCTTTCTCTAGTCTAACATATTTAGCTGAACTAAAATAAAATCAGAATCAGTTTCATCATTCAGACAGTAATTACTGCACTAGTTCTAAGCAGAATCGTGAAATGTAACTTGTGGAAGTACCGTAAAACAGGAAGGGTCTCACTGACTCCAGACTGGAGCGACTGCAGTTTATCCAGTCTACATGCCTCACTTGTTTTCCAAAGAATGCCTTATACTCCAAGCCGTATTTACCTGGTGCATTGCAAGAAATAAGCAAGAAATGCCATCTACATTTCTTATAGTTGTATCAATGCTTCTTTTATTCTATTGTTATTCCAAGATTACTTTAAAAAAACTATATGCCTTTTCCATGCAACCTTTGCTTAGCTTGTGCATGCATTAGCAGCTTGTGTATAGGTGGTGTTTGCAGCTTTCCGTGGGAGGTTGCCAACTTCCTGTACACATGAAAATTTCATATGTCAACAGGGGAAGATTTTATTTGTTTTTTATAATGAATAATGTGCTTGCAAAAACTAATCACTGGAAGAATGCACCAAAGGCAACTAAGCTCTGGAAACTGCTTTGACCTCAGCATTCAAAGTGAATAGGTTTTGCGCTGAGAAGGTCCTTTAAGAATATGCAAACTTAATGAAAGATAAAATCATGTTTATTAAATAAGATTCCCAAATCTTTTGGAGAGCTGCAATTTTCTATCTTAATAAAAGCAGTTCTCTTAAAAAAAACATATTTTTGTCTCATATCTCTACGTTTTGCTGGGAAAGTAGGACCAAGGTTMGGTTAATGAGGTCTGCTTTGAAATCTTTTGGAGTCAGTGGTAAGACTAGTAGCAAAAATACTTTTTTACTTCAAAGAAAATAATTTCCAAAGAAATTTCACAGGATTTTTTTTACATGATTTTCAAATCAATGAAATTCAAAAAGTTTATAGCAAGGTAAAACAAGTAGATCATTCTTTATATTTCCCAGCAGCAGTGGAAATACCCCATTACTATATGGATGTTTGTTATTGCTTTAATTGCTTTTATTTCCTCCTAAACATCTACTTACCAGTTACTGAGACGCCTACTTACTAGGTAATGAAAAAGCTTTTACTTTCAGTAATAACTCYTCTGCAGAAGAGTAACCTTTTCTACAAAGGGCAACAACATGAAGTATTAATTTTTTTGATTCTCCTTCTTTGATTAACATGTCTCCTTCTTTGTCCCATGTCAGACACTGAGAGCATAAACAAAACACGTTCTAATTTCACTCTCCTGGAGACTGTAAGCTATGGACTCTCCCATTTACTCCAGTGGTGTTCAATTAACTTACTCCCCATTTGCAAGCCTGTAATTAAGTACAGAAATCTGGTCTTCTCTGTTGTAAATGAATAAATAATCTTGAAAGTAATTTAAATTCYGGTCCTTCAAAATACTCCTTTACAGCATATTACTAGACACATTTCCTGTTTTGGAGTCAAACAGTTGGTCATTATCAAATGTATTGCCACAAAGAAGGTGACCCCAAGAAAGTCATACCTACGAAGTAGCAAACACATAAGGATGAAAAATAATAATAACAGCAAGGAAAATCTGAAGAATATGTATTTCTTTCTCTACGGTCTGCACTCATTCATGCCCTTCCTTTTTATACTGACAGATACATATACACACACGCGGGCTCGCACTCTTAACCTATGCTGGTATCAACTGCGAAAAAACAGACAGGAACAACAAACTGTAGTTCTTATCCTATACAGAGGGTCTTAAAGTGCACAGCTGAGACCATACTCAAATCATGGGGAGCTCTTAAGTGTTTTGAACCGAAGCGCTGATCCTAACTCAATCTCCTGGAACGGAGAAAAGGGTGAATTTCAACACCCCTCTCAGAAACCTTTGATGCCCTACTCTGCTTGACAGTATCCTTTTTTATGCAGCTTTTCCTCTGTGTACCTTGTTAATGAGTTCTCCAATCATGCCGTTCCAGGAGCTGTTTTGGAGCTGCTGTCCATATTTACCATCAGGGGCTTGATATATCTCATACTTGAAGCCCAGATTTTTGGCAAGTGCATCCAGGACATCAATGGAAAATCCTTTATATCGTTTTGGTTGCCCAAGTATGTTCTCCGCCACCATCACAAAAGGTTCTTCCTGAGAACAAAACAATATCGAAGCTGATACCTGAAACAAGTTTGCCAGTGCGTTTGCTTRGTAAAAGTGATGTTTTCTGAGTTAATTCTGGACAACTTAGGATAGACTTTGGAAACACTTGCAACCTCCTCAAGCAACAGCTATAGGCCAGGCAAGATACCACACAGCATCCCAAACAGCACCAGACACCAGTACTGAAGTGCGGCTGCAACTGAACCTGAGCAGCTGAGGTGCAGCTCCACAGTTCATGAGAAGAGGCAGACCTTCCAGAGGACAACTCAACYCTCCAGGGTAGCTTCTCACTGTCTGCAGGCTGAACTGCCCTCTGGAAGCACCTGCCTCTTCTCATGGACCACAAAGAGGGCATGGCCACAAGTTAAGCACGTGAGCCCTAGATAGGAATATTACTACTATGCATCTCAGATATATGAGATTTAGAAAGTCATCTTTAAAAATAATGATTAATCTTTTGTCAGGGATATATACTGAAATGAGAGCTAAAAACGCTGCACTTTGTGATTATTTACAATTTGGAAAGAATAGTCCTCAGGAGCACTGGTTCTTGGAGTGTTTTATAAAAGCACATTTTGGGCGCAAACAGCATTTTGGGGTACGCTTCCTGTCGGATGCCAGATTCCTGCTATCCTGCCAGGGAAGGCCAGGGCTGCCGGTTTCACAGCCACTGCACTTGGCCACATCGGCAAAGCAGCGCTGCCGTTCTCTCAGCTTGGCTCCACTCAGCTCCCACGTAAGCCAGGGCATAACCTCACTTGTTACTAGACCGGGGGAAGAAAATCCGGGGGAGAACGGAGCACGGCAGTGCCTTCATGACCTCGTGCCGTACTTCCTATTTGAATCTTGATCCAGTAAAAGAGGGAGAAAAAAAAATCCACGAGAGACACTACAGCCTGTAATCTGCAAACTTACTGTAGTTCAGGTAGAAATGCAGTCAAACCTTAATTTATTCCCAATTTAGCATTTAGCTGATAAGAGCTCTGTTACCACCCAGGACAGTAACAGATAGGACTCCCAATGGTATAATGATTTTCTGGAAAGACTATATCTTTCTAAAAGACATAGTTTATCTTAACTAGAAGTTATGAGCTTGATGGAGGAAACAGTTAATTAAATTTTACAGCCTGCAGTGTACAAGAGCCAAGATTAGATTATCATAATTGGCCCATCTGATCTTAAAATCCATGAAACACTAGAAATTGCATATCTGAGAGCACTGTATCTGAAATTTGTCCCACTCGTGCCTAGTGCTGGTTTGATGCCCAGAACAAATTTTCACGCAGAAAAAAAGCATAAGCAAACATACAGAGGCTCGCCACCTCTGAGCRTCAGCAGATTCACGCAAACTAATAAAAGGCCATCAGCTATCTTCCTTGCTCAGGTAACTGATCACCCGAAAGTGCAGAACTGAAAATGATACGGAAAAATACTACGGGAAGTGCCCCAAATATTCAAGCATATCCTTTTCATTCTGAGCATTTTGTTTCCTGAACTCAGATAGGATCATACCAAGACAGTCACCACTTTCAGCGTCAATCCTTGCAAGTCGCTGCCCAGGCGTCGTTCTTGCAGGCTGCCGTTCAGTCCTTTTTCAGAGTCCCACGTTGCCAACTAGAACAGAAAGCACAGTGTGTCTGAAGGACTGCTAGGCAGAAATCCTTTAATATTTACATAAACATTTAACAGTAGCTTGAGACTAAATCCAGTATTTACATGGAAATGATAAAAAAGTGCTTTTTTTTTTTTTTTTAACACAGAATCAGAGATTCAGAGGACAGATGTAAACAAGTACTTTGCCTGAATGAATGTGCATCAATGCCTGTCACATAACCACTCCATTATCTGCAGTATTTGTCACGTTATTTCACTCAGATCACTTTGATAYGACTTTTCTCTCTGGTAAGTTTATACTGCCTGACAGCCCTCTGATTATCCGTGGTCTCACTATCCTGTATTTCCCTCTCTGATCCCCTTCTACTTTTTCAAATCATTCCCTACTGCTTAACAAAGACCAACCTTTTCTCCGGCTGCACGACATTCTCGCTCCTGACAGTTATAAATCCTTGACACAGATTCTTTRGTATCAAATTGTCTCCTCCTCTATCTTGGACTTTCTTCAGATTTTATCTTAAGCCCTATTTTCTCTCTTTGGCCTACTTCTGCCTCGTCAGTAAAATGACAACAGCCCTTCCTCTCAGACTCCAAGGCTCCCAATGATCAAGTATCTCATAACCTCTGCCAGTGCTAGATGCACCTGCTAGTTGCAGCCTGATACATATTTTCATAACACCTCCATGACACATTATGTCTAAATATTTTGTTTTTCAATTAAATGCAWCACTTCAAAATCGATTTTACTACATTTTCTGAAGGGAAGCTCAACAAAGAAGTGACTTCTGGATTATTCAAATTGAATACGCTCTGCAGCAGCAGCAGTTGGACACTCCTTTTGCCTTCAAACAGAATCCATGGTATCATTTTTTCTGAAGAGTCATAAATAGTATTGAGTAAAAAAATGTTTTTTTTTTCTTTTTTTTCCCCAGCTCTACTCTCAAACACCAATACTACACTTACATCTGTGGAACAGTGATGTTAGCTGAAGGYATGCCCCTTAGAAAGCAAATACAGCCCAAGATCTGTGAAATATGGCTTCTTCCTGCTAGAAGCTAATTTCCATGTAACAAGTCAAAATCTTCTTGGAAAGAAGTTATTTCACTGAAAATGCCTATGGCTAAATGTCCTACATGATTTACTTCTATGACTTCAGTTTTATCCTAAAGCCTCAAAAGTCAGAACAACAAATAAAATGTGATGGGAGAGATCTGAATGGTTTTATTTTTGTTTACTAAACCAATAAACAGGGAACTAGAATAGGAAAAATCAGTGAATATTCAGACAAGACAACTATCACAGAGGTAAAACAGATCAAAATTATTCTATAGGCACTGTAAATCTTCAAATCTTCAAAGCTGAGACACAGRTAAGGATAGAATTAAGCTACATCTGTTTTAATCCAGTTGTCCTGGAAGACAGGGGAATGACAGACTAGTATTAAGCTTTCTAATGAAACTCCTAAAAGCAAAAGTTTCCAGATATAAACTATAAACCAGATATAAACAGATACTCTCACCCTGGGAGGTCAGTTTGGAGTGGCAAATAACTCTCTGTACATAAATGTGTTTGCAGTAATACCAGACAGATACATACAGCCAAGTTATTTTTTTTAAAACCAAAATTAGATGCTTAGTCTGAATATGTCCAAATTGTTCTTAGGTTTTGCTGTTGCTAAAAAAAAATTGACCAATTCTTCAGCTGACATAAATCAATATGGTTCAACAGATGTCAAAGACTGACTAGGTGTGTGCAGTATGTATTGTGTCTGGAAGCGCTGAAGAACACTACACTATCTAAGCTTCTTCCAGCTCTCCTGCTTGAAAATGCAGTAAGTGTATGATAAAGATATATATGTAATTCGGGCCAGAATGGCTTGCACTAGCTACAGATGTGACTATATCTATTCAAAAAAAGGAAATGAAACATTTGTTTATTACTTCATCACCTCTGGACTGACATTTCACTTTCTTCTCCCACTCCTTTTTCCCTTCAACAACTCTACTTGATTTCATGTCAAGACTTTAAACTTTTGAATAACTTACATTTTGCATTTCATGCCAAAAATGGGAATTCGTTAAAGGACCTGAAAATTTTGTTCAAAAGGAGAAAAACAAAGATTCTTTCTATGCAGGAGGGCTAGGTGTGAGGAGGAGGAGGGAGCATATTTCACTTCAACACTGAACTCCATCGCACTCTGCATGGAGACATAATTTGTTCAGTCTCTCAAACGCAAATGATGCAGATAAAGTTGACAAATGGAACATGTGGAAAATCTTTTCCAGAAGGGATATTTCCTTTGAATCTTTGTGCTTCAGGATATTTCATGTGTTCAGAAGTGCGCCAGTTTTGACTTCCACTTCTTGCAGACATAATTTTGTTTATAGGACTGATGCATTTACAGATACACGCACCAATTTGTGACAGCTGACCTGTCAAGATCAGTGTGTGAGAAACTAATTTCCAGCACTGTTAAGCAAAACGAGTGCTGCTGGTACTTGATAAGACTGTTAAGAGTTTCATTCTTTGCAGAAATATGCKCCAGGTTCCCACCAGAACTCGAAGCCAAAGGTTACACAACAGTCATAMATCAGCTGATGGGAGACACAGGGCTTCTAAATCTGATTATGGCAAACTGCTACTTGCAGGATCAGCGCTTGTAGGATATATTTCATAAATCATGGTCCTTGGAAAATATATCTTTAATGGTAGTCTATGGGGGGGGGGTTATATTCAAGTTATGGGGTTCAGGTTTTGAAAAAAAGCTACTTTAATACAGCTTTTCAACTTAAACCTACCTAGCGCCTCTTTCTGAAACAGCCATATTATTGGCAATCCTATAGCTCTAGCTATAAAACAGATACTCCATCATCCTCTACAGACAAACCAGAGGAAACAGCTGTGAAATCCAGACAGAAAGGTAATTTCTTGGAAAATTCTGACTCAAGACATGCTTCTGATCTTCATCAATATTTACRGCATTTTTCAACCAGAACGGTACGAAAAAGTTTGGAAACAGAAAGTGGCAATTTTAACACCGTTTGCAACCTATACAAACAGTATCTCGCTCCAAACACACATCCTTAACACACAAGCAAAACAGTTACATGGCTATCCAATCTGGGAATGCCTTATCCATCTGGGATGCCTTATGTCACCTGCTGCGATTTTCTCCTGAAAAAAATGCTGAAATCTATCAGGACCTTCAAAGAAAWCTTGAGGCCAGTGCAACTTCAGGCTCTCTGAGCTACCATCAGCAAGGCAAAACCAAATCCTGCAAAGAGGTTTCATGACTGTTACTGATGCGGCTCCTGGCTGCCCCACACGTTACTCAAAGAATTCAGTTCCTCAAGGGAGATCGCACCGASGGGTCATCGCGAACCCACATGTATTTATTACACACCTGTTTATGCACAAAGCATGTGTTTGCGGGCTGCACAATAATCACATATTCCTTGAATCAGGAACTTGTATTTAGTCCTCCTATCTCCCCAGTGAATGCTGGCATCACTGGACTACATGCAGGGTCTATCTCAGCCTTAAACAAATGAGGATGAGGATGAAAATTATCCCAAACATAAAGTACTTACAGCTGAAAGCTGACATTAGCATAAAAAGTGAATATTTAAAGTTTACACTACAACAGTGAATATTTATATCTACATTTTTTAAGTTTATGATGAAGCAGTAACTGTCAAAATAATGCACGCCACTGCTATCTAACTCCATTTTATGTATGACATCATCTTAAACATGATCTGATTTTCAGGGAAAACGTGGTTCACTTAGGTAATAAAAMAGGATAATATTTTAGTAGACACATAGTAATGTTTGAAAGGGCTACAATCAATCTAGATCATGCCTTTTTTRCCTTACCAAAAACTGAAAATTTTTATTTGGTGTTTCTTTGGAGGTAAGATTATACTATCCAAGCAAATTAAATTTAGGAACCCCCTGCCTTGAAATCTGGAGAATTTCTGACCGCGTGACGGAAGAGCCAGAGGGAGCGAGGCAGCCGGTTCTCGTGACGTGAGACAGGGACACCTCTGCCAACCCAARGGACATTTCCTTGAATGTGGAAGCTGTTCTGCGCATGGAGACAAATAAGTCAATCTATGCCACTCACAAGCAACCTGGCAATCCTTTTAGATTAAAATTGAACTGAAATGGATTTAATTGCAATGACTGTTTGTGTTTTAAACTTTAAGTCAACGTAATGTATATCAAATACAATGTACTTGTACCACGTACACATAGGTTGTATGTTGGGCCTGCTGATTCCCTTTGTCAGTCTTGCAGCAAACAACTAAACACTTACGAAACGTTAAACACTATAAATGGGGATCTTAAAGAAATATGCTTATTGAAACTMCCCTGCCCAAGAAAATTAAGGTTTAGAGGAGACAAATATGAAATACAACAGTATTAAATTAAATAAAATGGAGCAAATCGAACATTCCTATGTTGCAATTCTTAAAAGGAGTAAAAAACCCTCCATTTAAATACTAAAGCAAATATTTAAAGATAATACCAGGCTTTTTTTTTTTTAAGGCAGTATACTGATCATTTAGAGAATTCGCTATCACTCAAAATCATTTACAGCAAGGTATTGGTAGGATCCACCAACAGACTGAATTGTATGTCCTTTTATAAGGAACTGTCAGGACTCATCGGAACAGCCTTTCCTTTYGTTATGACTGGAGTTGCTTTGACGGCATCAGAAAACTTTTCATCTGAATATGGATCACAATTAAGCAGAATTAAAAAAAAAAATATTTTTGAACGACGTATTTGCATAGTTAATCCATAATTACACAAAACAGGATTAGRAACATTAAAAGGTATTGATTTTCATACTTGTAAACAAATCCGAGCCCTGACTGATACGATTTTTTTCTRTAACAGCTGCATGATTAGCAGCAACACTCTGAAATCTCTGCTCTGGAACATGATGTTACAGCACTCACTGCGGACAATGTACCRGACAAGATCACCAGCTGAGCTGATTTAAGCTAGTCGCCTGCGCTCCAGCATAACCCTGCCTCGTCCGCAGTGAAAGACCCGCAAGTGAGTTTTTCCTAGATGTTTATTCTATTCTGACACGCTGCGCTCATTTGTATGCATTTGATGCAGCCTGCTTCCAAACATCCACGGAGGGACTGGAATTCTTRTAACTGGAACGTCAATACGTTTGGACAAGTATAATCAGTCTGTGCCAAGATCTGTAACAAGGAAAGGAGAGGTGGATAACAGGCCTATCTGATCTACGAAATATAGTGTAATCATGAGGGCAATACGCTTCGTCCGCCACCTGGAAGTAAGGCAGAAACGAAGCGTTCGATCCAGTTGTCTAAATGTAGCCCTGTGTGCGCCGGAGGCGCCTTAGGAGTTGGGACATGGGACCAGAAGATAAAACAAAGATCTACAGAAGACTCATGTCCTGGGCCAGGAGCTGGAGGGTAGGACACCCTAATGCCAACAGGCATTTTATATCACATGTGATGCATACATTCAGGCAATCGAATTGAGCTCACAGTTTCTGTTTGACATGCGTTAATGGGACTTACTGGGAAGGGAGCAAGCRGTTAATTCTTGAGCCAGCTTTTGTGATCTCTTTGTAGAAAAGTATCACAGTACGTAAGGAGCCCTGAGTGTCCAAACTCAGAAAAGAGAAAGTAAAGCAACTCTTCGACATTGGTTTGAGATAAAAACAGAAAATCTAATCACAAAAGACAACTGAGAAACACAGAGCGGTTAACAACRCATCAGCAGTAGTGAGGATAATAAGCAATTATTTTAAAAAGCAATCTATTCCAGTGGCCACTGCATCTTATCCTCTTTGGGGTCCCAAACTGGAGAAGGTGAACTGATTCCAGGGGTCAGCTACATATACTTCTATTTTAGTTCAAGTGCTTAAAACACACACTTTACATTTTACTGTGAGATTTAATAAAGTATTTAAATATTCTGAATTGCAGATATACACAATGCGTACTTCAAGATTTCTAAGCAGGTTCAGCCTCTTGAACAGCTACTTAAGTCACTTTGTCTCCTGCAGAGCATCACTGGACACGTATCTATCTTTGGACACCTGAAAACTGACCCAATCTTTCCAGTTTAATTCTAAGATAATATCCAYCACCAGTATGTTGCATCACAGCTGCACAAAGGCATTGTATTGCCTGGAAGCACCCTAGTACCCTGAGAATACAAATGAGCACATAGCTGTAGACCTACTAAGAATCTGAAAAAGCACCAAAACTATGAAGCAAAAGATTGTGCGCCAAGTGGGACAAAGTCTCAATCCTTCGGACAAAAAYTTCATCACATCCCACTTACCCCTCAGAACCCTCAGTTTGTCATTACAGGGCCATGCAAGGATTGCAGCTGCTTTGTAAAACTTCAGAGGAGGGAAGGGAGATCACAGAAAGCTGCTCTTTCTCATTCCCAATGCTTCAGCTAATAGCATCCCCCATCTCCTGAGACTGTAAGCCTTTTAAAGGCAATGACTAGCCAATATAAAGTAGGACGAAGCGGAGGATTAGGAAAGGGCTGACTCCTCTGGGGCTGCTTTGACTCTGATATATGTTCTAGAGGACCCTGCTTTCCTGTGCAGGATAGTAAAGCACATTGACATGACGGTTGCTGCTTAAACAGGCCTTTATGGATGTGAGGTCTCAGAGAGAAGAATGCAGATTATTTTGGTTTTACTATTTTGCAAAGTTGYGGTGCCATACATATAATAATAAATAAAATATCTCTGGAGAGTAATAGGAGGATGGCCATTAAGCAGCATGACTTTATAATGAATCAGACATTAATAAACCAGYGTCATTCAGTCTTTCACTAGTATTGCAAAATTAATAGAAAAGAGAAATGAAGATGACAATATATTTTTATCTGAATTTGTTTTGTGTTTCATACAGGGTCTTATGAACCCTCACCTAGGATAATTTGAATTAATCTCCTGAAAAAGGATAATATCACATGATTTAGAAGTTATCTCCTAAGTAACATGAAGAGTGATGTATGAAGATGAAGATGGAAATCTTAAGGTAGCTTGGGGCCAGTCAGGATTAAAATCTTATTTATTTAATAGCTTTATTAATGATTTGGAACAGGAAATAGACACAAATTACTAAAATCAAAATATTGAAAATGCAAAGGTATCTCAAAATTTGGAAGCACTGCAAACATAAATCAGACTAGAACAGTGAGAAAAATAAATAGGAATAGTAAAAATAGACATAAAATAATAACATGCATCTTGCATAAACAGAACTAAACACTTCTGCAAAAGAAAGATATGAGAAATAGAGATACTTCAATGGAAGAAAGAAATAAGGAAATYAATGTTAAAATATTGTGCATGGTGAAAGCAGGCTGCAAATGGGTGAGGAGCGTGCAGCACAGCACAGCTGCAGAAGCGCCGGTGCGGTTACGGACCGCGCACGCAGCGCTCTCGTGTGCCAGGCCGCACAGGGAGCAGCCACAGCCTGGCTGCGAAGAGCGGACGGTCTTAATACTGTTTAGCATCGGTCTGAACAAGCTTTATGCGTGCTGGAGGAGAAGCAAGGGAGAACAGGACAATTACTACTGGGCTGGAGGGGGCCACTTTAGACAAGAGGAGCAGAAGAGGTAACTGACTATCTAAGCTAAGAATGATTAAGAAATGGGAAAATTAGACACAAAACTAGATACAAAAGGACAGAAGTATTGCTGCAGACTGCTAATAATCTACAGAGAATCTTTCAAAGGGAATTCAGTCTATTTCCTGCAAACATTCACTCATTTTCAATGCAGACTGTGAAACAAGAAATAGGTAAAAGAAAATTTTGTCTGGGTATTTTTTAACAAAATGAATTTTCATGGGAAAAGTTTCCACATCCAGGAAATAAGTGCATGTGGAGGAAATCAAAGAACAGCCTGATGGTCCGGTGATTCCTACATTTACTAGAGATGCAAGACCATCGGGGTCAAACCTATGTTTTTCACGATTCTGGGTTTTTCAGATCCCAGGCAAAGGCGACGAGGACGCTCTCRGCAAATGTGGAACAACTTGGTTCAAGTCCCACAGTGCAGAGTTTAGACTGGGAC
This sequence comes from Rhea americana, assembly GCF_003343005.1. NCBI lineage: Eukaryota > Metazoa > Chordata > Aves > Rheiformes > Rheidae > Rhea > Rhea americana. Next base: position 2,605,229 of record NW_028187044.1, on the reverse strand, counting down.
CTTACCTGTTTTCCACACCCTGGGTGAGTCCACTGACCACCACCATAAAGGCTAGCTTGGTCATACTATCCTTCACGAAGGTCGACGGTACTGGCGCAGTCTTTACAAGGAATGACGTAATTCCTGAAACTGAAAATCTAAASTATGTTCATCCCCAAAAGAAAAATCCATTCAGCGGTGGTGAAATGAAGCCAGTGCTGGAACACAGCCAGGGAGCAACCATGCAAAATGTACCCTGGAGCAATTTAAGGTCTCAACCAACAATCACTTACAAACGTGCCACAGCTTAGCAAACGTATGTAATACCAGTGAAGCCTGAGAGTTACTCTTACATAAATTCAATCGAGCATAGACCCAGAATAGAAAGTAATGTTCAAAAACACTCGAGGAGGGATTTGAGTGGGAAAGAGCAATTGACCTGAACTGACACTCAGTTCGGAAACAGATACGCACCACCGCTCTTCCAAGGAGCGGTGCAAGGCACAGGGCAAATGCCGAGGAGTAAGATGCCACACGAAGACTGGCAAGACTTCAAACCATGCAAGAGAATTCATTCACAACTAAGACAGAAGAGTACCATTAACTGAACCACCATCACACGGATAACCCTGTGGAATTCCTAGTTTAGATTTAAGGAAATACTAGTTATACATACTTCTCAAGTTGTGGGAACAAAAYGTACTTCAGATCGAAGCTGCATAATGAAAAGCTGAAAATTTACACAGATTGCAATGTAAATTTCAGAATATTTCAAAAGGCTTAAACACAACAAAAAGTGATAAAATTTAAATCAAAAGAAAATGTAGATTAGTATCAGAAGCATGATTTTGACATGTAAGATCAATTACAGTATTAAACCACTGTATCTAGAGAACAGGTAGGAGTCCAGAGWGTAGAGCCTGTCTCTCCATGACATTTTCCATAATTCAGACATAATGGACATGGAAAGCCTAGAGGGAAAAACTGCAACACCTAACGCAGATCTCTGAGGGCAGATTAGGAGGACAGAGGATGGCTTCAAACAGAGACTTCAGTAGAGGAATTTCAGCTTTAAAATTCTTCATTCTCTAGAAGCCTGTGTAAAAGTATTTGTTCAGCTCTTGCTCTAACAAATTCACTAGTTCCACTGCAATCAACGATTTYGATCTCACCTAGCATTACACAGCAGTATCTTGCCCTCTGTATTTATGGTTCTTCACTGCAGAGAATATCAAACATTTTGAAGGGAGATGCAGTGAYTTTCTTCGTGCTTTTCATTAGCCAAAACTCAGTTCAATTAAATACAATGGTAATGTTCTCAAAAACCAACTACTTTGCATATAATAGTGCACTCTGCTATAAAATAAGGATAGAAACATTATGCCTTATCCTACCAATGTAAAAGAAGCCAAATACCTGCCTTTGTGTATATAGTAGCTATCTACAGCAGTGTGACTAAGGCATTTCACGCAGAATTAAAGTAACAGCTTTCTGTAACCCTTACAGCTTTTATTGCTGCAGCATAAGACTTCTTCACACGCCTGTTAGGAAAGTATCAGCATCATATATACTTTGCGTTTTAGATCAGGTAAACATTACATTTTACATTATGTTGAAGGACATAAATTTTTAATAGTATCTTTTGGCCCAAATAAGATTAATAGGCAAAACGAGACATTACTGTGCCATCACGTCAGTGAAGGAGCACGTGACACCAACTCTCTCCATGTTGTGATAGCTGCTGCTGATCTTTGACATGTTGCGTGACACAGAAACACCTGTACTCCACCGGGGCAAGCCTGAGCAAATACGTACAGGGCAGCAAATCTGCAGGAAGCAGAAAAAGGAGCTGACAGCACATGACAAGATAAATGTAACCTGCTAATACTCATTATATTAAAGTATAAATGGGCCATCTCCAGTGCTAGTAGAGTAAATTGCTTCAATTAATACTACTCTTTGAAGGAGCGTTGACAACAACACTCTGGTAACAGTAAACATAAGAAATTAGTGAGGCACRCTGCAGTAACATAGTGCTGGAAAAGATACAGTATTAAATGAAGCAATCATAGGAGTGACGAAAACAATAAGAAAAAGAGTATTATGCTCTACTGATCTCTCTACCGAGTGCTGTTGAGTATTATTCTGCCCCCGAATTTTTGCATTTCATTTCCGTAAGACAAAACCAAAATGCAGGGAAAGCAGTCTTGAAAATAAATTAGAACTATCTTCTCCTAGAATCTTGCAGGCTTTTCTCTTGTAAAACAGRAAGATAACCCTGACCCCTGTCCATTGGCACTCTTCCCACTTCTCGCAACTTTAAGATATGAACAACTTTCTGTAACGCAGAAACATTGCTGTTTTATCAGGTGGCCGAGATGCACAAGATGTACGTGCAGTTCTTCTAAGAGTTGAATAAGCTAATTTTTGAACACCTAAACCACTCTACAACCAGACACCTCCCAGGGGCATTGCAAATTGCCAACTGATACAAACAACCGTGCCTCTAAGCACTACAGTAAAACTCGTATAGAAACATGAAAGTTAGACCACGTAAAGTCCACATTGGATGTCATAAGCAATTGGCTGAAAAAATACAGCATAAGCTGCTTGCTGCTAGGTTTACTGTTTGGAAGACAAACCAACTCCTYGTCTTCCTTCCGTGGCTTTGAAAGCAAACAAAATTGCTGTTTCGTGATAGATGGCAGTGCCGGAGTCTGAGCAGACTCTGAACGCTGCAGTCAAACACGGGAAGGAAAGTCAGGTGGTTCACTCTGAACCTCTTCCCTCTGCCATTACTATTTGCGGGTAATAAGCAAACGAATCTGTTTCATACAGAGAGCAGATTACTTCCAAAGTTTCCAAATGCTTTTTGATGGGAAATTACTAGCTTTGAGATCAGAACTACTCCTGTTATCTATGCAATAGTGAACTCAGACTCAGACTCTTCTGTAAACAAGAAATTCATTGAAAAATTGAATCTAACAACAAATGTAAGTTCATGTTGACTTTGTATAGGTTCTTACCCTGTTCTTTACAGCCTAACATCCAAATAYGTCCCTGTAGTGATGTATTAAGGGCTTAATTGAGGAGGAAAAGCTGGAAGCTGTGTAGCTGGAAAACTGTCAGAAACTGGTATCTTTTCTAATCATTCCACATGTGAGCTTCTCACTTATGCAATTAAGTGAAATACTACAGTTAGTTATGCCAAAGCATCTGCTGTTTTTGGCAATTTGTTACTGGATTTCTTGGGTAATACCTGAGGTGCATGTCTTCAGCTTCTCACCATGCCTTCAAGAAATTCCTATGCTGTCTGCACCAGCACTTTTATTAACGCACCTGCATTTTTAAGAACAAGTGAGTGGTTTGATGTCCAGTACAGTCTGCTCTCATCTGAGGAAGAGACCACGATGTGATGACACCAGGTTCAGACCTCTGAAGCCTGGCCATCAGCAATTCATTTTTGACTCTGGCTGATGCTACTGAGTCATCTAAAAATGGAAGAAAAGTTCAGCCCATTCCTTGATAGCACCTGTCAAGCTAGCTGTCAACTCTTAATTGAAAAGCGCTGCAGTTTTCTCATAAACTCTGAGAACAACTCTTTTAGAAAGCACAACATTAACGATATTTTCTGTTGAAAAATATTTCAAATTTGAAATTMTTACTTTAACTCTCAATCAGAAAGTTCTGAGATTCAATTTTTTAGTTTTCCRCTAAATTTGTATACATTTGTTATTTTATTTCAATTTCATACCATTGCTATTGCCTAATTATCTCATAATGTTTTAGTGGTAGACTTGAAATAACCCTAAGGCCAGTTTTCTAGATGAAAAGATGCCCTAGTCACACTTAAATTTAAGAAGTCTGGATTTATAAAYGTAATACAAATCTAGAATACTGACACAAAGAGGTCAAAGTCTTAGATGACATGCTGCTACTTTAAAATGAAAATTTTACAAACTGGTTAGTATTTTATGAGAAGTGTGGTCAAGAGAAGTATTTCTTCTTTGGGGACATAGGCAGCAGCCATAAATGTCAAAGTTTCCCTGCCAAAGAGTTTAAGCRAATTTTGATCAACACTGGTTATAGGCTTTGGAGTCCAGACCCAAAACTGTGGAATACTGGAAATTCCTGCACTGAATTTAAAAGTTAAGTTTTCACATTTAATTATATTTCTCTTATTTTGACCTTTACAACATGGCTCCATCTCTTCTTTTCTCATTACTCATGAACTGTGACATGGAAGGGCTTCAACATTTTGTGGAAATTTTTTCCCTCAACCACACAGCAAATAACAGAACAAAAAGACTTGGTCTTTGGTAATGGTTCCATTACATTACTAAAGGCCAAGAAACACAAGGAACATAGAAAATATTATTATGGAAAGTAGGAATTTTCTKCTGTATAAYGATGCACATTTAATGATTTTAATTAACAAGCAAGATATTTTGATATAGTTTTCAAAAATACATTTATCCCTTTAGTTTTGTTACATACATACAGCAGGTTTTRTAAACCAAATAAAATCATTTTACTCACAAAGCCAATTATTCCCTTGCTATTCCATTAGCAGGGCATATAGAAAAATTATATCCATAGATATTATCATTTATCTAAACTATATACCAGTTGGTAAGTGTTTGCACAGAACACAAAAAAACGTTTTGCTGATCTTTCATTATTCCTCAGAAAGAAAATGAGGCARGCACGGAAACCGCTCTTCCATGCTCTTGCTGACAATTTTTTTCCCCCAAGTCAGATGGAGGTTGGGGTGATTTTTCAGCGTTTCCAAAACGCCGGAGGCCTGGAGCTTGGGAGTGATTTTTCCCCAGGATGGACAGTGCGCGCACGGGGCCGCTGAGAAGCGCTATAGGAAGCGGCGCCTTCCCCCAGCGGGTCAAAACGGACGGAAACGGCGCCTTACACCCACCGAACCCCTCCCTTACAGCTCTACCCTCGTGTTCTTTCGGTTGCAGTGGGGATTGCCGTCAAGCCGTTTATACCATTAGGAAAAAAAAAAAAAAAAACACCAAATCCGTATTGGCTCTCATGAATTTCAAAGTATGGGAAATCTCACCCTTAACGCAACATAAACACTATTTCCTCAATGGAGCTACCAGCCATTCATTTTCCCAAGGTCTTCTGAGTCCACTTAAACTTCCCTTCCACACGTTTTTGGGGTAATGGATTCCAAAATGCAGGTATATGGTCTGTGAAAACATACCTTTTTTTATTAGTTGTAAGCTGGTTACCTGTTCATTTTATTAAGTTTCCTCTAAGTCCAAGCCTCCTCCTTCCATCTTTTGTCCGTTTCCTGAGCTAAGGAATTATATTCTCTAGGGCCTGCTCCCACAGGAGCCAGAAGCAGCTTGGTACCTCCAATCATTGTCTCCCCCTCTGTATCACCTACAGCTCTTTCAAGTATTTTTTTAGATAAAGAACCCTTAAAAAAAAAAAAAAAAAAAAAGAAAGAAAGAAAAAAGAAAAAAGGCTTGGACCGTGAAAGCTATGCTTGGTGTCCTGCACATAGGCAGAAGGGCAGCTCTGGTACCGGCACAAACCCTAACGTAGTTTTTGAGCGCACACAGAGAAAAGTATTCAACTGCTTCTCATCCAGAGCACATGAAAAAGCCTGGACACCAGGGTGCATTTGGTACCCGTATCACAGCCCCTGCAACCACAAAGTGACAAGATGCAGCTCCTCAGGTGGTCATTCAAGAGAGGCATCCTGACTAGAGACAGCTCCTCCAGGGGAGGACTTCACCTGCACCCTGGTGACTGACATCAACTTGATCGTCRAATATTGTAACTAAATTAGCTAAAATGGTCTCCTTTAAAAGTATACTCCTCCCTACTTTCACCTGGGGCTGTCCTATAAAATGGCATACACTCATCTCTGCTTTAGGAACATGCAGCTCACACGGTGTATATATATGTGTATGCTTACATGCATATATGTACACATGCATAAATACACACACATAAAGAAGCCTGTGCAGTTACCACTAGTAAGAATGTGGCTAACCTTAAATTGCATCCCAGCCATTAAACATCACAGTCATTTTGGAGAACTACAGCTTAAAGAAACTTACAGAAAGGAAAAACAAAACCAAACTTCTTCATATTCCTGACTAATTTTCATGTATTTTTTTTAACTTAGCTACTTACCCTTCTTATGGTACACGTCTATCTACTTTTTACTTATACCAAATGCTGCTGTGCTTGAAACGGCAACATGTTAGTTAGGGGAATGAATACTGGATGTCTCAACAGGAGGTTGCTATTAGTATGACTAGATCTGATGTCAATGACTTTCATCAGGACTTCAGTCTGCATCAACCTGACAACATTACAGAGGCTACTAAAAAGGCGTGTATACATAGAAATTCTCAAAGAGAACTAGGCTTATTGGTATAAAGAACTGCATATGAATGTGTCATAAACTTTTGGTTAAGGAGTCTCGAAAACTAAAAGATGAGCAATCTCATGAAACAACGTTATTCACTAATATGTCATTCCTATCTTCCTAACAGCCCACCACATCAACACACATTTCTGCGCAGATATATTAAATGTCACCTAGTGGATGCTGTGAAAATTGTAGGTATTACAATCCATGAAGGATTTCCTATTCACTATTCTTCAACAAAAATAAAAAATAAACAAAACTGATTCTCTTCTCCATCTGCTCTAGATATGAACTAAGATCAATAATCTTATCAATGACAGTGAAAATCACTACTGAAAGCTGACTATAAGTATGTTTCAGGTGAATATTTATAAGTACATATTTATACTATATATAAGCCAAACAAAACAGAGGGGTTTCTGAACACTTTTTTTTCTACTCCTCCCTTACTTTTTGTATAAATCTTTATATAAATGGTTTCACTAGTTGTTCTATGGAACAATGTTCAACTGGGGCATTCTTGGGCAGGGAGGAACGGGGAAAGGAAAGCTCAGAGTACAGGCTGCCACCAACCCCCATATGCATTAGAACTGAAGTAATATGGATGTTTCTGCAACTCAGGGCATTGGCAGCCTCTGTCCCTGATATTGAAAAGCTGACCAATAGATCCGGAAAATCACAAACTCATATTCTGAACAGATTTCCTATGTAAAAAGGTGGTTGTGTATGTAACAACATACAAGAGGTAAAGTTTAAAAAAGAAAAAAAGGAAAGAAAAGAGGAAAGATGAAGGAATATTAGATCAGACTGGCTTTCTTGCTCTTCATAAATTTCCTATTTCTAACTTTTTCCATTGAGATATAAGGTCAAATTCAGTCTTGCTGTAAGTACAAATCTGTTAACCTCTGTGAACTGCACCAATTTTGCTAGTTCTGAAACTGGTCCTAACCACTTTTATTTCTTTGTAATAAACACTCTGTGTTGCAATACAAACCAAAGGCATATAGGTCTCAAAGTCACCATTCCTACTTCATTCTTCCTGACACCCATCCTCTAAATCTTGTTAGCTTTCACCCTACGTTTTTGCCCTAATGTAGCATAAGCACAAATGCGCTATAAACTTCAGTTTAGGCTCACTGCAACGTATCATTCTGGCTATGGAACAATTTCCCCAATATACATCTCTTTTCTTTATTATATTAATTTTATTTATGTACGTCTCATACAACTTTCATTTTTCCCCAGAAAAGGTTCTGGCCAAGCATCTTAATGCTATCCTAAATGTGGGCTTGCTCCCTCTGTTTCGTGAGTGCAGTCAGCTCCAGGCTGCCAGAGCACTGGAACACTAGATCCRATCTGTACTTGACTGTCTCGTTAAAGAGGGGCAATGATGTTTCCACAATTAGTCCAAATCCTACACAAAAATTGATGAAAAACTACTGAGAGCACATTGAAACGGTGAATTAGGAGCCTCAGGTTTGCATGGGAGAAAACGCTGCAAGGGTAGGTTACAGTGAGAGATCAGCAACCCCTGCAGCTGAAGTACCTGAAGATCAGGCAGTTGTTTTACCACCCTGGCAACAATTTGGTTGCTCATGATTTCACCTGTACAGAGATACTGGAATTGATGCAACACATCAAGGCTACTGGAAGACATAAGAATTTTTGTAGAATCTGTAATACGGGGAGGGAACAGTTTGTTCCATTATGCTGATGATATTGAAAAGTAAAGTGTGCCAACCAGACTCGACCTCACACAACCCCAAACCTTTAATTAACAAAGCCCGATATTAAGTTGTACTCAATTACAACATGTGTAATTTGCCACTGTGCTCCCAGAGCTAGTCCATATGATTGTGAGGCATCTTTTCAAACTCTCTTTTGGGCATACTATGACTATCATACAATGTGCCTGTATTATAATTAAATTTGGCATAATTACTGTACAGAGTGATCAGTGTCAGTCTATTGTTTGGGCAGAATTAATCCTCTGAGCCTTCCAACATCATTTTAGTTCCTAGTTCTAAATGAGATTTCAAAAAATGTAATTTATAATAACTAAAACCCCTAATGCACACTCTAATACAGCCTTTCTTTGTTACAGTAGTTCACTAGCAAAATGCTCCTGAACCAGAATGCTCCTGGGATAATGAGTTACCTATACTGCACTGGACTACCTGAATTGAAACAGAAACTTGACATGACTGCTTAACAGGATCCACTTTTGATGTCTTTCCTTTCTGCCTCCCCTCCAAAAGTACAGATGCTGCAGAACCTTTTCCAAACCGATTCTGCTATTGAAATGCCATCCTGCTTTGCTCAGATTGCCTACCTTTCACAAAGGAGCCCAAAATCTCCTTTCATCCGAAACCTCGCGCTAATTTAGACATGTATTTGAARGAGGCGTGATGATTAGGAAAAACCAGCACGGCTATCACAGGAGAAACCAGGCTGCTTGATTTCCTCTTGAAGAGGAATATAGAGCAGAGATTTTCCACAGAGAGAAACTCCAAAAAAAACCTAAGTTGTGCAGTGTCAAAACATTTTGTTTAGACATTTCCAATTCAAACAAAATATTTTGACATCATGGAATCCTTGAAAAAATCCTTTGCAAATCTCAGCCACTCCAGTATCAAAACACACTTCCCTATCATTATCTACCCACCGCAATCCTAGTCCCCAGTTTCTTCCTATGGACCAGTTGGTAAAGGACATTATATACCCCTCTGTATAAATTCCTGTAACGCACTCCAGTCACTCAGGAACATTATGTGCAGGAAATGCACGAGAGAATCTGACACATAACACAAGACAGGAGATATTAAAAAAAAAAACAGTTTAATGTTTTGGGCTTTATGTATTAATTGTCAGAATTAAACCCTTCAGCAAGCTAAAAAATTCCAAATTTCAATATAATTCTCTTATTTTTAAACAAAACATATTCTTTCTTGAATTCTCCACCAAATATCATTCCAATAAAAAACTGCCAAAAAGCTACTGCTACAGCTGATTTTTACTGGTGTGATTTTTCTAAATACTGTGTTATAAAGCTTTCATTCTGTCTGCATGGTTAGTTTGATTCTCTAAGCTATCAAAGCTCAGTCCTTTTTAATGTCAGCAAGGTTCACCTATGCAGCTGAGAATATTGACCACTAAGCTTCTAAACAGTAAGATTCCAAGGAAACTTAACTGTAAGGATGATTAACGCTTAATAATGTCTGACACACAAAAGGAGTCAAAAGTCGCAACAGAGCATACTTTGGACAAAGTCTGAGAAAATCTGCGTATTTCACCTGCCTGCCATCTAATAGGTAGAACACAAATTTGTTCAAAAAGCATCTTGGTTCCTTTTTATTGGGCAAAGTAACACAGCAAAACAAAGCAGAAGACTGCAGATTTGGTGCCAAGCACTGGCAGTCATTCTGCTCACACATCTTGTAAAAGGTCAGCTGGTTTATGCATTAGGTTGTGAATATTAACCGCAGTGTTGCCAGCAAGTCTGATTAAAAGCTTTAAAGCTTCCAGAAGCTGGAGTATGATTATAAGAGCATCATGTCTATAATTTTAAAAAGGAAGCATCTAGCCTTTAAAGAAAAGAGCCTAACAATATAAAATGGAAACGTACTCGCACCTGGACAAATTAAAAAGCCTTCATAATTTTGCTTAAAGCAAACAAACAAACCAAAAAGATTAGTCCTATCTCTCTTCTTTATACAGAACTATAAAGGGGAATACTTGTTGGAAAACATAAGAGGTATCAAATATTTTTGCTAGGAGAAAATTCATGTTTTAAGTAATAACATGCAAAACAAGGTTTTTTTTCAGAGTTCAGCTCTTCTCTAAGCTATAGTTTGACAGGGAAGAGAAGAAAGATCTTTCCACCACAGGCCCTTGCTTTTGAAGCCCACAAACACTGCACACAGTGACTGCAGGTCCCTCAGAACAACGACTTTCCAGATCATCCTCCAATTACTTTTCTCCTTCAATCAGTGGTTTAAGCTTAGACACCAAACTCAGACACGCAGATCAACAAGACTGGAACCAGCCACCYTTCCATTACTACAGCACAAAACTTACTGTGCCTAACATACACACAGCCTAAGTCTTCCACAAAACACAGTGAATGCGAAGCCTACAAAGAGGCAACTTGAATTTCCTCCTCACTACGCGATGAACAGTGGAGGGCTTGTGAAGCAGGGCTTTTCACTGTTTGGGATGGAGGAAGACTGCTGGAGTTCCTCTGCTGTTCCTAGGGTCGCCTGCAGAAGCTGCACTCCATAAAACCACTCACTCTCTTTTGAGACTTGGTTCCTACCATGTTAAGGTCAAACAGCAGGTGGCAAAGAAGAGAAAGCGCAAAGAAAACAAAATCAGGAGGAAGAAACAGAAGTGCCTGATGGTAGCTGACTTAGTGCCCTAGAAACCAGAGGGTCACCTTACAAACTTGATGGGGGGAACTGGGGGTAGAATGGAAAAAAACATAAAGTATAAGAAATGAACAAAGTGGTACAGGAAGAAAGCGAGTATAAGGAAGAAACACTGTCAGTAAGAAAAAAAAAAAACTCTGAAGAACAAGAAACTATGAGAAGGGAGTGCTGAAGTGGGATGTGTCAGCTGCAAAACCTGTGGGGTTGACTTCTTGCTAAGCTTGAATTACCAGGCAATATCAYTGTTTAAAACCTCTTTTCTCAGCTGTCCCCTGGACAGCGATCCACGCATTAGGAAGAACTCTAGTATACAAGACCTAACACCAAGAATAAGATATGAAAACTGCAGCTACTACAGAAGTCACCTACTCTTCAGGTTAAAACTCAATTTTACCTTGTAAGTCCTGCTGGGTCCCCGTCAGGTTTCCACGATAATTCCAAAGTCTTAGTCTTCATATTCAAATCAATCGATGGGTAAAATTTCAAGTATATTTTGATCTATGAACCAACACAACAGAGTAATCTGCATTTTTCTAAGCCAATGCAGATCACAAAACTAGGCACACTTCCCAAAGTGGAGATCAAACATTCTTTATCAAGGGAATTCAGCTATAATACAAATGTCCCAGGTGAGGAGTAAAATGCAAAACTTAATTATATTTTGACAATAAAGCAAAAATGATTTCTTTGAAAAGGACATTGTTGATCGTAGTACCAGCTTACTACAGAAAATCCTAGTAACAAGAGTGGAAAACAATACAACTTTTAAAACAAAAACCAGCCAGAAAGGAAAGGTGACAAGAGCTCTTCACGAACTCTTCACGAGYGTAGAAGGTTCTCTAACACTAAGGTGATGGCTCTAGAAGACAGACTACGTGTGTTTGCATGGACATAGTTTGAATATCCAAGAGCAGGGGGGCAGYGGRTAGGGAGGAGGCAGAGGGAAAGTGGTTCCCGGACAAAYGCAAAACGGAAGGGCAGGAGATGGGAAGGCGGCGGGCAGAGGCATCGAACAGGAAGGGCGCTGAAGACTGTGCAGAAAGAATGCCGCAGCACAGACGAGATGGCCAACAAGCAGAGGCACGCAGTTCTTCCGTGACTGCATCCACCAGAAGCATCACTTRCACCTGACAGGCTGATAAGGGTATTAGTCAAATAATACCCTTTAAAAAGAGAGGAGCATTCATTTGTTCTTCCCAAAAGACCCTCAGCTCTCAAGTTCAAATATTATTGAGTCTCTGATGAGTTATCTAATAAATATTTCAAGTCTTCTTCCTTCCATCATTCAGCAGGTATGATAATGTCACTAAGCTTAAATCACTTTGTAAAAATGATGTATTTTAACACAAACATTTCTCTATAGCAGAGTAAGCAGAACTTCAAATGATAAAATATCAAACATTAACATCTGCAAGTATGCTCATGATTTACATTATAAAATCTCAGTTCAATATTGCAGAAGACATGTACAAAGAGAAAAGGCAGATGTGTTATTGTTATGCTACTTCTGTTCATTTTCTGCATTTCCTTATTTTCTTTGAATTCTTAGATTTTAGACAGTTCTAAATACATCTAACTTATTAACTATAACATTAGCGCTGACATTATAATTAATCCATGGAACAATAAACAAGTGCAGTAAATTCTCTCATGTTCCTACATAAACAGTATTATTTTCTCATTTCAAGAGATGCCAATACGTGATCAAGGGAGCCTGCAAGATAATTACAGCATCATACAGTGACACACTCCTCATATTCACTCCAGATTTCTTCTATGGGCTGGGATTTACACATTGGCAGACAACCTGCTCTTGGAGGCAAGCATAAGGCTCTCACCACAGTCGACAAGGACTGCATACGTTATCAGTGGGCAAAGTTTTGGCCTCAATTCATCCAAGTATTTAAACATGCCAACGCACACACTGAATTTTGGAATTGACTCAGGTTAAAGGCCTTGCTACACCAGAACCTTTCCTTAAAGTTCAAAGCATCATAACAAATAAATACGAATATTAGCTTCTCTCACGAGCTGTCTAGGTAATTCCTTTAGCGCATAGAGAAATCTGACAGGAACAAACACCATAAAATAAAACTCTTTTCAGGTAGTCAGAATCTTGTGAGGAATATAAAATTATTCACAAAAAAGAAATGCAGGCTTTGAGTCTGGTATGTCATTGTTTTCTACCTGTGACAACGATTAAAATAAAATGGGAGCACAAAAAGCCTAAAATAATACTGGACTAGGATCCTCTGGTCTTCAAAGCCCTGTAAGTTTTGAATTTGCTAGGTGAGAGGTGCAAGATACATGCATCCCCCCACCCACGACCCGCTGTCGGCGCGTGGCTACGCAGAGGCAGCACCACCGGCGGTGCTCCCCTCCAGCAGCACTCCCCACCCGCGCGGGGCTCCCGGGGCGTAGGCAAACGCCGAGCTAACGGCAAAGGCGTGGGAGACATCCCAGAAATGACCCCCGCAGGAAAGGCTGCAAGAGCACCCACCACCCGAGAAACCGGGAATCCTCTTTTACACTCGCACCYGCCAGATGAAGATTCTGGTCCTGAACCCCACCGTATTAGCAGAGGACCTAAAGCCACAGCACCAGCTGCTTGGTCCAGTTGGAGCTAGAAGACAAGTTTTCAGACAGAGCTGTGTTCTGCTGCGGTACAGGATTAAGTTCTTCACGAGAGAAGGGGCAGGACAGCAGACCAGTCTTTTTTAAACCAGTGTAATTCTAGTTTATTCTTGACTGCAGATCAGAATCGGGCCCGTGTGCCCTATCTAGCATAAACGTACTCCATTGAGAGGCACTGCTCAAGCACATCAAAAGAAATTGCAGGATATCAGCAGTGATCCAGTTTCTGACATCAGTGGCATTTCAAGACAGGATGGATCCAGATAAAAAAGAAACCACTTGTTAAGAAACAAGTTTTTCAGAGGAAACTTAATATGGATACGACAATGAAGGATTTTAGTAGGACACTGACGTTATCCTACTTCTCCCCCCATTTGTTAACATAATGTCAAAAGTAACATATAATTTGTGTGCATAGTCATGAACACATGTAGTTAGCATAGCAGTCCTGTTTACAGTAATTTGCATTGCTATTGCCACACCCATGTGATTATACTGGCAAAGACCTTTAAAATAAACATTAACAGGATTTACAGTGTGTGTATGAATTCCATGATGCTGCGGAAATAGAACCAGCAATACCTAAATTAGCTCATTTAAAGTTAGGCTTTGTCGGTTTAGGTGAACTGCAGTTAAAACACTGACCACAGAGCAATTAGATGTTATCRTCCTATTAGAAAAATATTCCAAGCAAGATCTTTAATTGGCAAAATCTGCTGAAGATCCCTTGACTTTACTGCACTTACACCACTATACGGCACAGAGGTTCCAGACGACTTTTCCAGTGGTCTCTTCTCTAAGTGCTCCTAGTGATTTTCTGTCTGCGTTAACAGGAACATTTCAGAAGTATGTACTCCAGCACAACTCCTCTTAAATTGTTGGTTTTTTACACTACAAACTTRTGGTCAACCACATCAGAGACTATATATACACATCATGAAACTATTACAGAAAAATCTCTACAAAGTAATATCCTGGAGCTGAATTATCTTATTCACCACTTTYAAATTTATTTTTGCCAACATTAACTTTTAACTAGCTTAATTTGGTCATTTTTAATTTACCTTTAATAAAAGTAAATGACAGATCAGTCTCTTTACCTCTCCTAAGGTACAGCAAAACCTTTAAATTGTTTTAACATAGTAAAGTAGGCWGTATGCCTTTCTATTTATAGGAAAACTACGCTTTGGACAGAACTGTAGTGTAAAATAAAATTAAGTTTTGCTTTATAGAACTAAAGCTTTCTAAAGCTTTATAAATGAAAGAAAATAAAGAGAAGAATTCTTACAAATAAAATTTTAACTGTAATATTTACTCAGCTCTGTAAATTGCTCAAGACATGCCGTAGGCTCACAAGAAAATAAGAACAATTTAGTTGTCTTCTCTTCCTTCCGTTCTCCACTGATCGTTTTTCTCTTCTCAATTAATTAAAACATGTTGAGTACAGAAAGGCTTCGAAGCCATCTGACAGTGTTATCTGCTATACCAGCAGAAATATGACAAGGTTAATCATCTGGTGTAAAGGAGTGTAACTTCTCCTCGCAGCAATTGCTGCTATCAGTTTTCTAGCGGAAGGACAGTCAATAATGTCTTCTAATCTCTCATAACAGACGTGCGACAAACATCCTATTACAATCCAAATAAGCAAGAGAAACTTTAATTTTAGACCCATCTATCAAAGCAATATTCCAGTAATTAAGGCTGCCTGGCTTTTTTCTTTCTCTTTTTTATTTTTTTCACTTTTTTTTTYCCYCTCAGCCAATGCTTCATTTAACCCCTGCAATGGTTACGAACACTGTCCATCTTTTGATATGAAAACACAGTCGTTTGCTGTTTCTCCTTTCTTTCTAACGTCCAGTTGTTCCCATTTCTGTTCCCAGTCACTTCTGCATCTTTCTGCACACAATACTGTCATTATTCCCCAAATTAACTTACTAGGCTGCTATTTACCCTGTATTTAAATCTAGCTTCCGTTGTGCCTCTCTAATCAATAAAGCTGGCTTTTTTTTTTTTTTTTTTTTTTTTTTTTAAGAATTACATATAAATAGCATATCACTATGCATGTAAGCACCTGTTTGTGCATCTTTAGAAAGCAAAATATTCAGAAAAGTCCATATATATTCCATAAGAATTGACTGGGGCTGCAAATGCACATGACAATGCAACATTTTGGAAGAGGATCTTCACCATCACCACAGCAATGCACCAGCTTTTCATTTCTTTGAGACCTGCATATGCGCCCCAGTGAAAATGTGATATACAAGGACTTGTTTTTTGTTTTTTATTCATCATAATGCTGCCCAGAAGCTGGCACAGTTAGGCACGACCAGCAGAACACACTCCAGCAAAACAGCCAACAGTAGACGCTGGCGATCAGGACCAACGTGCTTTGAAGATTGTCCTGTTTCTGCAGTCCAGCTCAGGCTTTTATTAGTCATCTAGTCACCTTCCTCTGTTCCTAGGGGCTGCCACAGCAGCTGAGAATGCATGAGCTATTTCTTACTTCTAGATTTCACTGGGCAGGGAGTCAAGAGACAAGGATAGGATATTTTCTCTCCATGTAGGTCTCTAAAAACCTAGAAGAGTTGCCTAGCTACCAGATAATAGATATATAATTTTATGTAGAAATTAGACTTCAAAATTACATATGTATTACAAAACATGGAATTAGATACATATCAAATCTGAGAGATAAGAAGTTTTGGCAAACTCTCATTTTGCTTTCAATGTTTATGCACAGATATTATCTACTGTCACTCTTACATTTTAAATTGCTCCATCATAATGAAAAGAAAAAAGTGATAAAAACACGATTCCAAAGTTCTGAATTAAAAACAAAAATYTAAAAAACATTTCTACTACACCAAATCTTTTCAGCCAGGTACTCTCCCTCAGAAATTTATCCACTATGGGTTTTCAAAATCACATTAGTGCAAAGAATACTTATCTTTTAAATATGGCTCCTTATTAGCAAGGCCAAAAACATCAGCTCAATGAATGCACTTTTCTGTATTTGGAGATTATTGGTATTTCCTTATATTGCCAAATTTGAACCTGACTCTCATAGGAAAACTAAGAATCCCAAAGAAGGCAAATTAGAGGCAACTGAAATTAAAAAAAAAGAAAAAGAAAAGAATAAAAAGAAGCATGGCCTGCAATGCAAGTTCTAGAACACAGAATAATTGTTTCACCTGTGATGCAGAGCTATTCATCTAACTACCCTGAATATTAACAAAAACCCCACTAGTTATAAAACTGACCTTATGATATGCTTCACTGTCATTAAAGTAAAGGCGGCAGGAGAACAACGATGAGAAAACAGATCCTTTAATTTTAACCACACAACTTCCAAGAGCATGAATGGAAACTATTCTTGGGTAGTGAAAGAAAAACTCTTATTAATAATTTCTGTCTTTTCATCTTTAACCTACTAATTTTCAATGCGTYTCCTAAGAACGTGTTTCTCCCTTATTACAGTTCTTGATTCAACCCAAAGTTGGTATCCTGTTTCAAAGATGTTGGACCATTCTACCTCACACTGGTAAAAGCTTTTAAACAATAATCAATTCAGAACAACATCTACTGTGTTATTACCATAGAAAAGTGCTACTGTTCAAGAATATATCCTTAGGATCATAATTATAATAAGAATATGTTCCTGAGGGCATAATGTAACAAAGTCCTGAAGTTGAAAGATTGTTTAAAACCGTATTGAGGTAGACGTCTGCTATTTTATTTCCAAAGAAACCACATCTGAAATTTGTAATGTCTGAATGCTTTAATAGTTTTTATTTTTTCTTGTTTAGAAGAAAAAAGAACCACATGCAGTTCAGAATTTCATCAGTCAGGATAATCATCGTGGTATAGTGATTTTCATCCTAAAGGGCCTTAATCTTTTTGCACGTTTATTCAATCATTCCTGGTGTGAAATGTAACAGCTGAGTTCACAATGTCAACAGTTTAAGA
Source organism: Rhea americana (assembly GCF_003343005.1). Taxonomy (NCBI): domain Eukaryota; kingdom Metazoa; phylum Chordata; class Aves; order Rheiformes; family Rheidae; genus Rhea; species Rhea americana. Next base: position 2,587,814 of record NW_028187044.1, on the reverse strand, counting down.
CACGCYAGGTAAAACTGTTCAAAGGACACAACACTCCAGGATTCAGGGAAGGTGGAAATSGAGGGAGTTTTCAGGGAATAGTTGCTGGCAGCTTATATTTATCCCAAGAGAAGTGAGCTCGCTTCACGCATTAACATACCCCTGCTCTGAGGACAGAGAAACAGCAGCGCCGAAAGCAAGGCTCAGAGGGAACCAGGGCGGCACAAATGGGCGACGCACGCTGTAACACAGGCGGTTAGGCTAAGCGTAAGGTTACGGCCCGAATCCTTACGCGTGCCCGGACACACGGGCTGGGCCGGGGCAGGGCAGCGCTGCGGGGACGCCGCCGTGCCTCAGACGGTCTGCGCACAAGGAGGACGCCCCGCGCKTTAACGCAAGGAGCAACTTGTCGCTGTCCTCGTTCACTGCTTCCCAGCAGCATCCTCCGTACGTAMGATAGCTGATACCTTCCCGCAGCTGTGCCACCAGCTGGGTAGCTGCGTTCGTACCATGAGGACCACCCTGCCCGGCTAACTTSGATGCCAGTCCTCGCCCAGCATCGTAACCCTGCCCAGAGGCAGTAGCTCTGCTGGCCCGGGAAGGCTGCTCTCCTGCGGCTCAGGACGACCCTGTTAACGACCTCCAGCACGGATCCTTTCAGTCGTGCATGGCCATGAAGAATATTGTGGAGTCCTACCACACGTGATGTAAGCAACACAGCATAATAGTTTTGAAAAGCTACATATATAGCACTTATCATTAAACATTTTTGTCACTGCAACTGATCTACTTTGACCACCAGTGAACAAGAAGATCCAATCAAAATCCACTTCCAAGACAGACTAATCTCCAAAGGAAAAACACCGACCTGCAGGCATATCAAGATCTCATGTATTTGAAGGTAGAGTGAAGCAGATTCTATTGCTACAAAGATGCAACAGTAGCAGTAGTGAGAAAAACAACTAAATCCAGCTAGCTAGTAATCAATATTTAATATTTATGAATATTTAATACTTACAAAGGGGGGRAAAATCATGATTTTGAGCATTCTTTTTCAGATAATTAAAAGAGAGTTAATGCTTAATAAAGTAGGCTTTATCAATTAGAATCTGAGATACGTTCACAAATAGAATATTCATGTTTTTAATAACCTCTCATCTGAGGCCTGTGTATGCCCGGTGATGAGACAACTAAATCAGAAGTGTTTAAAGCATCTACCAAAAGAGATGGCAGGCAGAGGACAAGATGGAGGGCGCTTGCACATTTAGCTAGGTTATCTTAATGTGATCCTTTCTACAAATGGGACCCCTGCTTGCACAAGTTGGACTCCATGACCACCATTTGCAGCAGCAGGAGTAATTGCTTACTATCTATGAAAATAGGTTGACTTTTATTCAGGCTTTCTAGACTGAACAGGTTGAGTCTAATGTTAAACAGATGCCCACATAAGCCCTTTACTGCAAAAAAAAAAAAAAAAATATATATATATATATACATAGTTTTGAGTTCCTCATCTTTTACATGAAACTTTTTTGGTCTCTGCATGGAATCAACCTAGGATATTGATCTCAATAAGACCTACCTCTTCATGCACTAGCCCAGTCTGTATTTTCCCTACATACGGATTAGCCCTCTCTCCATACTCACAGCACAGCACGGTGCCGGAGCCCAGGTGCTCTGCGGAAAGGAGGACAGGAGCTGAGCACCCTGCGTGCTCCCATCAGGCGCCCAGGCTAGCCTGGAGCACGAGAAGGGAGGTCGCACCACTGTCTTTAAAACATCATGGAGACAAATTGGGCAAGACTTTTCCTCACAGCTACCTACGTCCTAATGTATAGTCTGGAAAGCACAATCATATTTCCAGCTTGTACACAGCTGATGAAAGTATTGATATCAGCTGTCAGGTTTATTGAGGATTATTATCCATTAGGTTTTTTCTGTGTTTCTCACATCTCTGCATTTCCACTGGGCGTGTTTTGTTTCGCAAGGCCAGTATTTTTGACAGGGTTAGTCAGCACATCAAAGTAAAATAATAAATCTTACCGTTACTTTTTTCCCCCATTTTTTAAATATGTCCACATAAAACTTTCAAAATGCCCCCACAACAAATGTTTTTGATGACTTTTTTTTGTTCAAATGACTAAGAAGGAAAGCAGATTGTGRTGTGCTACAGTGAAATCTACAGATACATGCATATGTGTGAGTTTGCATATTTTATATAACGTTTTCTACGATTCAAAATTAAAGACTCGGCATTTTGATGCTAATGGTTTACAGCGACAAACTAGAAGAGAACATCTGGGTTTGCAGCTCAGCATACCGAGATACAGAAACCCTGCGGTACCCAAGACGAGGCACGCTTTAGCATAAACGTACCTCAGGAACACAGCAGAACCAGACCTGCCTCGGCTTTCGGTCGCGTTGCTGTCACTTTGTCAGCTTGCTGAGGTTGCAGGCCAGCAGGAGGTCCCTCGCTCACTAATCACTGCGCGCACAGATTTCCGGGCTTGCTCAAAGCAGCYGCCCGCGCTCCCGGTCGCCTCCTCCACAGAGCGCTGTTCTGCCCCTTGGGTCTATGCCCCATTTCCTGGGCTGTCAGGCATTTTCATTTTGAGATGCTTACAGAAATTAAAGGAATTTTGGAACTAAGAGCAAACTAAGAGATGTCCCAATTTATGTCCTGGAATTCACTGCTAATGTTTATTTTTGGTGATAGGGAGCATGGGGAGTGGCTGGATTTGAAGCAGTAACAGTGGCCCTGGTAATGCATTTACACAAAGGTGTGAAGAGCTCTGTTTAAGGTGCATTGTTGGCGAAGGGAGGAGGAGGATGAAAAAAAACTATCTTGTCCTTCGCTCATTGATCAGGAGCAGCCTCAGGCCCTGATAYGGTCTTTCTGGACTGGATCACGCAATACTGACAGAAGCAGGGCAGAGAGGGAGACCTGCGATGTCCGAGAGTGGTGTCTCAAGATCTGAACTTCYCCTGAATGCTCACACAAAGTCAGCTATGGGGAAAGCACAGGATTCCCCTGGATGCCCCCACTCCCTCGGCTGGTTCAATAACGTACCACCTTGAAGCACCAAAGATGTTGCTACAGAGATATTTTGCCTGGAGCATGCTTGCTAAAACAGAGTGCTAGCATTGCTGAAAGCCCTCTTCTATGATCGTGAAAAATCATAATAAATTATACTGGAAAACTAATATAATTGCAGTAATTGTTCTAAAGTCAGATCTCTTTAATGCCTTAGAATTTTAATTAATTCTGAAAAATGCCTCTGTAGTCTAATTTAAACTCTTTCCCTTATGAAATCTGACTCTCACCAAAAGCTGAACATATTAACAAAAAGCAGTCCAATCTATATTTTCCATTTATTCTTTTTTTTTCTTTTCTCTTCCAGCTACAACAAATGACTGCTTTGCACTGCATCTTGATTATTTCAAAGCAGGAGTGGGAACGGAGGAATATCATGGCATATGGATAATTAAAAACTCTCAAATAGGAGTCATCTTGGATAAAGTGTTATGAAAATGGCAAGTTATGGCTGACACAGCAAAACTGRGAATGCTCAGAAATCTTGTAATGCCACCCACAGCAAAATGTACATTACATAAATAACGGAAATATAAATGAAAACTTCTCTCTCCCTTCTTCTTAGATTTAGGACTGGGCATTTCTTTACATTTTTATGAAATCAAATCGCACTTAAAATCACATAGTTATAGATCTTGGAACAACTCATTAGCCTTTGCCCAAATCCTCCATCAAGATTTAGAAYAGAGAAACACAGAGTAAAGCAATATTGATCTGAATTCTACTTTGCCATATTGATTTGTGGAATGGATGGCATCTATTTAATCTCTCTTTTCACTACATAATGGCATGCTCTGTTCTATTAAAAGACTGCATGGGTACTGTGGGCAGCAGGGGATGTTCAGAGTAAACTCCTGCATTTTAAGCTACCTCATGCAGCAAGTCTCTGCTTTCCATTTCATTGGTTACTGTGTTCTTATTTGTGTTCAAATAAAAAAAAAGCTCTTCTAGATGCTAAATGTCTTTTTGGCAAGTCTCTCAAGGATAAGTCCACCTCCACACACTCAGAACCCAAAAAGCGTTAATGAAAAGTAATTAGAAAAGCTCAGTGCAGTCCCCACATGCTCACAAAGTAAGTTTTGCRTTCTCTTTTGCCTTCACTTGCCCTAATAAAAATACGGAGCAACAAACTTACTTCTTAAAATTTCTTGTGAAATGACCTTCTGAACAAAACAAGTTCAGAAAAGCTATCAAGAAATGTCCCATTCTCTATTACTTATTTTAAAACTTTGGAGAGAGGAAGGAAAGGGCCAGAAATTGTGCTATCTTTCAGTTAAATTTTAGTAGTCTCAAGAACAAAACAAAGTTTCAGGTTCGACAACAAAGTGAGCTTCTCCCTCCTCATTCCTCAGACTAATTTAATCAGAGTTTGAAACAGCTGCAGTGCTMGTTACACCTAGACTGGAACATTTTTAAGTCCAAAAACATACCTTGCACCTGATCTACAGAGGTATTCCTCCCCATCTTAGCGAATATCCTCCAGGAATCCCAATACTGGATGTTCTTGACATTTGCTTTTTTAAAGYATTTTTCTATCAGGATGGCAATACTATACTAGCAGGTTTCTGAAAACATAACGCAACTACATGGTTTATGTATTACCGAATAATGACATAGTTACGTATCTGAGCGGCTCTTGGTAYAACCAAAGCATAACCTCCAGATGCTTCTGACACGCAGATAGCTCTGCACTGGCCTTGGAGATTAGCACYGAATGGGACCTTGGAGGAGAACAGAGCGGGTGAGAGAGTGCTCAGCTCAGATTCAGCATAGCGACAGACAGACAGACAGACAGATACAGGAATCTTGCTCAGCACCTGCTGTCTTATGCCTCACTAYATTATTCATCTTATGACAGAACAAATTGCACATGAAGCTTTAAGGATATTATAGATAGCCCTAGAATTACCCCAAACTGAAATGCTCTCACAGTATGAAATAGCATCTACACTCCTAGCTGCTGCACATTGGCTTTCCCCACCCCTTTCCCCCCTCCATATAAGCAATTGCCAATTCTTGTACTTAGCCAGTATTACTTTTTTGGTTTGCTAAGGCTCCAGGGTCTAAATGCTGCAGTTCATTCAGTTACTTATCTTCCCAAGTGCTGTATTTGGAAAGCTTTAGCCTGCTTTGCAGAGGAATACCTATTTCTGCACTGTCAACCTTGTATATATTTAGATAACAGGCCTCGCTTCTTAAAGAAGGTAGCACACAGGAATTGGTWTCAGCCAGATACTATTTCTAGACGGTATCATCTCAATCGTTTATTTTAAAATACACTCACTTTTCTCACAACACGGTAATGAATTTTATCCGTGGATAAAATCTTTAGAATTGGAGATGTTACTATAGATAAGACAGGTAGATCTAGCRGGTCGAGCTGCAGAAACCAGACATTAATCTGAGACGTGGATGAGATGTCCTGGGGCTGTTGGTGGGCAGGTAACAYGGAAGAGTCATCAGCACCCGCAGCACAGCCACGCTGCCCCAGCACACAGCGCGCGTGGGAGGCAGGATCCGCCTCGCCGCTTGCCCTCCCGGTGTTGCGTGGCTCTGGGAGAAGGGGCAGGAGGACCGGCCCAGAGGGCGCAGGAACCTCCTCAGCAGCTGGAGCCAGGGCCCTCCGCAAGCACTGCGCTGGGCGAAGCCCTCGTGGCTCTTCTGGCTGAGAGGACTTTGCTACCACAGCCCATTTACTTTTGATTATTGTGATACTTGAGAAAACTGAGCTTTGATGACAGATTTAAATATTTTTATGCAGTTTCTTTCCCTRAAGAAAAGCCTGCATCTGACTACCTGCTTGGCTCAATGAGCAGCAACGTATTTCTCCTCCACCATAACAGAAGCTCCTCCCCGGATTTGCYGTTCCCAGTGCATCCCCTTTCCAGCAAAGCCCAATACCTGGRAGGACTTCAGGCCTCACCAGCAAACTGCACAGGACTTGGCAATGCACAAGGGAGAAGAGAAACTGTTGCGAGCGAAGTAGCTGCTGGCAGCTTGGAGCTGTTCTCCTACATTAAAGTAACTATTCCACTACATTAAAGAAGTACTCTGTTTCAAAGAGATTTACTCCATACATTTGGAGAACTACATGAACACAGCATCCTTCATCCAGTGATCCCAAAGCAAAGCGCAGAAGCTAGTAACGAATAAGCGAAGAGATTTGCACCACTGCGGGTGCTTCACAGCATCTTCAGCCGGCAGGCAGAACCCTGCGGGCACCCTGCAGACCTCGCGCCCCGCAGCACCCTGCTGGTGAGGATTCAGCGGGCAGCCCGGGCGCAAACGGACGCGTTTGCAGCTTGCAACTCGATTTCAGGACAGCTATTTCATTGTTCAAGGGAGAATCCTGACCGCAAAAGCGGGTTTGGCCACCAGGGCCGCGGGCCTCGCGCCGGCCCCGGCTGAGCTAGCGGGCGCCCTCGGAGCCGGGCGGCGCGGCGGCCGGCAGCGAGGCGCAGCCGCTCCTCGCGGTGCGCGAGCCCCGCTTCAGAGCCGGCTGCCGCCGCGGGTCGTCAGCGATCTTCGAGGCGCAGCGTGACCTGGAATCCTGCCACCGACGAAGTCGCCTCCGCCCCGGCTTCCGCCCAGCCTGGTGCCAACCGCGCCTCCCGCTTAGAGCGGCCACAGCGCGGCTTCCGCGGGCGAACACGGCGACCCCTCGGAGCGTCAGCCTCCGGAAATCGCTCCCAACAATCCCCGTCCACAGCGGATTCTGGCAAACCTCACTACCCAAGGGTTCCCCCCCCCCATCTAATTTTAAGCAGGATACAAACGTGTTGTTCCATTTAATAGCTATTGCAGCCTACGGCAACACACGGAGAATCGGCTCTAAACACAGTTAACACTTTTAATTATTATTATTCTCCGCTCACATACGTCTTCTATGCTGGAAAACACTTAAATACATTTAAATATTACTAAAACAGATCTATTTTGCTGCCAATACGCAACCTGAAAGCGTTTCCCGCGAGCGGACCTGCGGCGGGGGCGTTCTATTTGCACGCTCACGGCTCGCGCTCGCTAACACGCTGCAAGCACGAACACCCCACGACACGACCGCCTGCCGCAGAGGCRGCACGCTCAAAAAGCACCTTTCGTTTCGAGAGTTACTATCCACCCCGACATCGTCTCCATTCCAGGAAAAGCATGTTGCCTCAAAGTGGAGAAGATGGAGATGACATCTGTGCGCGTTAACCTGCATGCTCTGGTTCACCCGCACCGCCAGAGATACCGCAGAACCCATTCAGGCATATTTTATAACTCTGTTAGACACAGGTTCACGGCGATTATAGACTGCCCCTGCTTTAAATGCTTGTTCGACTGYTTCCTGGGTGGTCTGGAAGCCCAAAGTCCTCGACTGCAAGGCGGCTCTGCCAGCGATTCCCTGGAACAGCGACAGGCAAGCTCTGCCAAGTACTGGCATTTCAGCGACCTGGCCGGCTCAGACTGAGAGGTTTAACCAGAACTCAGACACAACAGCAAGTTGAGGCACTGAGGTTATCCTTTTCAAAACATAATGAAGTTAAGAAACCAAGCTGCAGCAACTCAGAGAGTTCATGGCACTTTGCGACCTCAACGTCCCTCACGTTCTCCATTAGGGCCAGCCTCTAAGGCACCTTGCCATTAAACTTGTCTTCTGACAAATCTGTGTGYGAAAATGTTTGCTGATGTAAAGCTAGTATCATCTGGCATGAAATAGCACAAAGGAAAGCAAAAACAGAAATAGAATTATAATTAACTTTTATTTCTATTAATTTCGTTTAACAAGAATGAATAAAAACCTGTTTTTTTTTCATTTTTCTTAACACAACTACGATTTTGTAGGATGAGCAAATAAATTGAACTATATTCATTTAAATGTCAATCTGTCACCGGATATTTCAGAGCAATAAAAAGATAACTATATCCAGGATATAGTTAACCTGGATTTGAAAATTATTGCTGATGTAATAATTACTTTATAAAACATGTTTTTTACCTGCACGTACTTGCAGTTTACCAGATGATGTAACACAACAACAACACACAGAAGAATTAAATTCATTTCAAATGTTACAGAAAGGAAACTGAGCATGGTCTCCTTTGATATACAGTCCTTGCAACTGTCCTTGACACCAAAATCAGGCTAGAAGTGAGGAGATGCTAGAATCCCCTTAGTTTATGTATTTACAAAAGCCAAGATAACGTCTATTTGATTTGTTAGTTAAAATGACTTAGCTTGCATTTTGGTATCATCATTTATATCTTTCAGTCTGATTTTGCTAAGCAGATACTACGGTAAAGAGCAAGTCTGATGCCCCASAGAAAATTCTTTTGGTTTTGGTGTGATTTTAAGAGAAATTTTAAGAGAAAGTCATGATTCAGAGACTCATGATTCCTTAGGCAGGAAATACAAGAAATCACAAAAAACTGTCATTCTTTATTCTGGAGCAGTGGGCTTATTGTTCCTCTTCCAGACTGATGCTGTACAAAATGGAATAGCAAATAGTCTCTGTCTTTAGGTTTCCAAAAATGTAAAAATAATTTCTGAAGCATTTTCCAAATATTTTCTTATTTTCTTTCTATTAAGCTCACAAAACCTTGAAGTTGCCCTGTTTCCCTTCAGAAATAACTTTTTTTTTCATGTGTACACACACACACACACGCACACACACGAGCTTATTATTGCAGAGCTCCTTACAAGCTGAGCTATGGAAAGTGATTTTCTCTTCATCCCTTTCTGAATACTCTCCTAGGAYCCATCAATAAATTATAGGAGCTTGGTTAGAAACTCCATAATTACAGATGTCATTGCTGTTAAAAGGCTGATTTTAACAATGCCTGACGTCCTAGTTCTATGCAATATTGTATATGTGTTATAAAAGAGAAAGTTATACACAGGATTCATCATGACCTGCTAGGTCTGATGTAATATTTGACTTTTGACTAACTGGAATTTCCAAGCCCACGAGGACAGCGCGCAGTGCACGGGGGCTGCGGAAACCTCAGCAAAACGTCTTATTTGCTGTAGGTATCCTGGCCCATCTCACAACTCAGAAACAGCTGCTTCTTAAAATCTAGCCTCAAGCTTCATGCTGAAAAAATGTCATATAAACAGACAAACGATCTTGCAAAGGAGAACACCAGCAAGAACTCATGCTTGGAGGAATACCAGCCAAACTCTGCAAGACATCCCTTTTACTCCGGCTTGACATCGATGTATTTGCAAATATAAACAGCATTTCCTCTTCGCAAACACAAGTTTACGCAATAGTATGGGTCCCACCGCCAATCGTTTTCCCAAACCAGGAAACAAAACGACAAATACTTTAAAAACAACTGTGTGTCACATATTTGCAAATGAAAAACATTTCTGAACTTGCTCGTCTACATTTCAGAGAGCAAGTGTAGTAATTCAGCTATAATTTCACAATGAAAGTATAYCGAACTTAATATACTTCACATGCAAAAAAAAGTAATTTGCAGAACTCAGGCAAACAGAGGCCCCCACTTCATTTCAGGAAGAGCACTCAGGCTCATCATATCTCTTCTATAGCATTCTTCCATGGTTTAAAATTTGATCATGGACACACATGTGCACACACATGCACAGCTGTATTTTTCACCATGAATAATTCAACTTATGAAATTTACATTCTTTTTTTACTCCTTACATCCGCCTTATAGAGAAATTCACAGCTAAAAATGAAGGAAGTTTACTACTTTGAGAAAAATACAGTCTCAAACTGAAGAAAAATCTAGAGCATTTATGGCATGAATCACAATACTGCTTTTCCAAATTACCCTACCATGACACTCAATCAGCTTAAGCTGAAAAGAGAAAGTTAAACTAAATGTAAATACGAAGAAATTACATTTCCCCTAGAATGTGAGGGCTGTTACACCTTCCCTTTAGTAAGGGGGTCTTTAATGACCACAAGTAGTCAAGACTTCAGTCCTGGCCTTTAGCTGAAAGGGACCTTGGCAAAACCCATTAAACCGAACTACCATATCACAGTGTATGTTTATGAAGTGCTCAAACAGGAGGCAGGTATCTGTTTTACATCTAAACTAAGGCAAGTTATTTAGGTATTTTTCCATATGAATAAAACTGATTCAATTACAGTAGTAACTACCTGAGATAATTCTCTTTGGTTCATAATCTTTTAGCAGCATAAGTTGCAACTTGGTTTACAGGTGAAAGCACTTAATACTGCAGACTCCCAAAAAAATATGTAAAAAGCATAGGATTTCTTATCATTACAACAACGAAATCCCTCTACAGGTAACAATCAGCATTAAATCATTTCATCAGATTTCAAAAATGGGATTTCAACAAATGTGAAGCATATCAGAAAACTACTTACAGGAACTTCTGCAATCTGCCTCAAAAGTCCTGAAGGAAACAAGTGTGAGTGTTTATGAAGCAGACAGTATTTCAATAAAATCTAATTAAAAATAAAATAAATGAAAACATATAAACTGACATAAATGAATAACCGATGGTTAATGTCATCATTTTGAACAGAATGTTTTTTATGAAATACAGCATGTGTGCAAGCTGCTAATTCTGCCTTTGTTCCAGCTAGCCTGGGAAACAATTGCAAATTGCTTAAAGAGCAAATATGATCCCTGTCATAAAATATGCTAAAACACATCATCATTTCAGGTTTGCAGAAGATCTTGCTGCCAAGGATGATGATGATGAAGATAATCTCAAAGCTCCTTACAAGCATTAACTAAGCCTAATCACGTCCCTGCACAGGCAGTTCATGGCCCTCGCACCCTCTTTACACATGCACAAACGATAAGAAAATAGGTTAACAGCCCTAGAGTTCACTGCGAATTAGTGACCGCGAGGATTAGCTCCCTCCGTTAGCGGGTCCTGACTCCCTTATCTTTCTCTCACCACTGCATTATTAAAATACGTTTCTGCGTGGCATTCACTCCAGTGCAGAAATGTAAGAAATACGAACAGTTTCAGATGTTCAGAACGCTACAGCAAGGCTTGCATTAATAACGATTAATCACACACGTGTCCTCTGGGGAGGGAACGATGGCAGTCCCGACTGCCCTCCCCACGCCAGGTTCCTTGTCCTGTGAGAGCAGGACACTTTTCTCCACTGACCGCTGCAGACAAGCCCTGAAGGGATCACAGTCTCTCCTACGTTTGGGAATATATGGTTCTTCAATACTATGATTCATTCAATTTACTGATGATAGTATTGCTATCGTCCTGTTTTCCATYGGAGTTCGAAACACTTTCCAAGGCAGGCAAGTGCCCTCAACTCCATACTACCGACGGGAAGATGAGTCAGTGCAAAGTAACTTGTTAATCATCACCTAGCCACTGGCAGTGCTAGGAGTTAACTGACAGCTCAGGAAGCTTAAGCTCGAAGACATTGAAAATAACAAATAACAGAGAGGCTTTTCTTATCCTTGTAGATAAAAAATAAATGACTATAGGACAAATAAATAAAAATTAAACCAGAAAGAAACAGGCTTGCCGGTAACTCTCTTAAAATTCGTAGCTAGAGCATTAGATGATGCATAACCCTGCAATTATCATAACTAGGACTGGTGATGAATTTGATGCAGACATCCTTAACATGGGAGGTGGACACAGGAGGTGAAATGAAAAGACTTTTTTTTTTTTTTTTTTTTTTTTTTTATGAGCTACAAATGAAAACCTCAAAGGTCTCAAAGGACTTTGAGCATAATAGGCAATTAGCTACATCCTAGCTGCTCCTTAGGCTTCACCTGAACACTTTGTACCACTTTATCTTGTTTTTCCAAGTTATACTTCCTCTATATTTCTTTCATTCTTTGTCTCTCAAATTTCCTTTTATTTAAAACATTAGCATGACATTAGCTATTAGCATATTAGACATTAGCATTAGCTATTAGCTTATTTTTTTTCCAGCAGGTTCTATTATGTTTTCTACTTTTTACTGTTCCCATATCTCTTATCTCTAGTTAACTCTTTTCTTTATATGCAAATGCTCAGGTTGGTAGTTTTAAAGGTGTTTATAGGCTTTAGAAACTTAAATCATACTGGAAATAATCAATTCTTGGCATTTAACACTTTCCAGTTTCTCTGAAAATCTTATCCTTCAATTTTAAAATGCCCTGCTAAACCATCACACTGATCTCTCTTTTTTCTTTTTCTTTCTTTCTTTCTTTTTTTTTTTTTTAACCATGAACACAGCATGCTTTCAACCTCCACTCGCCCACAGTGAGTAGAAGGCAATCACCTGAGTTCTTTGTAAAGCAAGGTGATAGATCCTAAGGGATTTACCCTACATGCTAGTGTTTTGGAAATACAGCTTGGCTTCTCAAAAGGTGTTTTTAATGTAAAGATTTTATGTTTAAACCAAATGACTAAGATTGCTCTCTGTAGTCTCCCCTTCACTGAAGTCTTCTCAAACAATGGAAAACAGAACAAACAAAAGCCACAAAAGCCATTATTTCCCTTTGCCACGAAAACATAGCCTTAGAACTGGGGAAGGAAGGAGAGGGCACACAGAAGGAAAGTATCTCGTAATTGTATCACACTGGTTTGGGATGAAAAATACAATTTTGCCTGCAGAAAAAAACAGATCCCAAGTCAACTGAGGAGCACCAAGATGTCTCCCCAGAAAGGTCCTGTGAATTCCTGCCAGACTGAGGTTACTACCTTGGACCTCCTCCCAGGAGATTTCTGCTGGAAATGATTCCCTGAGAAACTTTCTAAGGGAGGTTGAGTCTTACGATATATTAGTTTTTGACTGGCATCCCTAAAAGGCTTAATACTCAATGTTACATTCTTTTGCTCTGCCCTGAACAGATTGTAAGTGTGAAGCTTTTTGTAGGATCAGGGCAGGGATGAATAGCTGTGAAAGCTCTCCATAAAGAGGAAAGGAAAACCACACAGAGGTCCTCTGCTCTTCTGTCCCTCCACAGCTAAATCTGAAAAAATCACGATATGGAAACAACCGACAATAAATCAGAATTGATCTCTTACTTAATTAATATAAAGGTGAAAAGTATGACTTTCTGGGCTTTTAGAAGTACTTCTGAGCTGTAACACATCTTTGCTGTAATAATACAAAGTCAGCTTGTCAAAATAATTGAATTCCAGTAGTTCCAGCGGTAGCTTTGCTCTGAGAAATATCACCTTTTCCAAATTCTTCTAAATACTCCTGGGTATGTGCTCTAGCACATTACTGATTTTTTACTCTCTCCACCTATTAGGCTAAAAGGATCACTTTCAGAACCTCCTTTTAGCTCAGAGTAGTATTCCACAACTAACAGCTTTTATACATTCAGAATTATATTCCCTTTCATTTTTGGAACTGTATAAGGTTCTGCATTTGACATCCAAAGAGCCTTCCTATATTAACAAGCTCATGCTAAATTGGTAAGTATAGAATGTATAGATCAAAAATGATCTGTACAGTATCAACTTAGTCATGTTAGTCATTTTCCCCATTTCTTTGCCCTGCTGTTTCTTCTGAGTGATATTTTAGTTACCTCCACTTCACACATCTGGATTACATCCCCTCTTGGTCAGTGTACCCTGTGCATACCAAAGTGAGAGCTTTTGTGTATGTGCTACCATATATGAAATGCACATCCTAATAAAAGTAATAATGTATACTCACACACCATAATTTCCCTCTAAAGCCTCAAACCTCTTCTAACTGGTAATTATACCAATTTTGCTGAAAGGGAAATCGAAGCACAAAGTGATTATGTGACTTAAAGTCACTAGGGAAATTTCTATCCATATGGAACAAAAGTCAAGCTACTCCATGATATCCCAGAAATCTGCCAGGATAACACAGCACTGACAGCAGAGTCATGCTCTTCTGGAGTGGCAGCTGGAAACATAGCAGGACACTCCACAGCATCTCACGAGGTACTCAATACTTGTGTTTATCCATGCCTGTGCACACACTCAGGTGTCTACTTCTGTTTATGCACCTGATTTGCTTCCTAGGTCTCCTAAGCCAACTCTGCTTTATTAAAGACACAACACTGTCTCCAAAATGACCTTAATTTCTCATCTTTCAGTTAATCTTCAGAAGTGAGACCTCCTCATTTGCAGTAGAGAACTTCTATACATGAAGTAAAGTGGACTGAGAAACAGTCTTTTCCCTCTCATGACAATACAGGAGGAGGCCTGGTCAATCTAAAGTCTTTCGAGACATTTTTTCTTGAGAGGTTTTTCAATTATATGACCTGCAGCTTTATGCATTTCAAATGCTTCTCTTCCTTCTGTTGTTTTCCTAATATCCATTGCAAGCCTTTGGTCCAGAACCCTCATGCCAGCCTAAAAATCAGGCTCTGAGAGAATCTCAGCTTTAACTTTTTAAGATGATAATGTATAGACAAGTTCTCTGATATTTTGCCATCTAGGCTGGTGTAATTCAAGCAAATCAAAATGAAACACAGAAACAAATGGCAACTTTGATAAACTTCAGTTCTACCTGGAATTCTGTCTCTTTGCTCAACTCCACTTAGTGTAGGTACCATTGACCATATACTGGCAATGTTAGTATTTCAACCATACACACCAGTACAGCCACCCTTGCTTGGACACTTTGTAGGTTGGGTTCCGACCAAAAGCTAATTGTGCATTTTAGAGTTTTGCGTTTTTCTTTGGCGTAACTTTTCTATATGAACATGTCCTAGGTAGCCTCTTCAGACCATGATAATTTATGTTCATGATCCTATGAAACTACTCTGTCTTCTAATCGCGGGCTCTCTCTTTTCCTCTAGCTAGCATTGGTATGTCATCCTTGGCTGAAATCACCTTCTCTAGGGCTTTTTTCCCCCAAAATACTTACAGTTGCTCTATTTTGAAATGTCTCTGTATGTTTAGGTAACTTACAGTTTCAGTTAACATCCTCAGTCAGATAAGTGTCAGTTATATCAATTATACCATAATTTACATTAAAAAACATCAGGCTACATAATTCTATTTTTATGTTTACATTATTGTTATGACACTATTGTTACTGCACATGCAAGAACAATTTGCAAGTCTCCTGCTTAGCAATATAAAATTAGCTTTCAAGATTTAAGTGTGTAAGAAATTAGAAAATATTATTTTTATAGTAAATTACTTTGGTACAGCAAAAGCACTAACTCATTCTTAGAGTGTTTTCTCCTGTGAAATAAAATGTGTATTATTTAAAGGGAGGAAAAAAGAGAGAGGAAAAAAACAGCATATCTTTACCCTCCGCACATCTTTGCCGAATGTTTCACTGTAGCTAGTGCCCAGTATCTCAAACTGAACGTAAGGGTTGGCGCCATCTTCTCTGAACTCCATAACGCCAGTAAGCCCAGTTATATGGCCCTAAGGAAACAATTTTTAAAAAATTTAGAATAGAACAGGTTTGCTGTTATAAACATTCCTTTCTGTTGAAGATATGTCAAATTGCTTTGCAAATGTTTACAGGAAATTTAAACCTGGCAGTTGCAGGTTTTTCAACAGCTCAAACACAACCTCAGAAAAAAAAAAAAGCTACTCCTCTGAGAAAGTTAATTTCACACTGACACATCCAAAAATACCCAGGTCTTTATCCTTCACCAAGACAGATGCCAAAGAAAAGCAGGGGGGACCGTGGTAGAGCCTGAGGCAATAGCTTTCTTGGCACAGCTGGTGAGGGCAGGTCTCAGGTCGAAAATAAAGGCATGATCTCCTGGTCCAGAGGAAAGAGTAATGCCTTCTGTGCTATGAAGTGGGACACAAGGAAAACAATTTTTTGTTTGTTTTGTATTATTAAAACTAGCTGTAAAAGTATCACCAAGTTTGACTTTGGGGTTGCAGCAAAGCAGCTTGGAGTAACACTAAATATTGAGTTAACTAGGAAACCAAAGACGGTGTCATAAGGACTCGTCAGAGCACAACATAACATCTGATCAAATCACATCATTTCACTAAAGCAGAACATTCATCATTACATGATGATTATGATAAACAGGTTGTTTTTTCCTAAAGAATTGCTTAAGCAAGTATACTTAAAAAAAAAATGTGTTTTTTTCTCCTCATATTTCTGAACAGATATCTTTCACAGAAGAAGTTACCATGCACCTGCAAAGCCACAGTACTGTCAATATTTGAGTAATTCAATGCACCGTGAGTCAGTGTTAACTCTTAATAAGAATTTATTGACATCACATGCCTTTTTTCCTGGACTCCAGTATACACATAGATACTTAAAGATACTCGGATAACTTACAAAGCTAGTTGAGCTGCAGTACCTTGAACGTAAGTCTCAAATGTCATTGCTGCTTGACTCCACAAGCTAGTGAAGTTCTTCTCTTGGGGAAATCATTACGATGCACACACACATCAATCTCTATGCCTATTCCTAATCACATTACTTCTACAGTAGGTAGCAATGATAGCAACAGGAGGAGAGCACACACTACTGGAGCAACAAAGCAGTGTGTGTAATTTGATYGTAATAAATCATTTGCTTGTTTAATGACTGTAAGTAATTTGTAGTAGTTGTAAATAATTTGCTTGAAATAAATCAAAGAAAAGTTAAACAGAGGTCAAAAACCTTCCCAGAAGCTAATACCAAGTAGAACTGAAACCACTCTTTCAATTGCTTGCACAAGTGGGTTTTTTTATTCTCACCTTCTTAATAGTCTCCAGCATGGACCGTCCCCCGTTCCAGGGTTTGGTGGATTTCCGCATGCAGTTCAAGCTGGCCATGCTGTGCCACTTCCTGTCCTCCAGCTTTCTGTGGAAAGCATTGGCCAGCATGAGCACGCTGTCGTACAGGTACAGGTTGGAAACCTGCAAACAGCAACAACAGCGAACCTCTTTATTTATCTTTTCAAAGAAACTGTAAAAACAAGAAAGCAAACAAAACAAAAATAAAGATGGAAATAAAAACYAAATCTTAGCGTGTTTGACACATTYGACAGTCAAAGCAACTCAGACAGGTATCAGTGCTCACTCCTGTCTTCTTTCCCGCAGCCTGGCACCTGGGCTCCTCTGGCAAAGGGACTGTAGTGCACTTGATTGCCTGTGCACTACCTATGCCACTGCAATGCAGTACAAAAAAGACTTAAAAGATCCCAATCCAAATATAAACCCAGGAGACGGAAGAAATACGGTAATCCATCAATACAGGACAAGGACTGTTACTGTGTCAGTCATTTCAGTAAGGAGAAAAGGATGAAATGGAATTTACCTCTTAAGCTTTTTGCTTATTCTAGCAATATTCTTGCTAATTTCTTGCATAAAAAAATAGCAAAAGGCGAAAAAAGAATTTTACCAGAAAATATTACTATGGCATATATTTAGTACAGAGGCAGGATAAACGACAATATTATTTTTTTCTCATCATCTCTCTCAATCAAATATAAAGAACAGACTGGTTATTGTTCTATTTCTGTGGAACTATTGAATGTAGCTTCCTTATTCTTCAAATTACATGAGAGAGAAACAGGGCAGTAATTGATGAGAAAGGCTCTAGTACTAACAACACATTAGTAACACTCAACTATATCTTTCATTTTCACACCAAGACATGGCCACTACTACAAGATCAGATCCTTAACACACAGTAGTACCACATAAGCGGTAGAATTTAAACAGGGGAAGTTGACTGAGATACTTCTTTTGAAAAAAAATTGATACTGTTCATCAGTTCCTAGAGATCACAGTCATTCTTCTTTATTTCTGCTCATTTGCAAGACATAGACTTAAAAAA